>NC_137334.1:16712151-17166179 GCF_965287045.1 Carcharhinus amblyrhynchos | reverse complement strand
AAAGAGGAGGTGGGTGGGTGGGTGGGGGAAAGAGGGGGTGGGTGGGTGGGTGGGGGAAAGAGGGGGGTGGGTGTGGGAAAGAGGGGGGGTGGGTGGGTGGGGGAAAGAGGGGGGTGGGGGAAAGAGGCGGGTGGGTGGGGGGGTGGGGGAAAGAGGGGGGTGGGGGAAAGAGGTGGGTGGGTGGGGGGGTGGGGGAAAGAGGGGGGTGGGTGGGGGGTTGGGGGAAAGAGGGCGGTGGGTGGGTGGGTGGGGGGAAAGAGGGGGGTGGGTGGGTGGGTGGGGGGAAAGAGGGGGGTGGGTGGGTGGGGGGAAAGAGGGGGGTGGGTGGGTGGGGGGAAAGAGGGGGGTGGGTGGGTGGGTTGGGGAAAGAGGGGGGTGGGTGGGTGGGTTGGGGAAAGAGGGGGGTGGGTGGGTGGGTTGGGGAAAGAGGGGGGTGGGTGGGTGTGGGGAAAGAGGGGGGTGGGTGGGGGAAACAGGGGGGTGGGTGAAAGAGGGGGGTGGGAGGGTGGGGGAAAGAGGGGGGTGGGTGGGTGGGAGGGTGGGGGAAAGAGGGGGGTGGGTGGGTGGGAGGGTGGGGGAAAGAGGGGGGAAAGAGGGGGGTGGGTGGGTGGGAGGGTGGGGGAAAGAGGGGGGTGGGTGGGTGGGTGGGAGGGTGGGGGAAACAGGGGGTGGGTGGGTGGGAGGGTGGGGGAAACAGGGGGGTGGGTGGGTGGGAGGGTGGGGGAAACAGGGGGGTGGGTGGGTGGGAGGGCGGGGGAAACAGGGGGGTTGGTGGGTGGGAGGGTGGGGGAAACAGGGGGGTGGGTGGGTGGGGGAAACAGGGGGGTGGGTGGGTGGGAGGGTGGGGGAAAGAGGGGGGTGGGTGGGTGGGAGGGTGGGGGAAACAGGGGGGTGGGGGAAAGAGGGGGGTGGGTGGGTGGGAGGGTGGGGGAAAGAGGGGGGTGGGTGGGTGGGAGGGTGGGGGAAAGAGGGGGGTGGGTGGGTGGGAGGGTGGGGGAAAGAGGGGGGTGGGAGGGTGGGGGAAAGAGGGGGGTGGGTGGGTGGGAGGGTGGGGGAAAGAGGGGGGTGGGTGGGTGGGAGGGTGGGGGAAAGAGGGGGGTGGGTGGGTGGGAGGGTGGGGGAAAGAGGGGGGTGGGTGGGTGGGAGGGTGGGGGAAAGAGGGGGGTGGGTGGGTGGGAGGGTGGGGGAAAGATGGGGGTGGGTGGGTGGGAGGGTGGGGGAAAGAGGGGGGTGGGTGGGTGGGAGGGTGGGGGAAAGAGGGGGGTGGGTGGGTGGGTGGAGGAAAGAGGGGGGTGGGTGGGTGGAGGAAAGAGGGGGTGGGTGGGTGGAGGAAAGGGGTGGGTGGGTGGGGGAAAGAGGGAGGGGTGGGTGGGTGGGGGGGAAAGAGGGAGGGGTGGGTGGGTGGGTGGGGGAAAGAGGGGGGTGGGTGGGTGAAACAGGGGGGTGGGTGGGTGGGTGGGTGGGGGAAAGAGTGGGGTGGGTGGGTGGGTGGGGGAAAGAGTGGGGTGGGTGGGTGGGTGGGGGAAAGAGTGGGGTGGGTGGGTGGGGGGTGGGTGGGGGAAAGAGTGGGGTGGGTGGGTGGGGGGGGTGGGTGGGGGAAAGGGTGGGGTGGGTGGGGGAAAGAGTGGGGTGGGTGGGTGGGGGGGTGGGTGGGGGAAGAGTGGGGTGGGTGGGTGGGGGGGTGGGTGGGGGAAAGAGTGGGGTGGGTGGGTGGGTGAAAGAGTGGGGTGGGTGGGTGGGGGAAAGAGTGGGTGGGGAAAGAGTGGGGTGGGTGGGTGGGTGGGTGGGGGAAAGAGTGGGGTGGGTGGGTGGGTGGGTGGGGGAAAGAGTGGGGTGGGTGGGTGGGGGAAAGAGTGGGGTGGGTGGGTGGGTGGGTGGGGGGAAAGAGTGGGGTGGGTGGGTGGGTGGGGGAAAGAGTGGGGTGGGTGGGTGGGTGGGGGAAAGAGGGGGGTGGGTGGGTGGGAGGGTGGGGGAAAGAGGGGGGTGGGTGGGTGGGAGGGTGGGGGAAAGAGGGGGGTGGGTGGGTGGGGGAAAGAGTGGGGTGGGTGGGTGGGTGGGTGGGGGAAAGAGTGGGGTGGGTGGGTGGGTGGGTGGGGGAAAGAGTGGGGTGGGTGGGTGGGTGGGTGGGGGAAAGAGTGGGGTGGGTGGGTGGGGCAAAGAGTGGGGTGGGTGGGTGGGTGGGGGAAAGAGTGGGGTGGGTGGGTGGGTGGGTGGGGGAAAGAGTGGGGGTGGGTGGGGGAAAGAGTGGGGGGGGTGGGTGGGTGGGTGGGGGAAAGAGTGGGGGGTGTGGGTGGGTGGGTGGGTGGGGGAAAGAGTGGGGGGGGTGGGTGGGTGGGTGGGTGGGGGAAAGAGTGGGGGGGGTGGGTGGGTGGGTGGGTGGGGGAAAGAGTGGGGTGGGTGGGTGGGTGGGTGGGGGAAAGAGTGGGGTGGGTGGGTGGGTGGGTGGGGGAAAGAGTGGGGTGGGTGGGTGGGGGAAAGAGTGGGGTGGGTGGGTGGGGGAAAGAGTGGGGTGGGTGGGTGGGTGGGTGGGTGGGGGAAAGAGTGGGGTGGGTGGGTGGGTGGGTGGGGGAAAGAGTGGGGTGGGTGGGTGGGTGGGTGGGGGAAAGAGTGGGGTGGGTGGGTGGGGGAAAGAGTGGGGTGGGTGGGTGGGTGGGGGAAAGAGTGGGGTGGGTGGGTGGGTGGGGGAAAGAGTGGGGTGGGGGGTGGGTGGGTGGGGGAAAGAGTGGGGTGGGTGGGTGGGTGGGGGAAAGAGTGGGGTGGGTGGGGGGGGGAAAGAATGGGGTGGGTGGGTGGGGGAAAGAGTGGGGTGGGTGGGGGAAAGAGTGGGGTGGGTGGGTGGGTGGGGGAAAGAGTGGGGTTGGTGGGTGGGTGGGTGGGTGGGGGAAAGAGTGGGGTTGGTGGGTGGGCGGGTGGGTGGGGGAATGAGTGGGGTGGGTGGGGGAAAGAGTGGGGTGGGTGGGTGGGGGAAAGAGTGGGGTGGGTTGGGGAAAGAGTGGGGTCGGTGGGGGAAAGAGTGGGGTGGGTGGGTGGGTCGGTGGGGGAAAGAGTGGGGTGGGTGGGGGAAAGAGTGGGGGAAAGAGTGGGGGAAAGAGTGGGGTGGGTGGGTGGGTGGGGGAAAGAGTGGGGTGGGTGGGTGGGGGAAAGAGTGGGGTGGGTGGGTGGGGGAAAGAGTGGGGTGGGTGGGTGGGTGGGGGAAAGTGTGGGGTGGGTGGGTGGGTGGGGGAAAGAGTGGGGTGGGTGGGTGGGTGGGTGGGGGAAAGAGTGGGGTGGGTGGGTGGGTGGGTGGGGGAAAGAGTGGGGTGGGTGGGTGGGTGGGTGGGGGAAAGAGTGGGGTGGGTGGGTGGGTGGGTGGGGGAAAGAGTGGGGTGGGTGGGTGGGGGAAAGAGTGGGGTGGGTGGGTGGGTGGGGGAAAGAGTGGGGTGGGTGGGTGGGTGGGGGAAAGAGTGGGGTGGGTGGGTGGGTGGGTGGGGGAAAGAGTGGGGTGGGTGGGTGGGTGGGTGGGGGAAAGAGTGGGGTGGGTGGGTGGGTGGGTGGGGGAAAGAGTGGGGTGGGTGGGTGGGTGGGGGAAAGAGTGGGGTGGGTGGGTGGGTGGGTGGGGGAAAGAGTGGGGTGGGTGGGTGGGTGGGTGCGGGAAAGAGTGGGGTGGGTGGGTGGGTGGGGGAAAGAGTGGGGTGGGTGGGTGGGTGGGGGAAAGAGTGGGGGGGGTGGGGGAAAGAGTGGGGGGGGTGGGGGAAGAGTGGGGGGGGTGGGTGGGTGGGTGGGTGGGGCAAAGAGTGGGGGGGGTGGGTGGGTGGGGGAAAGAGTTGGGGGGGGTGGGTGGGTGGGTGGGGGAAAGAGTGGGGGGGGTGGGTGGGTGGGTGGGTGGGGGAAAGAGTGGGGGGGTGGGTGGGTGGGGAAAGAGTGGGGTGGGTGGGTGGGTGGTGGGGGAAAGAGTGGGGTGGGTGGGTGGGTGGGTGGGGGAAAGAGTGGGGTGGGTGGGTGGGGGAAAGAGTGGGGTGGGTGGGTGGGTGGGTGGGGGAAAGAGTGGGGTGGGCGGGTGGGTGGGTGGGGGAA
Organism: Carcharhinus amblyrhynchos; assembly: GCF_965287045.1. Taxonomy (NCBI): domain Eukaryota; kingdom Metazoa; phylum Chordata; class Chondrichthyes; order Carcharhiniformes; family Carcharhinidae; genus Carcharhinus; species Carcharhinus amblyrhynchos. Next base: position 17,162,126 of record NC_137334.1, on the reverse strand, counting down.
AGAGTGGGGTGGGCGGGTGGGTGGGTGCGGGAAAGAGTGGGGTGGGTGGGTGGGTGGGTGGGGGAAAGAGTGGGGTGGGTGGGTGGGTGGGTGGGGGAAAGAGTGGGGTGGGGGAAAGAGTGGGGTGGGTGGGTGGGGGAAAGAGTGGGGTGGGTGGGTGGGGGAAAGAGTGGGTGGGTGGGTGGGGGAAAGAGTGGGGTGGGGGAAAGAGTGGGGTGGGGGGGTGGGTGGGTGGAGGAAAGAGGGGGGTGGGTGGGTGGGAGGGTGGGTGGAGGAAAGAGGGTGGTGGGTGGCTGGGTGGGTGGAGGAAAGAGGGGGGTGGGTGGGTGGGTGGAGGAAAGAGGGGGGTGGGTGGGTGGGTGGAGGAAAGAGGGGGGTGGGTGGGTGGGTGGGTGGAGGAAAGAGGGGGGTGGGTGGGTGGGTGGGTGGAGGAAAGAGGGGGGTGGGTGGGTGGGTGGAGGAAAGAGGGGGGTGGGTGGGTGGGTGGAGGAAAGAGGGGGGTGGGTGGGTGGAGGAAAGAGGGGGGTGGGTGGGTGGGTGGGTGGAGGAAAGAGGGGGGTGGGTGGGTGGGTGGGTGGGTGGAGGAAAGAGGGGGGTGGGTGGGTGGGTGGGTGGAGGAAAGAGGGGGGTGGGTGGGTGGGTGGGTGGGTGGAGGAAAGAGGGGGGTGGGTGGGTGGAGGAAAGAGGGGGGTGGGTGGGTGGGTGGGTGGAGGAAAGAGGGGGTGGGTGGGTGGGTGGGTGGAGGAAAGAGGGGGGTGGGTGGGTGGGTGGGTGGAGGAAAGAGGGGGGTGGGTGGTGGAGGAAAGAGGGGGTGGGTGGGTGGGTGGGTGGAGGAAAGAGGGGGGTGGGTGGGTGGGTGGGTGGAGGAAAGAGGGGGGTGGGTGGGTGGGTGGGTGGGTGGAGGAAAGAGGGGGGTGGGTGGGTGGGTGGGTGGAGGAAGAGGGGGGTGGGTGGGTGGGTGGGTGGAGGAAAGAGGGGGGTGGGTGGGTGGGTGGGTGGAGGGAAGAGGGGGGTGGGTGGGTGGGTGGGTGGAGGGAAGAGGGGGGTGGGTGGGTGGGTGGGTGGGTGGAGGAAAGAGGGGGGTGGGTGGGTGGGTGGGTGGAGGAAAGAGGGGGGTGGGTGGGTGGGTGGGTGGAGGAAAGAGGGGGGTGGGTGGGTGGGTGGGTGGAGGAAAGAGGGGGGTGGGTGGGTGGGTGGGTGGAGGAAAGAGGGGGGTGGGTGGGTGGAGGAAAGAGGGGGGTCGGTGGGTGGGTGGAGGAAAGAGGGGGGTGGGTGTGTGGGGGGGTGGGTGGAGGAAAGAGGGGGTGGGTGGGTGGAGGAAAGAGGTGGGTGGGTGGGTGAAGGAAAGAGGTGGGTGGGTGGGTGGGGGAAAGAGGGGGGTGGGTGGGTGAGTGGGTGGGGGAAAGAGTGGGGTGGGTGGGGGGGTGGGTGGGGGAAAGAGTGGGGTGGGTGGGGGGGTGGGTGGGGGAAAGAGTGGGGTGGGTGGGGGGGTGGGTGGGGGAAAGAGTGGGGTGGGTGGGGGGGTGGGTGGGGGAAAGAGTGGGGTGGGTGGGGGGGTGGGTGGGGGAAAGAGTGGGGTGGGTGGGGGGGTGGGTGGGGGAAGAGTGGGGTGGGTGGGTGGGTGGGTGGGGGAAAGAGTGGGGTGGGTGGGTGGGTGGGTGGGGGAAAGAGTGGGGTGGGTGGGTGGGGGAAAGAGTGGGGTGGGTGGGTGGGTGGGGAAAGAGTGGGGTGGGTGGGTGGGTGGGTGGGGGAAAGAGTGGGGTGGGTGGGTGGGTGGGTGGGGGAAAGAGGGGGGTGGGTGGGTGGGGGAAAGAGGGGGGTGGGTGGGTGGGGGAAAGAGGGGGCTGGGTGGGTGGGTGGGTGGGGGAAAGAGGGGCTGGGTGGGTGGGTGGGTGGGGGAAAGAGGTGGGTAGGTGGGTGGGTGGGTGGGGGAAAGAGCGGGGTGGGTGGGGGAAAGAGGGGGGTGGGTGGGTGGGGGAAAGAGGGGGGTGGGTGGGTGGGGGAAAGAGGGGGGTGGGTGGGTGGGGGAAAGAGGGGGGTGGGTGGGTGGGGGAAAGAGGGGGGTGGGGGAAAGAGGGGGGTGGGTGGGTGGGTGGGGGAAAGAGGGGGGTGGGTGGGTGGGTGGGGGAAGAGGGGGGTGGGGGAAAGAGGGGGGTGGGTGGGTGGGTGGGGGAAAGAGGGGGGTGGGTGGGTGGGTGGGTGGGGGAAAGAGGGGGGTGGGTGGGTGGGTGGGTGGGGGAAAGAGGGGGGTGGGTGGGGGAAAGAGGGGGGGGGGTGGGTGGGTGGGTGGGGGAAAGAGGGGGGTGGGTGGGGGGAAAGAGGGGGGTGGGTGGGTGGGTGGGTGGGGGAAAGAGGGGGGTGGGTGGGTGGGTGGGTGGGGGAAAGAGGGGGGTGGGTGGGTGGGGGAAGAGGGGGGTGGGTGGGGGAAAGAGGTGGGTGGGGGAAAGAGGGGGGTGGGTGGGTGGGGGAAAGAGGGGGGTGGGTGGGTGGGGGAAAGAGGGGGGTGGGTGGGGGAAAGAGGTGGGTGGGGGAAAGAGGGGGGTGGGTGGGTGGGGGAAAGAGGGGGGTGGGTGGGTGGGTGGGTGGGGGAAAGAGGGGGGTGGGTGGGTGGGTGGGTGGGGGAAAGAGGGGGGTGGGTGGGTGGGTGGGTGGGGGAAAGAGGGGGGTGGGTGGGTGGGTGGGTGGGGGAAAGAGGGGGGTGGGTGGGTGGGTGGGTGGGGGAAAGAGGGGGGTGGGTGGGTGGGTGGGTGGGGAAAGAGGGGGGTGGGTGGGTGGGTGGGGGAAAGAGGGGGTGAGGGGGGAAAGAGGGGGTGGGGGAAAGAGGGGGGAGGGGGCGGCGGAAGGAGGGGTTGGGTGGGTGGTTGGGGTAACAAAGAACAAAGAACAACCCAGCACGGGAAACAGGCCCTCGGCCCAACGAGCCCGCGCCGCCGCATCACCCTACACCTATTCTACCCTGCGTGTCTACGAATGGATCCCCTAACGTAGCCAGATTCAGGGGAGAATAGTGTCAATTTAGTAAACCAATCAGCCTAACAGCACATCTTTGGGGTGTGGGAGGAAACCGGAGCGCCCGGAGGAAACCCACGCAACCACAGGGAGAATGCACAAACTCCCACAGACACAGGCCCAAATCCATGTATCTGCACAGCCAGCAGTGCTAGTCACCGAGCTGTTGCGGCGCCTGTCTACCGGTCCACGATCAAGCACACACACCGACACGAAGTACTAGGCCACTCCCAGAACCTCCAAGAGCAGCCCACGCACGACCCACCGTGTGCATGCCCCTCGTTTGACAACGAGGTGGACCTCCACCTGCGGAATAAAAAGACAAAAACGTTAACTTACAAGTCTGCATTTCCGGTGCCTCCCGAGGTTCTGACCTCATTTAGTAGCCCCTACTATAACCCTCCATCCTCATTTCACTCATGTGTCTGTCTAACTGAACCTTAAACGAGTCCAACGTTCCTGCCTCCACCACCCTCCTCAGTAGCGCGTTCCATACCCCCACAACTCTCTGCGTAAAGAACCTTCCTCTCACATCCAAATTATACTTCTCCCCCTTCACCCTTAAATCATGACCTCTCGTATTTGTACCCAGTCTAGGGAGCAGTCTCTCACTATTGACTCTATCTATTCCCTTCAGTATCTTATATACCTCTATCATGTCCCCCCTCAACCTCCGTCTTTCCAAGGAGAATAGTCCCAGTTTCTCCAACCTTTCCTCGTAACCCAGCCCCTCCATGCCAGGCAACATCCTGGTAAACCTCCTCTGAACCCTCTCCAGAGCCTCCACGTCCTTCCGGTAGTAAGGTGACCAGAACTGGACGCAGTACTCCAAATGCGGTCTAACCAACGTTCTGTACAACTGAAGCATTAGACAGCAGCTTTTATACTCTATACCCCTACCTATAAAGGCTAGCATTCCATAAGCCTTCCTAACAAACTTCTCCACTTGTGACGAACCTTCATGGATTTGTGAACCTGCACTCCCAGGTCCCTCTGTATGTCTATACTCCTAATCTGTCTACCTTTTATCACATAGCTCCTCTCTGCATTATTCCTTCCAAAATGCATGACCTCACATTTGTCAGGATTAAATTCCATCTGCCACCTATCTGCCCAATGCACCAACCTATCTATATCCTGTTGTATCACCTGACAATCCACTTCAGTACCCGCCAACCCTGCCACCTTGGTGTCAACTGCAAACCTGCTGATCACACCACCTACGCTCTCTTCCAAGTCATTTATGTATACTGCAAAGAGGAGAGGTCCCAGTCCTGAGCCCTGCGGCACACCACTGGTCACTGGGGGTGGGTGGGGGAAAGAGGCGGGCGGGGCGAGATGGGGGGACGGGAGATGGGGGGGACGGGAGATGGGGGGATAGGTGGGGGAGGGGGAAAGGCGGAGTGGGGTGGGGGAGGGGGGAGTGGTGTGGGGGGAAGAGGGAGGGGGGAATGGTATGGGGGGGGAAGGGGGAGAGGGGGAAGGGGGAGAGGGGGAGATGGGAATGGTGTGAGGGGAATGCTGTGAGGGAAGAGGGGAGGGGGGAGTGGCAAGGGGGGAGGGGGAGGGGACGGGGGGAGGGGAAGGGGGCAGGGGGACGGGGGAGGATAGATGGGGGAGGGGTGAAGGGGAAGGGTGAAGGGGAGGGGGATAGGTGGAGTGGGGAGAGGGAGGGGGAATGGTGTGGGGGAAAGGGGAGGAGGGAAGGGGGAGAGGGGGAAGGGGGAGAGGGGGAAGGGGGAGAGGGGGAAGGGGGAGAGGGGGAAGGGGGAGAGGGGGAAGGGGGAGAGGGGGAAGGGGGAGAGGGGGAAGGGGGAGAAGCGGGAGAGGGGGAGAGGGGGAAGAGGGGGAAGGGGGAGGAGGGGAAGGGGAGGAGGGGAAGGGGAGGGGGGAGAGGGAGGGGGAGGAGGGGAGGGGAGGAGGGGGAGGAGAGTGAGGAGGGGAAGGAGGAGAGGGAGGAGGAGGGGAAGGGAGGGGAGGGGGAGGAGGGGAGGGGGAGGAGGGGGAAAGAGGTGGAAGGAGGAAATAGGGTTCAAATTGAAGAATTCCATTGCAGATTCTTCTCCATAATCGAGCAGCACTGAAAGTGATCTAACTGCCTTCCTCATAACTCTCACTAAGATCAGCCGACTCACAAGTTTGTTCCATTTTTATGACCAAAATATGTGGAATGTCTAAACTGACTCCTCCAGACCATATCACCCTCTAAAGATCAGTCTCGCCTCCTAGAAGCTCCTGAAAACCTCACTCACTGACCAAGTTTTTGGTCACCCTTCAATCCATCTACTTGTGTCGCTTCGCATAAAATTATGTCTGAAATACGTTCCAGCAAAGCTTGGGAATGTTTCATTATGAAAAGGGCACTACATAAATGCACTTAATGCTGTAAAAAACTGGGTTGAAATTAAATGAACTTCACAAGTTCTGTGTATAGTTATATACAGAATGTAAAATGTGCATGATGGCCTTCTCGCAATGGTACCTTTAATATTCTCCTATTCTGTTTGGTTCTCCAACAGCTGAGCTGAGGGCCAGAAGGGGTTAAATGACAGCAGGTGGCTAATGATGTGCTGACCCATTCGCATCATCTACGATTGGTATCTACACAGGGGAGCACTCTGCTGTTGCAAATGGATTTTAATTTGCAGTAGAGTACGACTATGCCTGTACAACAACTAAATACTAATCCCTCTCCCACACCAAAAACCCCTTTCAGGGTGGCAGGAAAGTCTCAAGGTAGGAGCAAACTATACTCACAACTGCCAAACAGATAATTTATCTAGGATATGTCAGATCAGGTTCTTATTCTCCTGGTTTTGATCAGTTGTGTTATTCAAGGGAGCTATGCCTGACTTATTTTTAGACTTGATTGGTGGCAACACCAGCACTCATTTTGTGTTCAGAACAATCAGGCACCTGGCATCAAACACTGCCATCTCATTAACCAAAATTACACAGCTGACTGGGTCAATAAATGGCTTGGTGCAGGGCTGAGCTGTACCTGGCTGAACCAGTGATCTGTGTGTGTTAGCTGGGGAGTGCTACTCAATGTCCTCGAATTAGGATTTCAGCAAAAGGTGGAAAAAGGTGCATGTCACTTTCGCTGGAGGATCACACTCCTGTACGAGTCAGGACACTCTGGAGCAGAAGGGCTAAGAGGAACTGAATGTGTTAAAGGACACAAGAAACTTTCGCACTAATGGAAAAAATGCACTTTTGGAAAATTGACGGCTTTACAGTGCAAGTAGATACTGCTATGAAAAGGCCATGAGATGACTGAGGAGAAACCTGATAGAGATCTTTAAAATAATGAAACAGTTTGGAAGGTTAGATGTAAGGAGGATGTTTGAACTTGTTGGAGATACCAAAACTAAAAAATAAGACAGATACAAATAAACGACTAATAAATCCAATTGGGAATTCAGAAGAAACGTCTTTATGCAGACCGTGGTTCGAATGCGGTAAACGCTGCCTCATCAAGTGGTTGTGGCAAATGGTACAGATACATTTAATGGGAAGTTGCAAAAGCAAATGAGAGAGAAAGGAATAGAAGGAAATGCTGACAAGATGAAATTAAGTGAGAGGAGGCTCATGTGAAGCTTAAACATTACCACAGACTAACGTAATACGCTTGTTAATGTGTTTAATAAACTATACATTATGTACAATATTGGTTTTCTCATTAGAGGTATAGCTTAAAAAACCAAGGATATTTGTACTAGGCTTAGCGAGTCTATATGCATACTAGCTAGGGAACCTCATGAAAGGGGGACTATAAAAACACCAGGAAAAATACAGCAGAGAGTCACATAGTTGTTACTTAGGGCAGGGGATTCGCTATGATGGGGAACGATTAAGGAGTGACCTATATAAGATACTGAAGAAAATCAGCTTTTTAAAAAAAAATTCTTCCATGGGATGTAGGAGCTGCTGATGAGGCCAGCATTTCTTGCCCATCCCTCATTGCCGCTTAAACTGAGTGGCAACAACAGTGGGCAGCATGGTGGCACAGTGGTTAGCACTGTTGCCTCATAGTACCAGGGACCCAGGTTCGATTCTGGCCTTTGGTCAGTGTCTATGTGGAGTTTGCATGTTCTCCCCGTGGGTTTCCTCTGGGTGCTCTGGTTTCCTCGCACACTCCAAAGGTGTGTGTATTAGGTTGATTGACCTTGCAAAATTGCCCCTTTGCATCAAGGAGATTAGCAGGGTAAATACAGGGGGTTACAGGCATAGGGTGGGATTGTTGTCAGTGCAGGCACAATGGGCTGAACGGCCTCCTCTTGCACAGAGGGATGTGCAAGAGGAGGCCATTCAGGGATCTTATGATTATTCAATGATTGCTGTGGGGTCTGCAGTCATATGTAAGCTGCCCAGATAAGGATGGCAGATTTCCTTCGCTAATGAACCAGATGGATTTTTACAACAATCGATGACAGTGGTCACATTCACCAATACTGAGACGAGCTTTAATATTCCAAATTTACTAACTGAATTTAAATTCCACCAGCTGCTGTGATAGATTTGAAATTGCCCCCAGAGCATCAGTCTGGCCTCTAGAGCATTAACCACACAGTGCGGCCCAGTGGTTAGCACTACTAGCTAGGGGCTGGGGTTTGATTCTCAGCTTGGGTCTATATGGACCTTGCACATTCTCTCCAGTCTGCTTGCGTTTCCTCCAGGCTCTCTGCTTTCCCCCCACAGTTCAAAGATGTGTGGATTGGCCATACTAAATTGTCCCTTAGTGTTAGGGGAACTAGCTAGGGTAAATGTATGGGGTTATGGGAATAGAGCCTTGTGGTCATGCAGACTTGATGGACTGAATGGCTTCCTTCTGCATTGTAGAATTCTATGATTCTATGAGGGGTAAATGGTGGCAGACCTTTTCCAAAGGTTACTGAGATGATAACAAGCAGAAATTTTAAATAATCACAATGTTTTACAGAAGAACAAAATGTCTTTGAAACATTAGCATGTAGAACATGTTGGGGCAAACAAGTCTCTTAATTCTTCTAAAATGGAATTAGATAGTTGCTTGGGGAAGATAAATTTAAGTGTTGGAGGTGAGCAAGATTCAGGTTGGTGGCTCATAGGGAAAATAATGGCAGATATTTTCTTCTGTGCTTTAGCATCCTTATAAATTTTATGATCCTGAGTCAAGTGGCCTCTGTGCTTGGTTTTTGGGTGGATTGAGGATGTAACAAGCTGTGTAATTTGGCAGGCATATGTAATGCCAGATTTCCAAGATTATTTGAACCCTCTCTCTGGGGTTTGTTTTGGAAACTCATTTCTGAAGTTTATTTATTAGGGTCACAAGTAGGCCTTGAAGTTACTCTGGAAAATGAGGTGAAAGATTTGCTGTCACACTCAAAGGTTTGTGGCCCATTCTCTAACAAGTGGGCATGGCCAGTTCCAAGTTCCATTTCAGCAGACTCTGTTCTCTATGCATCAGCTTCTGGAAGTCTGGAACTTTCTCCAGGAAGCAGAGCAATCAGGAATTCAGAGCATTTCCAGCAGTATAATAAACAATCGCTGTTCTGAGTGTTGTGTGTAAAATCATGACTTCAATTTTTGGAATGAAAAGAACTTCTATTGAGATAGCAGCTGACATGGCCCCGGGATGTTCCAATACTCTTTGCAGACAATGAAGCACTTTTTGGAGTGTAAACATTTGTCATAATGAAGGAAACATGGCATCCAAATTGTGCACAGCAAGATCCCACAAATCTCATGGAGATAATGGCTGGATAATCATTTTGACTGATGTGGTTTGCGCTATTGCCTCGCAGCACCAGGGACCCGTGTTCGATTCCCAGTTTAGGTCAATGTCTGTGTGGAGTCTGCACATTCTCCCCATGTTTGCATGGTTTTCCTCCAGGTGCTCTGGTTTCCTCCCACAGTCTGAAAGACATGCTGGTTAAGTGCATTGACCCAAACTGGTGCTGGAGAGTGGCGACTAGGGGAATATCACAGTAACTTCATTGCATTGTTAACGTAAGCCTTACTTGTGACTAATCAATATAAACTTTAAACTTTTTAAACTTTGATGTAGAGATAAATATCAACCAGGGCATCCTGCTCTTCTTCGAAATAGTGCCTTGGTTCTTTTATATCCACCCAAGAGAGCAGGCGAAACCTTGGTTTAACATCTCATCTGAACAAACGACACCTCCAGTAATGCAGTGCTCCTTCAGTACTGCTCTCAGCGCAGCAGCCTGGATAGTGTGTCCAAGTTTCTGCAATGCAGCTTGAACCTACAACCTTTTGACATGGAGGCAAGAACACTACCAACTGAGCTTCAGCAACAAGTTAAAAAGGAGAAGCCAAGTTTAATTAACATTTAAGTGGATGAAAATATTAACTGAATTTAAGAGGGAGGCCCATGGGGCAATCCACTGATGATTTAGCAAACAGTCATATGAAGAAGTTGCCATTAACAGAACATAGAACATAGAACACTACAGCACAAACAGACCCTTCGGCCCACAAGTTGCGCCGATCACACCTATACCTACCAAGCCACAGAACTATCTGTAACTTCCAATGCCATTAGATCCCATATACTCATCCAGAAGTCTTTTAAAAGACCCCAGCGAGTTCGCCTCTACCACCACCGACGGCAGCCGATTCCACTCACTCACCACCCTCTGAGTGAAAAACTTTCCCCTAACGTCTCCTCTGTACTTGCTTCCCACCACCTTAAACCTGTGTCCTCTCGTAGCGAGTATTTCAGCCCTGGGAAAAAGCCTCTGAGAATCCACCCTATCTATTCCTCTCAATATTTTATAAACCTCTATCAGGTCGCCTCTCAACCTTCATCTCTCCAGGGAGAAGAGACCTAGCTCCCTCAACCTATCTTCATAAGGCATGCCTCCCAATCCAGGCAACATCCTTGAAAATCTCCTCTACACCCTCTCAATAGCTTCCACATCCTTCCTGTAGTGAGGCGACCAGAACTGCGCACAGTACTCCAAGTGGGGTCTGACAAGGGTCCTATAAAGTTGCAGCATTACCTCCCCACTCCTAAACTCAATCCCTCGATTAATGAAGGCCAGTACACTATGCGCCTTCTTGACCACATCCGCCACCTGCGGGGCTGACTTAAGAGTCCTATGGACCCGGACCCCAAGATCCTTCTGCTCTTCGACACAGCTAAGACTTGATATTGTACTCCTGCATCCTGTTTGTCCTGCCAAAATGGACCACTACACATTTATCCGCGTTGAAGTCCATCTGCCACTTCTCCGCCCAGTCTTGCATCCTATTTATGTCACGCTGCAACTTCTGACATCCCTCCAGACTATCCACACCACCACCAACCTTCATATCGTCGGTGAACTTACTAACCCATCCCTCCACTTCCTCATCCACATCCCTCCACTTCCTCATCCAGTCCAATAATATTTTCTTTGCTATGGCATCAACATGGCCAGGGATAAAGGGGAATATGATGTAGTGGTAATGTCATTGCACAAATACTCCAGAGGCCTATGCTAATGCTCTGGAGACATAGGTTCAAATCCCACTATGACAGCTGGTGGAATTTAAAGTCAATAAAATCTGGACTTGAAAGCTAGTCTTAATAATGGTGGCTACGAAACTAGCACTGATTATCTTAAGATCCCAACACGGATGTCCCTTTTGGGAAGGAAATCTGCCATCCTTCCCTGGCCTGGTCTACAAGTGACTCCAGATTCACAGCAATGTGGCTGATTCTTAACTACCTCTGAAATGGTCAAGCAAGCCTCTCAGTTGGAAGACAATTAGAGATGGACAATAAATGCCAGTGATGCCCCCCAAAAAAGGAATTTGTGGAGCACTAGAACCAATTGATTGGAGGACAGATGATAACAGAAGTCAATGTGACAGCAGGTGAATGGTGGGTGAACGTTGAGGACGTAGGAAAATTAAGGATATCAAAGCATGACGGCGATGCTTTTGCCTCTCCTGCTGAAGGAGCCACCCTGCTCCCCACACCATTATACTGACATATTATGTCTTTATTCTATTCCTTGGACTTATTAGAAACAGAGCTTATTGGAATATTGATGGGTTTGGTTCATAGATTCTGATCCACCAGGAACTGATTAAGACTTCATTGGCCAAAGCTAATAGCCAACTTTGCGCCGCTCTGAGGTGACACATCACCTTTTCTTTCGCAGTAACTGCTTCCACAAGAAAAAAGGCCACATTTTCCACTGAATTGAACAACAAGGGGAGTTTTCTCACTTGGTATGTGCAGCCATTGTGTCACATCATAACGATGCCAAAAAGAATCTTCAGCTCCAAACTACATCTGCGTGCAGTATCCAATATTGATGTTTATTCACATGCTACAGTATGATACAGTCTCGTCAGCGAAGGGCTACTTTCCATATTGGAGCCCCTATATTTCAAATATGGGTATTAAATTCTACATGCCAGGGAATAGTATTACTGCTGCTGCAAAGACACCAGCAATTTGCCTGGGTAAGGTCTAGCAATAACATGTTGGGTAGAATTTTAAAAAATAACGCTGGCTATATTGGCTGACTCCCCCAGTGGTTGAAGAGTCCATCAATAATGGTGTCCCCAACAGCAGGACAATGGAACAGAAGGGGGACAAACAGAAGGAAGAAACAACAGAGACAGAGAAACAGCAGGGAGGCACTGAGAATGAGGAGCAGCAAGTAATAAAAGTGCTTAAGCCTTGGATTGCTGTATTTCCTGTGTTCACATTAGTGAACTAACCAGTAAAATCAACTGCTTCCATGCTCCTTCTTGATATGTTTCTGTTAAGGTGTATATAGGGCAAAAAGGAACAAATTTATAGGGGGTGGTGGGAAAAACAGTTGTAATAAAAGGAAAAGCCTGGCCATGATATGAAGGCACTGTCAGGATTCAAAGGACAGTTACTTACTCAATGCCACCTCTACAGCTAGTTAAATGGAAGAGACATTTTTTGTGAATAATGTTTCCAGCCGTCAGCCAGAATCTCCATAAAATTGGCTCCTGCATGAGGACTGAACAATGGCTTGTCTGGGAGTCACATCATTTTCGTCTTGTTATCTGGCATGACCCTCAAAGCACCATGATCACCTCCGCCCTCTTTCTAGCCCAGCATTTCAGACAGTTGTTGGAAACGGGCTTCGTCTGCCAGCAGCTGGTTTATGATGCTTATCAGTCCGTTATAATGAAATGGCCATTAACTCACTCGAAAGGTCAGAGTGCAACGCGAACATGACTGACACCACACTCAAACACCACTAAAGAAACGCGAGACCCTTCACTCCCCCGAGACAATTTGTTATGACATTTGTGCCTGCTTTATTCACAATAATGAAAAGCTAGCCTGACCTCTTGATCAACGAATGCCAAAATACTTGTAGCCAGTTTTTGCAGTAAATTATCTTGAGGTGGAATATAACCTCTTTTCACAAGTATATAAAGCTGTATTTGCATTCAAATAAAATTATGTTAGGACAGTGAAAATCTCTATTATACATTTATACTATATATCTTTGTCTGGAGTACAGTGACTATTCTAGTAAAATCAACACCCATTATTTCTCATCAGAGAATTGCCTGTTCCACTTACAGGGCTGTTCCACTCATTTTATTTCTTGTAAAACTCTTTTTTTCCCTGGTCAGACAGTGTGAAAGCACACAGCGAGATCAGGGCAGCATAACACAAGATAGATGTCCACAAGTCTGATATTCAGGAGCTGGGGTATTTAAGTTCAAAGGGAATGTGCATAGCAAGAAAAGAACATGATATATATCCATATATTGCTGTTTACATAGTATGTGCCACCAGCACGTTAAGGCGACCCCAGCCAGTTTTTTCCTTCCTGAAGCAATGCTCAATGCACAGTCATCTTCGGATCGTAGCACGAAGGAGCCAGCAATGATTTGCTTTCAAGGCACTGGTCAGTTGCAAGCACTGTAAGCAGTAGCCTGGAAATTGCTGGGTTAATGCGCACGGGGCTATAATTGTGTTTAAATAGCTTAGTATTTTATGGTAGGAGACACAGCACGAGCTGCCAATCATCACAAGATATCTGCAGATTTATGCTGCTCTACCTGTAGTCATGCAAAAACGGACTCAAACTCCCGTATTTCAAGAAATTGCTGCAAAAAAATTAAGTGCACTGCAGAAAGTGAGTGAAAATACTTACTGATGTAAGGATCACTCTAAGGTTTTATATTTCTGCAATACCAATGGAGAGGAGATGGTGGCCTAGTGGTAATGTAGCCAGACTGGTAATGCAAATGGGATCTCTCTAGCTCAGAAACTGTGGTGTTTCATTCCCACTGATAGCAAATTGTTAAGTCAGAGTTAAATTTAATTTGATTTATTATTGTCACATGTATTAATATGCAATGAAAAGTATTGTTTCTTGTGTGCTATACCAACAAAGCATACCATTCATAGAGAAAAAGAGTGCAAAATGTGGTGTTTCAGTCAAATTGATTCTGTGTACATTATTAACTTAACATTTAATCTTTCCTTTCTGCCTTTTATTTCTCTTTCAATCGATTTTTTCCTTCTCTTTATTTTGTTTTTCTCTTTGTACTCAATTCTAATTCAACCAAGTTGTTTCTGCTTCTTTTTCCATCCTTAAATCTCATCATTTAGGTAGATGGAATGTTGGCCCTGCCATGTCCTAAGATCCCAAGATGCCACATCCCTCTCCCCCATCAGCTCGCACTCCCAACAAGTTAGGCACAAAGCGTTCCAGCTGTAGGGCGAAGGAGGAAAAAGGCTAACCAATAGGTATACTGCAAGATGCTCTGCTCTGGCAAAATCTGGACAGTGTACAAGAAAGAGAAGCCCTGGAAAGTTGTGTAATACAAAAATCGATAGGGTCTGTTATAGAAGTTGGGATTAAATTGCTCAATTGCTCACTAGCCTCTTTCACTTTGATTAATGAAAAGAAATAAACATATTACATGTTAATCTATTAAGTAAAAGGATATAAATTAGTCTGATAATCCATGAGCATGTATATCTGTTATTGTCTTGCAACATAACCCAAGGATTCCCTATGACTTGGGAGTGGAGGCATATCTCAAATCCAAGAGGTTGGACAAGATTATTCAGATATCTGAGATTAACAAATAATAATTACAAACTACAAGGTTCTATCATCAGAGAAATGCGACCTGCATGAACAACAAGCAAGGTGCCACACAATTAGGCAGAAGCTGCGAGGAAGGTATAGATTTTTCATTTCTGTTCACAGTTAGCAATCAGATGCAGTCTCTGAGCTCTACCCTGTGAATGAGCTGCACTAACAGCAAGGGGATAAAAACATAGGGGAAGACATGGTTCTGGCAAGACAAGCTACATTAAGAAGGAGAGGGTTCAGTGACAAGCAGCAAGGCAGATTTGATACTGAGAAAGCTGACTGCCCCATGACCAATGAACACCCCAAGAAGATTCAGTACAGTTGACATCCTTAAAAAAAATCACATATATTCAATTATGTTGGCGGGAGGAGGGTGGGGTCTCTTTGGCAACATTGGGCAGTGAGAGTATAATACCAGCTCATGATCTGAATTTACTGCATCACAATGCTGTTACAACAGAAACAATACATTTTTCTAGCAGATATGAGATATAAAACATAACATCTATTAGTATATTGGATAACTCAGGAATAGCTTAGCAAGTTCCATAGATACACAAACCTTTCAAAAACTTCTGATCAGAGTTAAACACTCAAATTCATTCTCAATAACCAACCATAATGCTATCTCTTTGAACTCTCTTCTGTCTTGGACTAGCAGACCAATCCATTTAAACCTCTGCTAGACAGGTGACCTTCCAATGAACTTGTTAAAAATGTCTTCCCTGTTTCTAACCAATCAATTCTTGCCAAGTATTATTGGTGGAATGCTGGCGAGAGAGGTTATGAAGCACAGTTGGAAAGTCTTAAATCACCCACTAAATACATGACACAGGTAGCATTAAAGGACACCTCAGCAAGACCCAACACATGGTGCCATTAAGATACAAGAAATATCAAGTTATGCAAAGGGGTCAGCGGTTGGCACAGAGTACAAGGCAGATCTGTATTATAGAGCTGTTTAAAATGTTGCATGCCAGCCACTGCTGAGAGGCATTTGGTTTTATTTTGGAGGGCAGCGCTCGCACCTCTTGAGTCAGAAGGGTGTGGGCTCAAGTCTCATTTCAGAGGCTTGAGAACGTAGTCTAGGCTGACACTCCAGTGCAGATCTGATGGAGTGCTGTGCTGTTGGAGATGCCATCTTTCAGACAAGACCTTAAATCGAGTCCCAACTGCCCTCACCAGTGGATGTAAAACATCCCTTGGAACTATTTCAGAGAAGAGCAGGGGAGTTATCCCCCTTGTTCTAATCAATATTTATCTCTCAATCAATATCACTAAAATAGATTATTATCACTAAAATAGGTCATTATGTCATTGTCATTTGTGGGAGCTTGTCGTGGACAAATTGGCTGTTATGCTTCCTGCCTTATAAATGCTTTGGAAAGTCCCGAGTTGCGAACGGTGCTCAGTATAACAGTGCAGCAGACAGGTATGCACCTGTTATCCTCCACATGCAGAGTTCCAGTTACTACAAAGTAAGTTGCAGTTATGTGCAAAGCCTTTTGTCGCAAGGAGAGAAAATTCCCCAGAAAGGCAATGTCCATCCTTCCTGCAACCACCAGTAGCCCTAACAGAGCCAGTAACCATACCCATGCTACCAACTCTGGGCAACTTGGGAATGTTGAAACCCAAGAAAAGGGTAGAACAAATAGTGACTTGAACCTGTTCAACAGGGAAGAAGAAAGCTACACAAAAGTAGTTCTTGACCAAGTAATAATTTTTGGTAAGTTACAGTCATGAAGCCAATCTCTAAACAGGGAGGTCCCACAATTAGTGAACAGGGTGAATGACTAGTTAATCAGGCTTTGGTGGTACTGTTGAAGGAAGACAAGAACACCAGGAATACTCCTAGGTTTCTTCATATCGTGCTCTGGCATCTATTCCATCAACTTAAGCAGGTAGAGGAGGCCTTGGTTTAATTAACGTTTCAGCCGCAAGGTGAAGAAAGCGTAAATTATTAGGGGATTCAAAATACAATTAGAAGGCACATTAGGAGAGTTAATGATCTAAGGGGACTTGTTTCAATGGACAGAGTGGCCTTTGTTTCTCCTATAGTGTTCGGAGTGCCTGATAACAACACTGGATATCAGACATGGAAGGATTCCAGCTTCCAGCAGCTTGATGGCCACATGATATGATGGAACCACAAGTGCCTCTAACATGGTTTCCACATCACCACCGGTGCCACTTCCCACAATGCCGCTTAGGGTAGGATAGATTAACTGTGATTAACATGTCCCATGGGGTGAACTTCATGAAGCCCATGGAAACAGTGACTATTAGAGTTGGCAAAGGTAACCACAATAGCCAGGGTTACTGAAGGCTTCAGGCTGTGCTGGGGCGGCCAAACTAAAATTATTCCATACACAGCACAGCTGAGTAACCAGTCTGCTATTGGAACAAAATAAAAGATTTTTTTGTCATTTCATCCAAACATGAACACCTCTCTGTTAAAACTGTAAGAGTCAGATGAATTTATGAACATACAATTTAATTCTAGACAAAATGATTTTGCTTTTTCCGTTAAACAGCACAGCTTTGATTTCTGACATCATGGACCGCAACAGAAGTAACACAACAATAAAAGGGATAGGGTCTCTTTAAGGACTGCCAATGAACTACTCTCCCATACAGCCAATTACTTCCCCATGTCTGTCAGTCAAAGGAAAAATGACTGAACCCATTAGATCAAACCTTTGCCACTGCTCATAATGCACCTCTTAGGCCTCATTAATCTGAGTCAGCGGCACACAGCCAGCGGTGCTCAACAAGGCAATGAGAGCCTCCCCCACACCCCACGTGAGTCCTCTCATCTCCGAAAACAGTGCTAATCAAGCTATCCTTATTACCCGACTCACTGTCATGTGAACAGCATTCACTCCTAACTGCTCTCATTAGGGGCCCATCTTCAGAGACATCTGACTGGAAAGAAAGTCTGATCACATTAATATTCATGACAATAATTAGTATTCTAGGTCACTGAATATTCATGCTATTATTTTGGTTTTATGGGTTGGACAAAGTCCTTACTGTCAGCATAGAGGGGACTTGCATTCTCGGGCTTTTATAGATCAAAATTCTGTCACACTCACGTTCTGTGCGGAGTGGAAACCTTGTTGTGTGACACTGACAGCTAGCTGACCAAAAGTTTACATCTTTGAAGTTTACAGCTGCGATAAATGAATTTATCAGATGAAACAAAAAATTAACAAGACAATTATAATTCCTGTTAAGCTGCATGGCGCAGGGGTATGCGTTCTGCACTCTTTACTCACTGAAGTGCTTTCTATATAAAGACGTGCAGGTTTAGTGATCGCACACAAATAAATATAAATAAGTTAATGATGTCCTGGAGGGTTTTGATAGAAATTTATGAGAAATTTCAGATTAATGTCAGAAAGACGATTAATAGGCAAAACACGTCTGCGAATGCCTTTTTTATGCCTAGACCCAAGAGTTGCTAAGTGCAATCACACTAACTGTTTTTAAAGGGTTTGAGAATTAAATCAGTCCATCTTAGGTACCAATGAGCAAAGAATTCTGATATGTCACATTGTTAAAGCAATATATTAGAAACTGGAAGCTATTAGACTAGAAGAGCAGACTTTGGATTCACAGAAGTGTGCATTTCTCTTCTAATTACAGCAACCAGCTATACATCACATGTCACAGAGCATTTTTCTGCAGAGCTATTTTATGCTATATCAATCCCAGTCTTCTTCCTTCCTCTCCTGAAGGTGCTGACTCACAGTGAGTTATGTATCTGATTCCATACATACTAGCTACTCTACCTAGCCTCGAGTATATGAACCCAGCAAACGCAGGCACACTACCTGACCCAATGCTGCCTTTAACTGGGCTGGTTTGACTATTTAAATAAAAATGGATCTTCTTGAAAAGGTATCAAAGTTAATCAAGTGAAGCATCGTTTTTCTGTGGCCCTTTGATTTCTGTAAATAGTGCTGATGATGCATTCTTATAGGTTCAAGCACAAAATCACTTGTTCTTGTTTTAGATTCCTGGCCTTTCTATTGTGTGCTAGTTCTAGACACATCTTTATTACCAATAGCCCAACTTGTCTTCTGACGCCTTCTTACAAAATTGACCAGACATGTTTACATTATTATTCTATAAATTGTGTCTACAACTGCAGCAACTTATCTTGGCTTCTCTGGGAGCAGTCCTGTGACCTCCAATAGCGAGAAAGATAAGAGCAATAGCAAGACTAGTGCCTCCAAGTTCCTCTCCAAGTCATGTAGCATCCTGATTTGAGATGGGTCAAAATCCTAGAGCTCCCTTCCAAATAGCATAATTGCATAGTCTCACGACACAGACTGCAGCTATCCAAGAAGGCTCATAACCAACTTCTCAGGGGTAACAATGGGATGGGCAATAAATGCTGGCCTCGCTAGTGAAGCTGAGAATTAATGTTGTTTTTCCAAAGTACAGTCCAATTTGTATGTTTAACGCATTTAAAAACAGGATCCATTTCTTCAGTATATCACAGTTTAAAAATCTCCTAAAGTCTCTTAAAAGGACATAAAAAGATAAAACTGCATTTACTCAATGCATTTCATGACCAGCAGACATTTAGAAGAGGTTTACAACCACTAAGTACTTTCAAGTGCAGTTGCTATTGCAATGGAGGGAACATGGTAACTAACTTGTGCACAGCAGCTTCCACAAATAGTCATAGATAATGATCAGATTCCTTTTATTGACATTGATGGAGGGATGAATATTGACCAGGACAGAAAAAAAATCCCTTATTCTCCAAAGTGATACCACAGGATCTTTTAGTGAGACAGCAGTTAAGGCCTCGGTTTACCAGCATATTTGAATCACAGTGCCTCCAACTGTGCAGCACTCCCTCAGTCCTACATGGGAGCATCAACTCTGATTTCTATGCTCAAGTCCTTGAGTGGAAGTTGAACCCAATACGTTGCAACTCAAAGACAAGCGCAGTAGTAACCCAACCATAGGTGGCCCTTGGTCAGAAAGCAATTGACAGTGTTTTGAGAAAATACACAGCTCTTATTAAAAACTTATTCTTCTGGCAGATTGCAAATGAAATGATTTTGTAGAGCTTGTCCAATAGCGGCTACGCATTTGTGAGTAGAGTCCGCTCTGAATTCAAACTCTTTTTCATTTTGCTCAAGGAAGTTTGAATCATCCAATGGTTAATAACAAGGCAGCAACGTTTATTTTGCATGATTTATAATTGAAGTAATTGATCACTCAAGTGAAACAAATGTTGGGCAACAAATGCTGGCCTTGCCAGCAATGCTCAAGTCCCATGAAAGAATAAAACAACATTAAGAGCAGGAGAGTTTAGTACTCTTTTACAAGTATTACTTCCTCCAAGGCAGTGAACTTTTACCCCATAAACCATACACATAAAATGACCTGGTGAAGGAAAGTCAACTTTGAAATGTGGAGTTCCAATAAATCCACTGCAAGAGAGAGTTAAATACAACTGGTTTTCAAGCCATTACCTGGTATCAACATATTTCTTTGCTTCCCTTCACCCAATATTGTGCTTTAAGCATCCCATCATTCCCCCAGTAAAATATATGGGCCTTATCTGCACTCACGTTTGGTAGGTTCAGACCATGCTGTGCTGGTTTGCCAAAGTTTTCACTGCCAAATTCAGCTCTCTGACCGTGAATCATCAGACAAGTGTGGCTGGGATAAGAGAGACTGATTTAATAGTGTAGCAAACCCTAGTCCGAAATAAAAGGGCAGTCTGAAGGCTACTTACATAATTACACATTAATTATTGACAGGCTAACTTACAGGGCTGTGGGGATGGAACAGGAAACTGGGACTGACTGGATTGCTCTGCAGAGTCAGCATGGAATTGGTGGGCTGAATAGCTTCCTTCTGTGCCATTATCAAACTGTTAATCTATATAGCACCCATAATGACATAATTAAGCAGCCAATGAATTAAAGGTGAGCGGAACTCGTGGCTTTATTTTCTGAAACTACAGCAAACAGGGGTCCCTTGAGCTCAGTAAAAAACAGTGAAGGATAATAACATAGTGCGTAACATGAGTCCTAGTTACTGTCAGCAGTGCAATCACCAGGCATTATTTAAAAGGAGGTGGGATGGGGGCTTATCTAAGCATCTCCATCCCGGTTGAGATTACAGATGTCACTACATGCAGCTGCAGCATTTTTGATTATTCCACTATGCCTTCCCAACCATCAAGCACCACAATCACATGATGTTGGCATCATTGGCTAGGCCAGCATTTATTGCCTAGTGCTAATGGTCCTTGAGGTGGTGGTGAGCTGCCTTCTTGAACAGCTGCACTCCATGTGGTGTAGGTACATCCACAGTGCTGTTTGGAAGCAAGTTCCAGAGTTTTGACCCAGCGACAGTAAAAGAACGGCGATGTAGTTCCAACTCAGGACAATGAGTAGCTTACAACAGAACTTGAATGTGACACAATATCACCATATCATTCAATAACTTTATGGATAGCAATGATTATACTTTGCTTTCTTAAGGGCTAGTTAGTGAAGAGCACAGGGAACATCTTATGAAACATTCAACATAACTTTGACACTTTGGAGTTAATTATTTTAAATGCATTTGCATAAAAAGTTTTGTGCATTGGTTTAATGTCTTGATTAACTCTTATTTTCAATGGAAGAACAATAGCATTAACATTGTGCACATAGCAAATTCATATAAATATAATAACTGGTAGGCTTTTGGAGAAAATAAAAGCCTCATCAGTGATTAAGTTCACTAATCTGCATTGACAGCTTTGCTAAAGTCTCTTTTAAAGAGGAAAAAAAATACAGTACCGTCGGAAAGTGGGAGCGTTTTTCATATTTTACTCTCTCAACTTCTTTAGACTAAATCAAAAATCTGAGAGAAAAAGCATTTTCCTCACTCATTTAATTTGCTAATTACCTCAGACTTAGTCCTTTGCCATCTCTTTAAGCTGTTCCCACGATTCACAGGCAGCTGTTCATCTCAGTGACTCCGAAAAGTGCCAGCCGCTGAACTGATAGAGGGACAGATCACTTTGCTGCTTTATTAGCCACACAACTGGCTGGGAATTGGGAAAAACAGCAAAAAGAACTTGACACTGGTTTCGCATTGTAGCCTCCTGTGTGTGTCAAATTACCACCGGCGCCTGCAGATGCACTGAAGAACTGATCTCTACTTGAGACTGGACACAAGTACAAAAGCCTCTTTCCTAATTCCACAATGCCGAGACCATGGCACAGTGTGCACCTCAGGGCTGGCACGGCCCACTCACAAACTCAATCTCCAGCGGTTACTTTTCTCGGAGCTCCAACCACATTACTCACCCGGATTCTGTGAAATGTGCAAACTGCTCAGGTCTTTGGGCAGGCCGTTTGTTTTGGGACTGGAGAGAGGGGCACAGGCTGAGGTGGCACGAGGGGGCCGCTTCCCTGGGACCTTGACTGTAGTCCGAAGGAGATCAATTTCCTTTCCATGGACATTCTGCATGTAATCCTGGACAGATGTAGAAACATGCTTGTGAAAATCTCAGCATTTAAAATGGTCAATTTTTAAAATAAATCTTGCAAATAAATATAACCAAACAAATGAGCGCAACAAGAATTTAAGTAAATTAAACTAATCAGTCTTTTAATGAACGAGCAAAAGGACTATATTCGCCAAATATGATCCCAACGTTTACAAAACAAAATAGGCTCAACACATCGGCTCAAGTCCAAGCTTCACCCAAAATGATTCTTGTTTAGAGATGGAATAAATCCATGTTATAGACATGGATCAGTTTGAAATAAACACTGGATTTTTAAAACATCTTTTATTTTCTAATTCAACTAATTTTGTCATGGAAACTGCCCGACTACTGGCAGTGACATTTGCCAACATCAAGCCCTGGTTATTGTATGCGCAACAAAAATCTCAGATGCAAGCCAGCTCATCCTAGTTTTCATGTGCAAATGCAGTCTCTGTAATCAATTGTGTCACTTGTGTCCCAAGTACTGATCAGAACAGAAAGATCTTAACAAGACACAAGGGCAATTCAAACCAAAATACTCAAACAACTCTTAACAAGTCACTGGAGACTACTTGATGCAAGTCTCCACAAGTGTGGTCCTTGCAAACCTCTGCCCCGTAACAGCTTGAAAAGAGTAATTGCAAATCCATTTGCATTTATTGCTGTTCATCATCCCCAAAAACGTAACTGGGAGGGCCTCTGGGCCATTGCTCCTCTCGGAGAGCATCAATAAACTAGGTGACTGGGTGCGCAAATCCACCTTCTTTGCTCCTATG
Organism: Carcharhinus amblyrhynchos; assembly: GCF_965287045.1. Taxonomy (NCBI): domain Eukaryota; kingdom Metazoa; phylum Chordata; class Chondrichthyes; order Carcharhiniformes; family Carcharhinidae; genus Carcharhinus; species Carcharhinus amblyrhynchos. The sequence goes on along the minus strand of NC_137334.1, from coordinate 17,139,714 downwards.
CTGCTGCTTGTTTTTACACTGGGCTCCTAATTATGTTGCATCTATTGCCATCCACTTAATTAGCTGCATTAATGTGATTTCTTTTCACATAGTCAAGCAATTAAGAGCTATGATTGAGTTTCATTCAATTAGCCTCAACAAACATGCTAATTGATGCCCCAGATGCAAATGAGGTGCGATGAGGGAAACCTGCTAGCAATCCGCGATTCTGTCACAAAACCACGGCTCTCTAAGCACTGACAGGGAGGCAGCAGCGGTTTGGATACCTCCAGCTCAGCCTCCTGCCACTTCCACTGCACAATGAATTGGTATTTTGCTAATCGACACTGCCATTTAGGGGGAGCTTAGAGAAAAGCAGACACCATGCATTGTTAGATTGAAAGAGTTAAGAATTCCTGCGCACTCTTTACAACAAAGGCAGCTCAAGACTCTCATTGAATAAATCTGTCTCTTTAAAGAAGTTGTTGTGAGCTTTTCCAGGGCAAGGGGCAGGTCTCAGAAAAGGGAAAACGCAGAACAGTTACAAAAGTTCTGGCCCAAAAACTCCTGACAACACTGACCAGGAGAGTTTAAATTTTGCATGATGATTGCAGTTAAGCTAAGAGTACAACATACTTCAAGGAGTCAGAAGAAACTGGCACCAGTGGCATGCTCTGACTTTACATAAATATGGCAAGGTTCCCCATCAGAGACTTTAGCATGCTAACGTTGCCCTCTCCAAGCAGTGAAGGAAATCAACAGACCATTACCACAGCATTATTCATCAACTGCTGACATATACTAACATCTCAAAAGCAATCATGATATAATGTGAGGACATACCAACAGCAAACAGGACATACTGTAAAGAACTGCTACTTGAGTTTCATTCTCTGAATATAATGGAAATATTAGTCTTGCTATATTTCAGAACAGATGAAAAAGTCTTAAGAAGGCACTCAAGAGTTGGCAGAATAAACATACACATACACACACACACACACACATTTACATCTATGGATATGGTAAGAAGAAAATTGTAGTTTTTAAAAAAAAGTCTTGCAAAAATTACTTGATTGATCAATCAACAGCTTACAACTTCATCAGCTGATTCTTAAAGTCCCAACACTCTTCTCTCTCCATAGAGTTTTAATGAGTCAGGATCCCGATTCATTCCACTAAGGCCTGTGCTGCCCCTCAATCCTTGAAGCAAGGAGCGGTGGTCTGCCACTGAAGCTCCAGCAGTACATTGCCAACAAGACAAAAGGTCCGACTGTCTCTACCATCAGCCCACAAGAAGAGTTCGAGAATGCTATGATTAGAATAACTAGAATTGAGAATGAGTGCAGAAGTCTTATTTTCTACCCCACCCTTGCCCATGCAAATGTGGAAAAATTCACCAAATGCAACACAGTTGTGACCATGGTCAGCTAAACAGATCAAAAAACTCAAAAAAACTGCAGCATCCAGCCTAGCCCAATGAAATATTAGGAGGAATATTCCTCGGTAAAATCTAACAAAATTATAGCAGAAATGCAAATATTTCTTCAGAAAAGGAGAAACCTGCATTTACACAGAACCTTTCACAACCTTGGGATGTCCCGAAGTATTCTACAGCTGACAAGAAACCTTTAGAGTGCATTTACTATTGTATTTCATGGGATGTGGCAGCCAATATGTACACAGAAAGATCCAGCAACAGACAACAACCAGACCATCTTTTTTTATTTAGTGATATTGATCGAGATAAATACTGGCCAGGTGTTGGGCAAACTTCCCTGCTTTTCAGTAAATAATGCCAATGTCCCTTTTCATCCACCAGGCGGGTAAACACAAGGAGGACATCAGATGCTGGTCGCGAAATCCCAGAGTGTTAGGATTGGGCATAATGTTTGCACCCAATTTACAATCATAATCCTTCTGCACTGATAACTTTGCTTTGTTGCATTCCCTGCCCTCTTGCTGCATTTAAAAACAAACAAGTCTTTATGTCCAGTTTTTTTTCCTATCAGCTGTTATGTGAATCGAGAGGTATTTGCTTGCTGGTGCCATGGCCAATGAACCAACCGACATCATTAAAATTACTGACCAGATGAGCTGGTCATCATCACATCACTGTGCGTTGGATCTTGCTGTACATGTATTGGCTGCCATATTTCCTGCATTATAATGGTGACTATCCCGCCAGAAGTAGTTTGCTGGGTGCAAAGCACTTTGGGAAATCCTAAAGTGGCAAAAAGCGCAAGGGGAAATGCGAGTTCTTTTATTTGACTAACATCAATCTAATCCCAAGCATTGGTGATGCGAGGTAATTCGCCCTGCAACTGCCACCCTCTCTCATTATGTTGTTCAGCAGGAAGGAAATATCACAGACCTCTGCTTGGCATCCTCCCTTTGATGCCAAATCCAGGTCTAGCAGCTGGTGTAGTGTTAAGGCTAAGTTACGCATCCTTCAGCATAGGCTACTGATAAACTGGAAATGTACTGACCAGGCCCATCTCCAAGACCAAACTCTCCTGAATAGCAATGGCACATCTTCTGAAATGGAAAGCATGGATGAGTTTGACTTGCCTTGCTGCTGGTGAAAAGCAAGCCTCAAAACATCCCATAGCTTCTTACAGCCAATGAGCTTCTTATAAGGCTGTTGTAATGCAGGAAAATCAGCAACCAATATGTGCACAGAAAGCTCCAACAAACAATGTAATGAGATAATGATCAGATAATCAGTAATACTCATGTCAGTTGAGGAATAAGTGTTTGTCTTTAAGTGTTTGTCTTTGAAATAATGCAACCAGATATTTTGTATTATTCTGAGAGGGCACAGGGCGCCTCGGTTTAACAGCTCCTATGAAAGGTGGCACTTCCGACAGTGCAGTGCATGCACCAGCCTCTGAAATGGGGCTTGCACCCACAACCTTCTGACCCTGAGGTAACAGCTCCATCCGCTGGGCCGCAGCCAACACATTCTTTATTCTTAAATTCATAATTAACCAATGACTCCATGTTAGAAAAGTCAAGGGGTGAGGCGGGGGCGGTGGAGAGTGCATGCAAAAGCTATCTTTTATTTGAAATAGCAGTCTTTTGGTGTGCTAGTTACATTGTTAAAAATTCCTGACAGTCTTTCAAAAACCTGCCTATCTGGTGCAAAACCAAACAGATGGGAGTCCTATTCCTAAATGTGTTTTCAAACAATGTATTTTCTCCCTGTAATCTTGGTTTGTGATTTCCCTAATGTAACCGAAAATCTTCATCAATAATATTTTTATCTCCGGCACCAGCTTCCTTAATTGTCTGGTAACTGAAATTATACTTAACAATTTAATTGTATGGACCTTCGGGTGTCATTAACAATTAAACAACTCAAATTAGGGAAAGCACTAATTGGGAGCCAGGACAGTTGGCTCTCTCACTCTCAAAATAGGCAGCATACATTGAAGCTGGCTTAACACTTGCACAATATTTTATCATAACAGCAGATTGGTATAGCTGCAGATAGCATTATATCCTTCACAAAGTTAAAATGATTTAACTTTTTGAAGCTAAATACTTGGAAGGAGAAATATATACTGAGCTATTGACAAAGAGCGGGCCTAAATTTTTCACTCTTTCAAAGGGCCAGTAAAGGTACAATGGGCCTTCTCCTGCTAGTTCTAGATGTAACATAAAATCTACATGCTAAAATCAGTGGTTGCTGCCTTCTTTATTTTACCTCTCCACTACTTCTAAGTAATAACATTGGAAAGTCTGTGGGACATTGAAGATGGCTATCATTTAATATAATCTCCTTACTGCCATGCTCATTGTGAAATCAGAATCTGCTTCACATCCATTAGGATTAAAATTCAATTAGTAGCGAGCTTATTGAACGGAAGGCTCTTGGGTTAAAAGCCACACTGCACCTCTGCATCCACAGCTGGATGACATTGCGCAGGTGACTGAAGTTAGAATTGTTCATCTGTACACATCTGTGAAGATGAGTATATGGATGTGACTGAAAATCGGAAATGGCACAGAGCTTTATCAGCTATCCTGTGATCATGGATAAGGGTGGGAAGTATTAGAAATTAACATCTGTGTACAGGAGTTGGTAATTCCAGCCATGTACATGTGAAGATGTGACAGCGATTCCAGTTGTGTACTGGGATTGGTGTTACAGTGATTATAGCCTGTACAAGTGTTGGTGTGACAGCTGTTCCAGCTGTGTGCAGGTGTGGTCGTGGCAATGATTCCAGCTGTGTACAGGTGTTGGCCTGACAGTGATTCCAGCTGTGTACAGGTGTTGGTCTGACAGTGATTCCAGCTGTGTACAGGTGTTGGCCTGACAGTGATTCCAGCTGTGTACAGGTGTTGGCCTGACAGTGATTCCAGCTGTGTACAGGTGTTGATCTGACAGTGATTTTTATATTTTATTTCAGATATTTTATATTTTCCATTGGATTATAACTTCAGGTATCTCAGACCTTACTTTTTTTATATATATATATACAGGTGTTGATCTGACAGTGATTCCACTGTGTACAGGTGTAGAATTGGCTGTAGCTGCAGCTTCATATAAATAAGATGGAATGCAACTTCAGCATGGGCACAGAATTGGAAGGGGCTGGATAGGCCACCAATTATACATGTGGTCCGATTTCTTTGTTTGACTTTACACCAGTTTGTCCTGAGAACTGATGAAAGTGCTGTCCCCATGTTCTGTTCGGTCCCTGTTGGAATCTAACTCCTAGAGAGCACATGGCTAGGGATGCAGTTCAGGTGTGATTATCGCTGTGGCATGGCTTGTATCAGTAACAGTTGTTAGAGTGCAAGTGTGACAGGGTGTACCTCTTCATCACAGTTTGGTGGGGAGGGAATAGACAGAGCGGGAGAGAGAGATGGAAGTGCAGTACAACTGGCAGCCATGGCCCAGAGGGTCACTCTCTTCTCTGAGTCAGGAGATTGTGGGTTCAAGTCTTGCCTCAGAGACTTTAGAACATAATTTAGGGAGTATTGCGTTGTGAAGCATCATCATTCAGATGAAACTGAGTCCACATCTCTCTTCTTAAGTGAAAATAGAAGATCCTGCGGCACTATTTTGAAGAGCAGGAGAGTTCTACCCAGTATCCTAACATTTATTCCTCAAACAATATCAATAAAACTCAGTTAGTTTGATCATTATCACATCGCTGCTGGTCAGAGCTTGATGCGTGCAAATTGATTGTCACAGTTCCTATATTACAAGAATGACTATACTTCATGGACTGTGAAGCACTTGGGACATCCTAAAGCCTATAGAAATGTACATCTTTCTTTCAAAAGGGGCAGAAAATTGTCCAAACAAATGTCAAACAGGTCTATACCTGAAACTGTTTTTACTTTATTTTGATTAAGCAAGGTGCCTTCTAAAGGGTGACCCTCCAAAGCCATGTTTTAAATGCCTTACCAGCAGTGAGTGGGCTGTAACTTACAGTTGCCAATTGGGCAGGAGGCACAAGGGCAATTGAAGAGCAGAGTTCAGAGGTATCAAAATGGGCGCTTGGTTATCATTAAGGCAGATGGTTTATTCCATACCATTTCTACAGACTGAGCAAATAGCAAAGCAGCTTACACAGGTAGGGTCAAGAGCTTGTATATCAACACACCATTTGACATAATAAGACGCGGAAAAACACTGCAGTAAACAACACCTCTGTGAACTGCTGTGGCCAGAAGGGAAGGGATATTCATTGAAAAGAAACTTCAAAGATATATCAACTACCGCAAGCAAAATTAACAGCTGGTTCAAAGAGTGACCGAGACCAATTTCCCAAAAAAAACTTTTCAGGTTTTTTTTGATTATAATCAAGACAAATAGTGTCTGGAAAAGATGCAAAACAAGCTGTCGACCTGTGAAAAGCTGTCCAGGTTCCCGTTGCTTCTGGAGTTCAAAGGCATAATACACAGAGCCTGCAGCTAATGGGAAGCAGCGCTAATTTTAAAGGCATAAAATGCTATAAACTGGCCTTGGGGGCAGACAGCTTCGAAGCAAGTTGCACCTAAATAAGACATGGTTCATTTAATTCACAGCTTAACCTAATGTAACAATCAGGCTACATCTTGCCTAAAGTTGCAGCAAAGAAATAGCCAATACTGTGCAGCAGCCACACAAGTGCACAAGAACAGCCGCCAGATTGGTTTTTGACAAACAATATTTCACATATGACAGGCAATGCAAACAGCAGCGTCCCAAAATAAATACAACCAAATATAAAATGCAAAATCACACAGCTTTCATTGTTTTACTTTTGGTCACACTTCCCATCACAGCACACCTGAATAGAACCTGTCATTTGAACATGTCCCTTACCTGAACTAACCTGACCTGTCACCTGAATGGATTCATCACCTGAACAAAGCTAACCTTTGAACTGAGCCATCAGGTCAACAGACTTGTCCTTGCATTCTCTGCAAAAACCAAAGGTCTATCTTTGGGATTAGGCGACTTGGTTTAAATAAAACAAATCTGTGCTGAAAATCACATCCACTGAAAAGGAGTAGCTTTCTCTCCATAGTTACATTGCTCTGACCTTTAAACATAGTCACCTTTATTTCGACAAACCAGCCCAGTTCTTTTACAGGTCTTTGGACAAAACCCACAGCACCATTCATCCCATTTTGTGACACAACACTGACCTCTCCCAGGGTGTGAAAGGCCCCAGTTCTAGTGATCACAGCAGAATTAAATAGACCATTAAGGATCCATGTTCCCTCCCTGTTAGAAATTTTACTCTTCTTAAAACCAGTTGTGATTGTTACTTTTTTTTCAAATGCTTAAACCTCAGCAATAAAAGGATGAAAAAATACACAAACCATGCAGCTAAAAGTTATTATTTATACAATATTGGAAAATTTGCAGAATGATTGCTTCCACTTATTAACAAAAATGCAAAATCAGATTCTGCACATGACCAGCATTGACTGCAAGCTCCGGTGAGCTGCCTGGTTCTGTTCCTGGCCATCGTAAACAGTACCAGTGTACAGGGAACACAACTCAATGCTTTGAATCATTCACATGAGAAATATATTACACTTTTTTTTAATTTCAAAATTGGTCCAGATGGAGTCATCACTTTGACAATCGCCCCCCAGCTTTACTTTAATCATGCTTCATTTCCGTAAAACAAGAAATTTAAACATTAGTGCAAGCTGCCAGCAGGGTAAATGGCTGCAAAGGAAGAATGAAGCTCAATGGTGTCACTAGTTATTGCAATCTTTAATTGTAATGATTAAAAATGCACTGATAGTACAACAGGGACAATATTAAATCCCACCAAAAATAGTCAACACGGCAAAGCTTGCATTATCCATCCATCCTTAAAAAGAGTTGCATGCAAGCAGTCTTGCATACAGTGCACAGTCACGTGTGCAAGCACATGGTGACATAGGAAAAAACATATGTACACACGTATGCAAGTCACACAATCATGCAGACTATGTTTCACACATGTAGTTCATCATGCACACATGTACAGACACAGAGACAACAAACAGACACACAGAGACAGGCGCAGACAAATAGAGACACACACAGACACAATATTTGCATTCATTCATAGACATTGTTTTAAGTAATACAAACAACAGATCTCTTTGGCTGTTTGCCACAGGCAAAGTACTGCCGTGCCAACTAATTAGCACCCTTCTCTCAGACAGTATAAATTGTTGCTCCCTTTGAATTATGGTATTCTTGTGTCTATCCTGATGAGTGCAACATGAAAAGCTTCGACAGCAGGTCACTTTTTTCAGCAATACGAAAGTGGATTGTGTGTTTAGGATGCTGATTCAAGTAACACTTCCATTTCATTTATTGCTGTTACATGAATACATGGATTGCCCTTGCTAGATCATGACGGCTCAGGGAGCAGATGCGTCGCCTGGTGTAAAGCAGAACAAGCCAAACAAATCAGTTCCAGGTTTGATCACAAGAAAAAGACAGGTAAGAGAAGTCACTGGTCATCATCTGTCTTCTCAATGAGTCGAAGCGTTTCAGCTCTAACATCCTAACCCTGAAAATCACAATTTCCTTGAATACGTTTTTCCCTGTTATTTAGTTAAACTTCCCCTTTAGCCTTCGCTGCTTCGTGCTAGCCTCCTGTCATTGTTCAAATGATTACTGCTTCTGCCCTGTTTTTCACCTTGCAAACCTCTAAGGCCCTCCAGTGCAACCCTTCAAAGGTGAACATATCCAGGCTGGGGTTAAGGACTGATATTGGGACAAATTATTGATCTTACATCCATATGGGCAGATGGTGGGACCGCAGCAACAACAGTTATGGCAGCAACAACAGTTATGGCAGCAGCCTCTTCACTGCTACATCATCTTACACTGCCAGCCCTATCAGAGGAAAAGAGCAGGGGGCTTTGGGAAGCGGTCCACTGCTGAAGCTGAAAGGAGAATTTATTCATTTACAGAATGTGGGTATCACTGGCTAGACCAGCAATTATTACTCATCCCTAGTTGCCCTTGAGAAGGCGGTGGTGAATTGCCTTCTCAAACCGTTGCAATAAAGTCATCAACGAAGCATTTGAAGTTGGTTGGGCCTAGGACACTACCCTGATGAAGTCCTGCAATGATGTCCTGGAGCTCAAATGATTGACCTCCAACCATTACAGCCATCTTCCTTTATGTGAGGTATGACTCCAACCAGTTTTCTCCAATCAAATCCAGCTTTGCTAAGGTTCCTTGATGCCATACTCGTCAACTGCTGCCTTGATGTCAAGGACAGTCACTCTCACCTTACTTCTGAATTTCAGCTCTTTCGTCTGTTTTTAAACCAAGTCTGTAAAGAGGTCAAGAGCTGAGTGATCTTGGCAGAACCCAAACTGTGTCTATGAGCAGGTTATTGCTGAGTAGGTGCTGCTTGATAATACTGTTGATGACCCTTTTCATCACTTTTCTGATGACCGGGTGCAGATGGGCGGGGCAGTAATTGTCCTGTTCCTTATATATAGTACATACTGGGCAATTTTCCGCAGGTAGATGCAAGAGCTGTACTGGACCAGCTTTGGCTACAATGGCCCTGCAGATTAACTCCACATATGTTGGCAGCTCTGTGGATGGAGAGGGGGTAGGGGGGGCTGACAAAATCTTCCGGTTTCCTCCCACAAGTCTGTAAGACGTACTGGTTAGGGTGCATTGGCCAAGCTAAATTCACCCTCAGTGTACCCGAACAGGTGCCGGAGTGTGGCAAATAGGAGATTTTCACAGTAACTTCACTGCAGTGTTAATGTAAGCTTACTTGTGACAACTAATAAATAAACTTTAAAACTTTAATTATTCTAATTGGCCGCCTGCCTCCAATCAGTGGACAGCTGAGCTGCGGCTGCCTCTCCCGCTGCTGATCAAATGGTTCAGCAGCTGGACTGCATTGGCAAGCCTGGCATTTTAGCAGCTCCCACACTGCCATCTAGCCCAACAGCTCGACAGCTGGTAAAATCTCACCCCCTTTTTCTTCCTTTGTAACTCAAATCTCTGATGCCAGCATCAGCTTTCCCTGCGTGTGCTAAGTGAGTCAACAGAGGAACAGGGCTGGTGCTGCTGCAATCTCATTAAAATAGACAAATCATAGAATGGTTACAGCAGAGAAGGAGACCATTCAGCCTTCAATGTCTAGGCTGGCCCTCTGAGGAGTAATTCGCTTTGTGCCATTCCCCCGCCTTTCTCCCTGTAGTCCTGCACATTCTTCCTTTTCAGGTTATAATCCAATTCCCTTTCGAAAGGCTCAGTTGAACCTGCCTCCACCACACTCAGTCACTACTCCTAGCCACTCGATGTGCAAAAATTTCTCATGTCTTTGCTTCTTTTGCCAATTAGCTTAAATCTGTGCTCTCTCTCTTTCCTTCCACCAATGGGAACAGTTTTTCCCTCTCTGTCCAGACCCTCATGATTTTGAACACCTCTATCAAATCTCCCCATAACCTTTCCTTCTCCAAGAAGAATTATCCCAACTTCTCAAATCTATCGACATAACAGACGTCTCTCATCCCTGGATCTACTTTCATGAATCTTTTCTGCATCAATGCCTTTACTATTGAAGCCCAGGGTTCTGTATGTTTAATTAACCGCTCTCTCAACCTGTCCTACCACCTTCAATGATTTATGCACATATACAGCCAACACCTCTGCTGCTACAACCCTTCTAGAATTTTTTACATTTTTTCCACAGGTAGGTTTATTTTATTCTCTTTGTGTTTGATCGATCAAAATTAATCAATTCACACTTATCATTACATTTCATCTGCCTCCTCATCTGCCCATTCCACCAATTTGTCTATGTCTTTTTGAGGTTCCACACTATCCTCAGATTATAATGCTTCCAAAGTTTCACGTCATCTGCAAATTTTGAAATTGCATCCTGTACTTCAAGATCTAGGTCATTAATGTATATCAGGAAGAACAAAGGGGCTTAACAGGACCCCTGTGGAACTCCACTACAAACTTTCAAGGCTGTGAATTCTCCCACCCTCTGGCATCACCCGAGTATAAAGAATTTTGGAAAATTATGGTCTTTGCAATTTTCACTCTCACTTCTCTTTGTATCCTTGGATGCATTTCATCCAGTTCTGCTGTAAAGGCACCTTATCCAATACCACCTCCGTATCAATTTTAAACCATTCAAGTACCTGCCTCTTTCACCATGATGTACAAACCTTTTCTTCCTTGGTAAAGACAGATGCAAATTATTCACTGACTTCAGCCATGCCCACGGCCTCGACGTAAATCCCCTTTCTGATCTCTGATCGGCCTCACTCTCCCTTATACACTGTCATTAATTATATATTAAAGACAACTTTGAAATTCTCTTTTATGTTGGCTGCCAGTCTCCTCTCATACTGTCTCATTGCTTCTCTTCTTTGTTGTACCAATTCCCCTCTGTTTTCAGCTTGGTTCTCCGTTGTATTATCCATCCACCTGACATCTGCCATAAGGATACCTTTTCTTCATCTTAAGGTCTATCTCTTTTGTCATCCAGGGATTTGCTTGCCCTACCTTTCCTCTTCATGGGAATATATCTTGACTATGTCCCAATTATCACTTCTTTAAAGGAATCCTATTGTTCAGGTACAGTTTTGTCTGCCAATCTTTGATTCCAATTGATCTGGATCAGACCTGTTCTTACCCCATTGCAGTTGGCTTCCCTTCAGTTAATTTTTCTTGATTGTACTTCGTCCTTTCCAAAGCCAACCATAGAATGATCAATGTTTCCTGACTGACACTTGATAGACTTGGCTCACTTCAGACCCAAGAATCAGGGCAGGCAGTGCTTCAATCCTTGTTGGATTGGAAACATGATGCTGTAGAAAATTCTCCCAACTCTAGGAACTTTTGCTCCTCTGTGCCCTTTACACTCCCATTTACTGTGTCCATATTCAAATAATTAAAGTCCCCCATTACAACCACTCTGCAATTTTTACACCTCTTTGCAATTTCCTTGCAAATTTGTTCTACTAAATATTTTCTGCCAGTTGGTCGCCAATAAGCTCCACTGGGCAGTATAGGTGGATCTTTTTTGGCTCTAGTCAAATAGATTCTGCCTTTGACAGAAGATCCAGAGATAACTACTTTTGAGATCCTGCTTGACAATTTCCTACCTACTCCCTAAATTCTGACAGCAGGATCACATCCCAATTTCTACTTGTGTTGGTGGTTCCAATGTAGACCATGATTGTTGTCTGCTCACTCTCCCTCCCTCAGGGAGCTCTGCAGTTGTTTAGTAACAGCCTTGAACCTGGCATCAATGAGACAACAAACCCTCCTGGATTCAAGTCTGTGACCAAATAAATGTCTGTCCACTTTCCTAACCATTTAATCTCGCATCGTTATTGTTCTTCCAGTCTTCTTCGTGCTTCCCTGTGCAGCTGTTGTGCTATGAGCTTAACTCTGGCTGCATTCCCCAAATGAACCATTACTTTGACCAGTATTCAGAACTTCAAAGACTGAGAGGTACTCAGGGGTCTCCTACTCTTGCCTTGACCTTTCAAATTGTCTTGTAATTGGTTATTCCCTCTCTCCCTGCATACTCTTAAGCTGCAGGATGACCACATCTATAAGCATGCTATCCAGGAAGCTCTCGACCTCAGAGTTGTTGAGGGTTTCTGACTGGTATAGAGAGGAGCTCCAAATAGGAAATGCATGTGGTGTGGACACTTGAAGATTAAACTGGATTTTGGGAGAGACTCCATAGGTTAATAGCCCATAAGCAACTGGTATACACAGAATGAGTGGCAATGTACCAGTGAGTGCAGGAGTAAGCTCAGATCACACCCAAAACTACAACTTTGAAACATGCTCCAGACATCTTTCATAGAACAAGATTACACAGCCATACATTCCTGGAAGGCGTTAGTTTTGATCTCAAAGAATATTGAAGGATTCATATTGTTGTGGGAAAGCATAAATGCAAGATGAACACAAATAAATCAATAATGCATTTCATCTTCTCCCAAATTGTGGTGATAATGCAAGACTCAGTGTCACAAGGAGTAGTCTACCAGATGGTGGATCTTGCATCATTTCTTTATGGGTACTGGGCCTGGCTGACCTATCTATATCAGAAGGTGACTAGCAACATTCCATCTTTACTCTCTGAGATCTATTTGCAACATCAAGTGGCAGGACAAACTCCCCAACGCTGACGTACTTGCAAAGTGCTGCTTACCTGACATTTAGAGCTTGGTTATCAGAGCTCAGCTTTACTGGGTCGATCGTGTGGTTCACATGGAGGATTCCCACAAACCAAAGCAATACGCTACTGCCGGCTGAACACGGGAACCCACACCATAAGATGTCCCAAACTTAGATATCAAAACAATCTGCAAGCTAATCTCACATCTGGATCCCAATACACAGGGAGAAAAAAAAAATCAACCTTGGACAAATCCAAATGCAAAAGTCTGTCATCAAGTATACCGACATTCAAGGAAAACAGAGTCATATGCCTTCAGGATAAGGGAGTGTGATGCATAGACGATGCCTCCATCTAACACTGAATTCATATACAGTGTTTGCAATCTGTTATGCAAATAGAGACTTGGCCGAACATCACACACACAACAAAGCATCAATCTATACTATAGAGTGTTTTTAATTACTGAAGACTTGTCCATCAAAGCAGCAGGGTGGCACAATGGTTAGCACTGGTGCCTCACAGTGCCAGGGACCCGGGTCACGGACTGTGTGGAGTTTGCACTTTCTCCCCATGTCTGTACAGGTTTCCTCTGGGTGCTCCGGTTTCCTCCCACAGTCCAAAGATGCGCGGGTTAGGTTGATTGGCCACGATAAATTGACCCTAATGTGAGGGAGATTAGCAGGGTAAATGAGGGTTATGGGAATAAGGCCTGGATGGGATTGTGGTCGGTATGCACTCAATGGGCCAAATAGCCTCCTGTAGGGATTCTATGAAAGTGACAGCAGAATCATGCTGCATTTAACGGGACGGTCAATAAAACCATAAGGGAGAAGATTATGCTCATAGAGTGAGATTAATAAAGGAGAATGAAGAAGAGAAACACATTGGTAGATTGAGATTAAGTAGAACAGGAGGAAGTTTGTGTGCAGCATTCAGACTGGTATAGACCAGAATAGTGTTTCTCTGCGCTATATGTTCGATGTAGTTTCAAAAGTTATAGAGTAATTTTAAGCAACATCTTAAAATGCCATAATATTGAAACCCAAAGTTATAAACCAGCTGAGTGAATTTAAGGGTATTTCCACCAATTCAATTCTAGGAACAACAGCGCCTCCCAGCTGACTGTGAAAGTGACTAGCCCAGAGTTTGAGAAGAGTTGGATGAAATTGCACACTTACATGCAAACTTGGATGATAGGTCAAGAGCCCATTGTCACACAGTGTTACGTACTTCTTCTTCCATTCTTTGTTCAGTGACTTCCCACTCCTCTTAAGTAGCATACCCTGTGGGGGGTGAAAAGAACATAACAGGTTGATGGGTGCTTAGGCAAACTTGCATGTTAAAAAAGTCGACTGCAACACTGAGTGGTTTCATTGGCTCCATTTTGCGGCTGTACATTGCAGGACCTCCTGCAATCCCACTGTTTTTGGATCCACATTTTTAGGGCCTTTAAGTCAAAAGCCTGAATGCATCGCCTCAACATTATTTGCCCATTCTTAGAGAAACAGTGCCAGCATCCAACAGAATGGCCAGTACCTATTTCAGTGGCTGAAACCTTGTCCATCTCTTTATCCATTAGCTGGATTTTCAGAGTATGAGCTTCTCCAGGATGAGATAAATACAAATCATATAAAAATAAATTACAAAAGCAAAATACTGCAGATGCTGGAAGTCAGAAATAAAACAAAAGGGAAATGCTGGAAATATTCTGAAGATCAGGCTGCACCTGTGGAGAGAGAAACTGAGTTAAAGGTCAGTAACCTTTTATCAGAAGTGGGGAAAGCTGGGTTATGAGCAATGAAAGGGGTGGGTGGTGGGAGGAAGAACAAAACAAAAGGTCTATGATAGGGTGGAGGACAGGAAAGATTAAATAAAAGGATTGGCAATTTGACAAGTACAGGCCTGGATTTTCTGATTATGCCCTCCATGGGACTGGAAAATCGTGGCAATAGAAACAAGATACAGGTCGAGAGGTGGTGTTAATGGCAGGATCGTGAATAGCTGTCCCCTGAAGTTAAAGAGCACTAGAGGGAGGGACAATCAACGGGAGAAAAAAACAGCAAAGCAAAAGAAAACAAAATGGAGGTACAGTTTATGTATAAAATTTGGTGAATTTGGCGGCACGGTGGCACAGTGATTAGCACTGCTGCCTCACAGTGCTAGGGACCCGGGTTCGATTTCCGACTAGGGTTACTGTCTGTGCAGAGTCTGCAAGTTCTCCCTGTGTCTCCATGGGTTTCCTCCAGGTGCTCCAATTTCCTTCCATTGTCCAAAGATGTGCAGGTTAGGTGGACTGACCATGCTAAATTGGCCTTACTGCCAGGGGGATTAGAAAGATAGATATATGGTGTCCCAGGGATAGGACCTGGGTGGGATTGTTGTTGGTGCAAGCTCGGTGGGCCAAATGGCCTCCTTTTGAACTAGGGATTCTTTGGAAAAAAAAGGATAGTTGACAGGTGACTGGATGGGAAATTGTTGTTTGGCTCTTCATTGACCAAATGTTTAGGAGGCACAGTGGTTAGCTCTGCTGCCTCACAGCACCAGGGGCCCAGGTTCAATTCCAGCTTCGGGTCACTGTCAGTGTGGAGTTTGCACGTTCTCCCCATGTCTGCATAGGTTTTCTCCAGATCCTTTGGTTTCCTCCCACAGTCCAAAGGTGTGCAGGTTAGGTGGACTGGTGATGCTAAATTGGTCCTAGTATCAGGGGGATTAACAGCATAAATGAGGGTTACAGGAAAAGGGCCTTGGTGGGATTGTGGTCAGTACAGGCTGAATGGCCTCCTTCTGTGCTGCAGGGATTCTATGACTCTTCTATGAATGCAGAAAGCTGAAAAGTACCCACTCAAATGATGAGGTGCTGTTTGTTCCTCAAGTTTGCGTCATGCTCAGCAGCAGGTCAAGGACAAAAAGATCAGAATGGGAGCAAGGTGGAGAATTGAACTTACAGGCAAGAGGATCATGCTTGCAGGGGGAGATGTTCTGCAAAGCGGTCACCCAGTTTGCATTTGATCTCCTAGTATAGAGGAGGTCCCACTGTGCTTGTAAAAAAATCAAAGTACACCATATCTGCAATACAATCCACCAGATTCTCAACCATTCCAGCTCAATATGCAAGTGACATTTTTTAAACCCTCTATATCTGACATTGTATCGAAAGCAAAATCCTTAGAGCATTTATTAAATGTGTCTTAGTGTGTGATATACAAGACTATAAAATAACTCTGTCAATCTATTTACATGTCCCTTGGTTCTCTTTTCCTTTTTGGCTTGAAACATTGATTTTAATGAATTTGAACATTTATTGTATTATTACCTTGAAAATTTGATCGAATTTTACATGAAAATAAGTGGGAGGAAAAGAGAATGCTGCCCGCTTCTGAATGGATGATGCAGTAGAGATCTGATCTCACACACGCTTATTACAGTGTCAGGTCATACCAGATGTAGAAACCTTAAAAGCTCCAACCATTTCCATAACATTTCTTCCTGAATAATTTGTAGTTATTCTTGGGATAAGGAATTTCCTGCTGCTTTTTGTTATGTGGCACCACAAAGGAGGGCTCTAGATCTGTGGAGCTGACACAGTATTTTATTGCGTGCAATGGCTGTATCCAAGTTCCTCTGCACATTCCCTTCCAATCACTTCAAACCTAGCTCTGTCACAGATCCCTGCATGTCTTCACAAAATTCACGTGGTGAGTCATTTGCAAAAACAACACAGCCAATTTCTGAGCGCCTCAATTTTGAAGGTCTGACACCCTTGGAACCTGGGTTCAAATCCACAATGGTCTCCTGTCCTAGAGTTCTACAAACAATAGCTACAAACAATTTAATCCAGGTCTCAGCTGAAAGGTCATCAGTCAGGAATGTTGACACTGTTTCTCTCTCCCGAGAGGCCATCTGACCTACCAAGTATTTCTAGTATTTTTTGTTCTGATCCTAGCATGCTGGTCAATGCAGACTCTGGGGTGTCAAAGCAAAAGTGTTCTGTTATACAGTTGCTTCACCCTGATCAGCAGCAAACCACCTTTAAAAGGAATGAATTCTCCTCTCTTTAAGACAGTCTCCAATCTTAGGGGTATAGTCCATAGATAGCACTTTTATACTTCATCCAAGTGGCCATTTTCCATGGTTGATCCTAGACAGTGAGTGCATATCAACCATGGAATGTTCCACTGGGCCTCAATGTTTCCTCACCATGGTAGCTATCATTACCTTTGAACCTCTTCTGGGCACGTCTTTTGATTCTTGTCTCATTACCCACTTCTGTGATTTTGCAGAAAAAAACCTTGATTTACATTGCATCTTCTGCCAACACAAGATGTCCATGCAAGATGACCACCAATACTTATCTATGCATACGTGCTAGTCTGTGCACACGCAGAAAACCAATGAAGTTACTCTGCTATGCCCAGCCTGACAGAAAGCTTTTTCGTTCTGTCAATTTGAGGGGTAGGGTGAGATGTGAAAGCTTATTAGAGTTGTAGGTGCAGGACTAAATGGAGCACATGTAGTTGTAGCTGTGCGGTGGCTGCTGAGTGAGGGCAACGTTGTTATCACCTCAGGCCTAGGGTGAAATTGTGAGAGGGTCAATCCACTGAACCAGTGTCAGGGACAACAACCCACTGTATCCTTCAGGGGGCTTCTCCTGTTTGGGGAGTTGTGGAGCACATGTTGTTCGATGCAAGATGAGTTGTTTTTATTTTACAGGTTTGGAGATAGGCTTTTTTCTGGTGTTTTCTTACAGCATTTGCAGTGCTTAAAACGTCTTTCAAATTTCATGGGAAATGATCCATAGAACCACAGAATCGCAACAGTGCAGAATGAAGACATTTGGCCCATTGGGTCTGCACCAACTTGCCAAAGGAACATCTTGCCCAGGCCCTATAACCCCGTGCATTTATATCATGGCCAATCCACCTACCCTGCATATCTTTGGACACTAATGGGCAAATTAGCATGACCGATCCACCTAACCTGCATATCTTTGGACATTGGGAGGAAAATGGAGCACCTGGAGGAAACCCAAGCAGACATGGTGAGAATGTGCAAATTCTATACATACAGTTTTCACTGTATGTATAGAATTCTCAAGGCCAGAATTGAACCCGTGCCCATGGCATTGTGAGGCAGCAGCACTAACCACTGTGCCACCGTACCACCAATAATCAATAGCTGTTTGATAAGCATCTCTGCCCCTGACTGCTGCCTATTCCATCGCTCACAGTGATATCACCGAGTAAAACACTAGAACTGTGCATGTACGGTACTGGCAACAAATGATTTAATCTCTCTTACCCGTCACCTGATCACAGATCTTCCCATCCTCTCCCCTTTCATGACCTACTGTATTTCTAATTTTTTACATAAATTTGAAACATGAACTTGCTTGATTACTCCACAGACACTGCCTGACCCACTGAGAATTTCCAGCATTTTTGTTTTTTATTTCAGATTCCCAGTATCTACAGCAATTTGCTTTGTAGTAGAGAGAGGTAGAGGAGAGAGTTTTTAAAGTTTATACATTAACACTGCAACAAAGTTACTATGAAAATGCCCTAGTCGCCATGCTCCGGCGCCTGTTCAGGTACATTGAGGGAGAATTTAGCATGGCCAATGCACCTAACCAGCACATCTTTTGGACTGTGGGAGGAAACCCACACAGACATGGGGAGAACATGCAGACTCCACACAGTGACCTGAGCCAAGAATCGAACCTGAGTCCCTGGCGCTGTGAGACAGCAGTGCTAACCACTGTGCCACCTGAGAGAGAGAGACAAAGAGAAAAAAGCAAGCAAGTCTGTCCTGGTGGTTGTCAAAGACAAGTGGCAAAAATTTACATGAGGCTTTTTAAAAATTTACTACATGTAGTTCTTGTAACACATTATTTCACAGCCCTGCAGCAGCAAACTAAGTCTGACTACATTTAAAAGAGTCTTTAAAGTAGCAGCACACCTAGTAAATAATGACAAAATAGACATGCCACTGCTTCAAAATGATGGATGTTGCCTGTAGTAACCTCTTCACCAGTGTAAGCATAAACAAGTTTGTTATGTGAGAATAAATACCTTTGAATGAACCTCATGTCACCCTTTCTACAAGGCCGATGGAAATGGTTTCTCCAGGAGCACTAGCAGGAATGGTGGAATAGATAAGCTGATCCTTATCACTAAGGTGCAGGCACACTTCAAAGAATCAGCCTACAGATCTCCTCTATTAAGGCCATCCCATAGGTTTTTATCAGAGGACGTATATAGCTATGCTTTGCCTTGTGTAACCTGATGGCTATCTTGCCTACCTGTCCTGAGGGAGCATGCTTCTCAACAGTTCCCAAATCCATGAATTCTGCCCGAGGGTTGCAGGGGTCAATCGTGTGCCACAGCGTGATTAATACAGATCCTGCCCAGCCAAAAGCAAATTAGCACAAAGGGCAGAGCATTTGGGATACAGGAAGAACTCATGTCTAAACAAAGCCTGAGCTCCCCAATGGCTCAAGCTGGCAGAAAGGCAATATGCTGTGGTTTGCAGGCACTCGTGGAAAATCCAAGCTCGAGTGATCAGTTCATGAGGGCTGACATAGTAGCGGCATGGCATGAAAGGCAGCACAGTGGCACATTGTTTAGCACTGCTATCTCACAGCACCAGGGACCTGGGTTCAATTCCCAGCACTGTCTGTGTGGAGTCTGCATGTTCTCTCTGTGTCTGCATGGGTTTTCTCCAGATGCTCCAGTTTCCTCCCACAATCCAAAGATGTGCAGGTTAGGTGCATTGACCATGCCAAATTGCCCCCTATGTCCAAAGAGGTGCTAGTTAGGTGGATTGGCCATGCTAGAAATTGCCCCTCAATGTCCCAGGATTATCAGGGTAAACACTTGAGGATTTGGGAATAAGGTCTGGATAAAATGCTCTACTGGAGAGTCAGAGCATACACAAAATGGTCTGAATGGCCCTCTTCTGTACTGAAGGTATTCTATGATTCAATCCAGAACTGAGGTTCAAACTCGATAGTCACAGGATTGAGCCCAGAACTGGTGCAAGGCAAAATAACAAGAGTGCAAAAGAGATAAAGAAAATGGTAAGGAAGCAGTGCCAAAAACAGATTGTTGGAATCTTTTTAAATTTATCATCTTTTCCCAACATAAAGGGAAAGCTGATAAGTCATGGCTTGGAAGGCATGAACAATTGGAATATAAACAGCAAGTGCTGGGAAAATTCAGCAGGTCTGACAGTATCAATGGAGCGAGAGTCAGACTTTGGAATTTTGAAGAGTCATAATAAGCCTGAAACTTGGAAGTATAATCACCTTTCCTTCACTGTCGCTGGATCAAATTCCTGGAACTCCCTAACAGCAATGTGGGTCTACCTACGCCACATGGATTGCAGTGGTTCAAGAAAGCAGCTCATCACCATCTTCGCAAGGAGCAATTAGGGATGGGCAATAAATGCTTGCCCAGCCAGCTATGGCCACGTCCCATAAAATAATTTTTTTAAATGAGACAGGTTGAAAGCATATTCCTCAGTTAATTTCTAAATCTTTCAATTCGTGTTACTGCGCCTGTGTGGGAAAGGTGAAGGGGCTGAACTGTTAAGTCTACAGTACTTAAATAATGCAGGAAACACTTTGTATTAAAACCTTGTATATATAACAAATGTAACCAACATCTGAAAATCTATCACTCAGCATTACACTTTACCCACCAGCAATGATAAAACACTGCTCATAAATTTATATTAAAACTCTGCTCAATAGCAATTATTTACCAACAAAGATTCATTGATTGTGCTTGCCACTAGTGATTTGTGCTAACTGAGCCAATCAGTCAGTGAGGCTGAAGCATTAGGGTGCCAAAGGGCAGTAACTCACACTATCAGGTTAAATCCTCCTGATCATTACTGCAACAGTGCAAACAACTAATGATGAGTCAAGTGAAACTCTCCCCTGGGACTGTCATTTGCACATGAGGTGGTATTCAGGCTGCTCCTGGGGAGCTGTATCAAATTTTAGAAGGCAAGAAGCTGTGCCCGTCAATTAAATCCCCATCGCTTCCCTTTCAACACCCCTGAGCTAGTCAACAGTGGGTTTCCATGTAAGATGCCACAATAATATTAAACATTTACCTAAGAGGAAATAATAAAGGCAGCGACTCCATTAAAGGATTCAGATGAAAGACTTGCTAGAGTGCTTTGTCATTTGTAAGAAAGGAGCTATTATTGGTTTTCTCTCTGAGATGGGTCTCATTTTATGCAATGTTGCATATCCGTTTTTATTATTTTACCTACTGGTTGCTTTTCTCAGTCCTTTCCGGTCCCTCACATTATTTCTTGGGGACCAGAAGGGTCCAGGTTCCAATGTGCGCTTGTCCCCGCAAACCCACTGAGCATTTTGCAAATGGAATATGTCTGCATGTTATTGTGTGGTCCCTGTGAAAGGACCAACTCTTCCTGACAGCTCAGTGCCTTCATACTTCACCAGAG
The DNA here is from genome assembly GCF_965287045.1 of Carcharhinus amblyrhynchos. Taxonomy (NCBI): domain Eukaryota; kingdom Metazoa; phylum Chordata; class Chondrichthyes; order Carcharhiniformes; family Carcharhinidae; genus Carcharhinus; species Carcharhinus amblyrhynchos. Next base: position 17,118,613 of record NC_137334.1, on the reverse strand, counting down.
CTGCTGGGTTGCAGGGTTTGCTCATTTAGCTGCAAGGGAATGCAATTCCGCAAAACAGTCCAGGTTTTGGCGTGCAACTCTGCTATTTGCAGAGTGCCATCTCTATAGGATTATTGTACAGAAGAGTAGGGAAGTTCTCCTGTTGTCCTGGCCAACATTCACCCCTCAAACCAGTAATCGTGATGCTGTTTTGTGGAAGCTTGTTGAGTGTATATTGAAAGCTGTGTTCATTTCATTACAATAAGAAGTCTCACACCAGGTTAAAATCCAACAGGTTTATTTGGTAATAAACGCCACTAGCTTTTGGAACGCTGTTCTTTCGTCAGGTGAGTGGGGAGTTCTGATCACAAACAGGGCGTATAAAAGCACACCCAGTTTACAGAATACTGATTAGAATGCGAGTCTTTACAGCTAATCAAGTCTTAAAGGTGCAGACAATGTGAGTGGAGATAGCATTAAGCATAGGTTAAAGAGATGTGTGTTGTCTCCAGACTGGACAGTAAGTGAGGTATTGCAAGTTCAGGCAAGTCATGGGGGTTACAGATAGTGTGACATGAACCCAAGATCCCGGTTAAGGCCATCCTCAAGTGTGCAGAACTTGGCTATCAGTTTCTGCTCAGTGACTCCGCGCTGTCACTGACCATCTTCATTACAATACGATAGTGACTAAACTTCAAAAGGACTTCAGTGGCTGTCAAACTCTTTAGGATGGCCCATGGTTGCGCTATAGAAGCGCAAGTCTTTCTGTAACAGTGTTTTTTTTCTCTCTGTGTCATGAATACTTTAGTGAGTAACCTACGACTTTCATTGTTGTGGGCCACACTTTAGATTTGAAGGCGGCAAATATTGTGTTCCCCGGCTGACAGGAAGCACCATGCTGCAAAGTTACTTTAGGTTAGGTTAGGTTATTTCCCCATCCTGTGGGCAGAATTTAATGACTTCCACTGTGACAAGTTTGATGGCAGGGGGCATTGGGTGGATGGGAGGGTGGGCAGGGCACCCCATCGCCTTCCCTCCTCTGCCCCAGTTACTCTGTGGCGGTAAGGACCATGGAAAGCTTTTCCATCCCACTGCCAACTGAGGCCCTTGATTGGGCACTTTAAGAGACTCAGCCTGCTGTCACTCGTAATATGCCAGCAAATGTGGGGAAGTCACCTTGCAGGGCTACTTGCAGGCTCAAGGAAGGTGGCATTGGGAGGAAGAAGCCCTTTGGGAGCCACCCCTAAAATCCTTGCTGCAATCTCCACTCCCCCATGTCATTCACTTGTGACCTGGGATCCAGCAACGATCCTGGGTTTCAGGTGGGTTTACTAATGCCAGCAGCCGACACCTCCCCAGTGGTGACATGGTCAGTAGAGTTGCCAGCCAGTCAGAGGCTGGCTGCTCTCAACCAGCGGGGTTTCTTCCCCAAGAGTCCATTATCCCAGGGAAGGCTTGCCACAGTCCAGTTCAGTGTTTGAGTCGTACATAATTCAACTTCCTTAAAACAGTTGACTCGGGCTCTGACCAGCTCTCCTGGCTTATGAAACCTCCCTTGTCTTCATTAAATACCACCCAGTTGGTGCAGTATTAAGACTATAAGAGTGCTCCAGTGCAATCAATACTAGAATAAGAAACAAGAACCTTAATTACCTTGCTGACACAGAATCTGCTTGATCACTTGTTTGGACTACAAGACTGTTCTATCTGATATTTAGAGACTATTCCAGCAATCTGTGACATGCTCAGATGCACCTTTTTTTTAAATTAATTTGTGGGACATGGGTGTCACTGGCTAGCCAGCATTTATTGCCTGTCCCTAGTTGCCCTTAAGAAGGCGGTGGTGAGCTGCCTTCTTTAATCGCTGCCGTCCATGTGCTGTGGGTTGACCCACAATGCTGGTAGGGAGGGAATTCCAGGATTTTGACCCGGCAACTGCGAAGGAATAGCGGTATATTTCCAAGACAGGATGATGAGTGGCTTGGAGTGGAACTTGCAGGTGATAGTCTTCCCATTCATCTGCTGCCCTTGTCCTCCTAGATGGTAGTGGTCGTTAGTTTGGAAGGTGCTGTCTAAGGACCTTTGGTGAATTGCTGCAGTGCATCTTGTAGATAGGACACACTGCTGCTACTGAGCATCGGTGATGAAGGGATTGAATGTTTGTAAATGTGGTGCCAATCAAGCAGGGCTGTTTTGTCCTTGGGTGTTGTTGGAGCTGCACCCATCCAGGCAAGTGGGGTCTATTCCATCATACTCCTGACTTGCGATGGTGTATTGGCTCTGGGGAGTTAGGAGGTGAGTTACTTGCCACAGTATTCCTAGTCTCAGACCTGCTCTTGTAACCAATGTGTTGTGGTGAGTCCAGCTGAGTTTCTGGTCAATGGTAACTGAAAGGATGTTGACAGTGGGGATTTAGTGATGGCCACACCATTGAATGTCAAGGGGCAGTGGTTAGAACGTCTCTTATTGGTGATGGTCATTGCCTGGCATTTATGTGACACAAATGTTACTTGCCACTTCTCAGCCCAAGCCTGGATATTGTACAGATCTTGTTGCATTTGAACATAGACTGCTTCGGTATCTGAGATAGTCGCGAATGGTGCTGAACATGGAGCAATCATTGGCGAACATCCCCACTTCTAACTTTATGAAAGAGAGAACCTCATTGATGAAGCAGCTGAAGATTGTTGAGCCTAGGATACTATCCTGAGGGGCTCCTGCAGAGCTGGCCTGGATCTGAGATGACTAAACCTTCACAACCACAACCATCTTCATATGTGCCAGGTATGACTCCAACCGGTGGAGAGTTTACCCCGATACCCATTGATTCCAGTTTCCCTAGGGCTCTTTGATGTCACACTTGGTCGAATGCAGCCTTATTGTCAAGGACTGTCACTCTCACCTCACCTCAGGAATTCAGTTCTTTTGTCCATGTTTGAACCAAGGCTGTAATGAGGTCAGGAGTGAAATCCAAACTGGGCATCATTGAGCAGGTTATTGCTGACAGGTGTTGCTTGACAGCACTGCTGATGACCCCTTCCATTACTTTACTGATGATCAAGAGTAGACTGATTGGACGGTAATTGGTTGGGTTGGATTTGTCCTGCTTTTTGTGTACAGGACCTACCTGGGCAATTTTCCACATTTTTGGGTAGATGCCAGTGTTATAATTGTATTGGATGAGCTTGGCTACGGGAGTGGCAAGTTCTGGAGCACAAGTCTTCACTATTATTGCCAGAATGTTATCATTGCCTTTGCAGTATCCAGTACCTCCAACTGTTTCTTGCTATCATGTGGAGTGAATCAAATTGGCTGGAGACAGGCATTTGAGATACTGGGGATCACTCGAAGAGGCCGAGATGGATCATCCACTCGGTACTTATGGCTGAAGATTGCTGTGAACACTTCAGCCTTATCTTTTGCACTGATGTACTGGGGTCCTCCATCGTTGAGGATGGGGATATTTGTGGAGACCTCCTCCAGTGAATTGTTTAATTGCCCAACACCACTCAACTGGATGTGGAAGGACTGCAGAACTTAGATCTGATCCGTTGCTTGTGAGATCGCTTAGCTCTGTCTATCACTTGCTGTTTATGACGTTTGGCATGGAAATAGTCCTGTTTGGTAGCTTCACCAGGTTGACACCTCATTTTTAGGTAGGCCTGGTGTTGCTCCTGTCATGCCCTCCTGCACTCTCATTGAATCAGAGTTGATCCCTTGTTAGTAATGGGATTGTAATTCCCATTACTTCCTTGATAGCAATGTTTGAGAAGGGGATATGCCAGGCCATGAGGCTGCAGATTGTGCAACAATTCCATTGCTGTTGATGCACTTCTAATCCAAGGTATTAATGAGAACATTTTAAAGTTAAAAAGATGCTTAAAATGGTCGCATTAAAGTACTTTCTATATAATTTCAAATGCAGCTAACCCACACTTCAGCCAAATATAAAAAGCTTCTAAAGATTTGCGTGAAGATTAGAGCTATCCTATTTCCTCGTGTACATGCGAGTTAACGAGTGTGATTCCCTTTGTAATATAACTAAATAGTATATCCTGTCATTGTTCTTTTCTATTGTAAAAAGATCCTTCTTCCTCCAGCAGCCCCCTGTTATTACCCTGCTGTAATTCAGCCTCTTGACATCTTATAGACTTCGAATATAAAGCGGCTCCCAAATTTCATTGCCAACGCCATAATGAGACACACAGGTGATGTAATCTATTCCCTGTTCGATGGCCAGTAGAAGGAAACATGCTTTACTTGCGCACTTGCCAAAGCCAAATTGCAAATGCGTTATCATGAACACTTTTAAGATCTCTCGGCATCCGGGCACTGGAAATCTTCATCTTTTAAGGTTATTATGGAAAGTGGTAGCAGCAGGGCAATCTCATCATGTTCTTGTAAAGCCCTTTGAAGGGCTGAGTGACGGTCCAGAGGTGCAGCAGCTTCATTCTTTATATTGAGAGCACCTGCTGTGTCAGGTGCATTAGCATCCGCAGAAGCTGCGCCCCCTCTCAAAGAATGGAGAGCCGAGGTGACCTTCTCATCATTATCCCGTTCGTTTCCTCCCACAGCGCAATGCCCATCACACAACCCGCTCATCAAAGCGGTTAGAGAGCTGGAGCTGGATCCAAGTCCTAATGGGGGGGAAGTAATCTTGTTTAAATAAAAACCAACGCGTTAAACCACTCTACTCTCCATTGTTAAAAAGGGAAACTGTCAGCGAGTGTCTTGACTGTCAGCCCACCACTCGGCATGATTGACACACTTCGGCCCTCACGACAACGGGTTGTACGGTTTATTACATTAGAGCACGTCTCCCACGCCTTGTCTCCACACAACTGGAACTGTCATACTGGGAGATTGTGAAGAATACAAATGTAATGTACCCACAGTTCAGCTAATGGGATTTGACACAGGCTTTAAGTTTAATGAAGAAAGTTGCCAGTAGCAACAAAACTGTCACTGCTTGCGAAGTGCAATTAATAAAGGCTCCGACAACATTACTCCAGACTGCAGCCAGCAAAAGGTACCCTTAGTTCAAGCTGTGGTAAATTAGCTGGCCAATTTTTCTTAAGTACCTGCACCATTTACAGAGCAATTTATTAATTTTTTTGTCTGCCACTGGCTCTCGAAGGGATGTAATTTTGCACCTGATGTCCATTCAAGATGCGACTCATTTGAAAGGAATCGTGGTATTTATGCCGGGTAATGAACAGGTTGTCACTGGGTGTCCAATTTATAACCATTCTGAAAAATATATAGAAGGTTCAAGTTGCTAAAATGCAGCCTTGCCACCACTTCTGACTGGCCCAAGAGGATTACATCTCTCAATTAATCATGACATATAGGATATTCTAATCATGCCACAGATTAGCACCCTGGAGTTGACTTAGCAACTTCACTTATGGCTGGCAAGAGTAATGGAAGCACCATTGCCGTGAGGTGCAATCGAGGTCAGGGCATATTGCTAGGCAGAGTAGAGGAACTCCAGCCTGCAGCTTATCCACACAGCATTGTGGCTGGTCAACACTGGATGCTGAAACTGGCAAACAAGCAAGCACAGGAAGGAAAACACTACGTCAGTCTGGCAACCCACCTGTACAACTGGCTTTAATTATTGGGACTTTGAAAGAAAGTGGATAAATCGCAAATTGGAATTCACGGATCGAAGGAAAGGTGAGCATTGGCTCCCAATCTATTGCTGCCTCACTTTTAAAATTCACATCCTTCTTTTTGAATGCCACCATGGCCTTGACCCATGCCCACCTCCAACATCTTTTCCAGCCCTTGAACCCTCCTCTAATTCTGGTCTCAGCAACATTTCAGATTTCTTTGAATCCACCAGGGCTGTTCATTCTTTCAGCTGCTGAGTCCTTAGTGCTAGAATTTCCCTTCTCAACCTCTCCACCTCTTTAGCTCTCCTCAACATTTAATGCTCTTCTTAATCCCTACCTCTTGGACCAGGCTTTCAGTCATCTGCCCTAATATGGCCATAGGTGGCTCAATATCAAATCCAGCTGGAAAATATTTTACTGTTTTAGAAATGTTACGCAATTACAAGTTGTTATGGTTGTGAATAAAGTGAGGATCTTCCAGTCAGAGTTAAAGCAAGAAAGACTTGCATTTATATAGTGCTTTTCATTGCCACTGAACATCTGAGTGCTTTTCAGCCAATTAAGTACTTTTTTTTGCATAATTGTTGTAATTAGGAAAACATTCGCCAATTTGCACACAGCAAGATCCCAAAAACAGCAACATAATATTGAGCAGCTAATCTGTTTTTGGTCTTGTTGATTGATAGATAAAGATTGATTGGATCACCTGGAATATCTTCTAAAGTGGGCCACGGGATCTTTTACGTCCAGATGAGCAGGCAGATGGGGTCTCAGTTTAATGCACCTCCAACAGTGCAGCACTCCCTCAGTACTGCACTAGCCTTAGTTTTTGTGCTCAAGCCCTAGCATGGGGATTGAGCCCAGAACCTTATAATTCAGAGACAAGAGCGTTACAAATTGAGCTGCTACTGATACTACTTTGACAATTATACTGCATGCTATCCAGTTAAAAAAGCTTAAAGGAAAACACTACTGAAAAGAAGCTCTGACCATCATTTTCCCTGGCTACAGGCATGATGCCAAAGGACTGGAGGATGGTTAACGTTGTACCATTGTTTAAAAAAATGGAGGAAATGATAACGCGGTGATTACAGGCCAGTCAATCTAACTTCAGTGGTGGAAAAATTACCGGAAAAATTTCTGAGAGATCGTATTAATCATCATTTAGAGAGATACTGATTGTTTGAGGACAATTAGCATGGATTTATGAAAGGAGGGTTATGCCTGATTAACAAAGAGGAAAATACATTTGATGCAGTTTGTAGGGACTTTAGAAAGGCTCTTGACAAGGTTCCATGTGGCAGAAATTATAAGTTCATCAGATCCAAGGGAAAGTGATGAATTAAATCTAATATTGGCTCAGTGGCAGGAGGTAAAGGATAATAGTCGATCGGTGTTTTTGCGAATGGTAGCTTGTTTCTAGTGGGGCTTTGCAGGGCTCTGTATTGGGTCCCTTCTTTGTGTGTTATAGATCAATGATCCAAACTTTAAAATATTTAAGAAGTTTGCACATCATATGAAAACAGGAGAATGAATGATTGTGAAGAAGACTGCACAGCGATACGGGCTGGTCAAGAGACAGAGAAAATGACAAGTGAAGTTCCATCTGGAGTAATACGAGTTAATGGGATGGACAACATGACAATGGGAATATACATTAAACAATAAGATACTGTGAAAGATGTAGTTAGATCCCTAAAGGTTGCAGGATAGTAAGATCCAAGTTGGTCAAGATGGCAGAGGGGATACTTTCCTTTATTACATAAGAACATAAGAAATAGGAGCAGAAGTAGGCCATCTAGCCCTTCGAGCCTGCCCCGTCATTCAATAAGATCATGGCTGATCTGTCGTGGCTCAGTTCCACATTCCCGCCCTCTCCCCATAACCCTTAATCCCCTCGCTTATCAAAAACCCATCAACCCGCGTCTTAAAAATATTTAGCGAGGCAGCCTCCACCACCTCAACGGGCAGAGAATTCCAGAGATTCACCACCCTTTGAGTGAAGAAGTTCCTCCTCAACTCCGTTCTAAACTGCCCCCCCTTTATCTTGAGGCTGTGCCCCCTAGTCCTACTGTCCTTTCTGAACGGGAAGAGTCTCTCCACCTCTATCCTATCCATCCCATTCATCATCTTATATGTCTCAATGAGATCTCCCCTCATTCTTCTAAACTCTAATGAGTACAAGCCTAGTTTATTCAGCCTCTCCTCATAGCTCAACCCCCTCAACTCCGGCATCAGCCTAGTAAACCTCCTCCGCACTCCCTCCAAGGCCAAAATATCATTGCGTAAGTGCAGCGACCAAAACTGCACACAGTACTCCAGCTGTGGCCTCACCAATGCCCTATACAGCTGCAGCAAGACCTCCCTACTTTTATATTCAATCCCCCTCGCTATGAAGGCCAGCATCCCATTAGCATTCCTGACCACCTGCTGCACCTGCGGGCTGGGTTTTTGCGACTCATGCACAAGGACCCCCAAGGTCCCTCTGTACTGTCGCATGCTGCAGTTTTTCGCCATGTAAGTAATAGTCCTTCCTACCATTATTCCTACCAAAGTGGACCACCTCGCACTTGCCAACATTAAATTCCATTTGCCAGTTCCTGGCCCATTCGCCTAGCCTATCTAGATCCTTCTGCAGACTCTCCACACCCTCCGCGCAATTTGCCGTTCCACCAATCTTGGTGTCATCAGCAAATTTTGACACCATACACTCGGTTCCCTCCTCCAGATCATCTATATAAATGGTAAATAGCTGAGGCCCCAGCACCGACCCCTGGGGCACTCCACTAGTCACCAACCGCCAATCCGAATAGCACCCATTGACCCCCACTCTCTGCCTCCTATTTGACAACCAATCCTCTATCCACGCTAACACCCTACCCCCAACTCCATGCCCCCATACCTTCTGCAATAACCTCTTGTGAGGTACCTTGTCAAACGCCTTCTGAAAATCAAGAAAGACCACATCCACCGGCTCTCCTCTATCCACCGCCCTAGACACATCCTCATAGAACTCCAGTAAATTTGTCAGACACGACTTCCCCTTAACGAAACCGTGCTGCGTCTGCTCTATCAAGCAATTCCCCTCAAGATGCCTCGCTATTTCCTCCTTGATGCCGGATTCTAACATTTTACCTACAACAGACGTTAAACTAACCGGCCTATAATTACCCAAGGTATCATGTGGTTATTAGCCAAGTTACTACCACGGGGAAGTTATGCTGGAACTGTACAAAACACTAGTTAGGTCGCAACTAGACTGCTGTGTACACTGCAGTATAAGAAGAATGTGATTGCACGAGAGAGGATACAAAAAGATTTTTACAAGAATGCCAGGAATGGAAAATTTTTAGCTATGAGAGATATGTTTAACGAATTTACTGGATTTCTATGAGGACGTGACTAGTGCGGTAGACAGAGGGGAACTGGTGGGTGTGGTGTTTTTAGATTTCCAGAGGGCATTTGATAAGGTGCCTCACAAAAGGTTGCTGCAAAAGGTTAGGGTGCTCGAGTTGGGGGTAAGGTGTCAGCATGGATAGAGGATTGGTTGTCTAATAGGAAGCAGAGAGTTGGAATCAATGGGTGCTATTCTGGTTGGCAGTTGGTGACTAGTGGAGTGCTGCAGGGATCGGTGCTGGGGCCTCAACTGTTTACCATTTACATAGATGATCTGGAGGAGGGGGCTGAGTGTAGGGTAACGAAATTTGCTGATGACACGAAGATGAGTGGAAAAGCAAATTGCGTGGAAGGTGCGGAAAGTCTGCAGCGAGATCTGGATAGGCTGAGCGAGTGGGTGAGGATCTGGCAGATGGAGTATAATGTTAGCAAATGTGAGGTTATCCACTTTGCTAGAAATAATAGTGGGAGGGATTATTATTTAAAAGGCGAAAAGCTACAGCATGCTACGGTGCAGAGGGACCTGGGGGTCCTTGTGCACGAATCGCAAAAACCCAGTCTGCAGGTGCAGCAGGTGATAAGAAGGCAAATGGAATGTTGGCCTTTATAGCGAGGGGGATAGAATATAAAAGCAGGGAGGTCTTGCTGCAACTGTACAGGGCACTGGTGAGGCCGCAACTGCATTACTGTGTGCAGTTTTGGTCACCGCATTTGCGGAAGGATATATTGGCCTTGGAGGGAGTGCAGAGAAGGTTCACTAAGCTGATACCGGAGATGAGGGGGTTAGCCTATGAGGAAAGATTGAATAGACTGGGTCTGTACTCGTTGGAGTTTAGAAGGCTGAGGGGGGATCTTATAGAGACATATAAGATAATGATGGGGATAGATAGGGTAGAGGTAGAAAGATTCTTCCCGCTTAGAAAGGATAGCAGAACTAGAGGGTACAGCCTCAAAATAAGGAGGGGGACAGTTTAGATCGGAGTTGAGGAGGAACTTCTTCACTCAAAGGGTGGTGAGTCTCTGGAATTCTCTGCCCATTGAAGCTGTGGAGGCTACCTCGCTGAATATATTTAAGTCACGGGTAGATACATTTCTGATAGACAAGGGAATTAAGGGTTATGGGGAGAAAGCGGGAAAGTGGAACTGATCCACTTCAGATCAGCCATGATCTTGTTGAATGGCGGGTAGGCTCGAAGGGCTAGATGGCCTACTCCTGCTCCTATTTCTTATGTTATGTTCTTTGAAGATTGGATAGACTGGGGCTGTTTCCTCTGGAACAGGATGGACTAAAGGCAGATTTAATTGAGGAGCATAAAATGATAAGAGGCTGAAATAGAATAGATGGGAAGGATCCATTTCCATTCGCAGAAGGTCAATAACCAGAGCCACAGATTTAACATAATGGAGGGGAGAATTGGAGGGAATTTGAGGAGTAATTTCTTTTGACTTAGAGGATCTAAAACTCAGCTGACTTCAAAGGGTGATAGAGGCAGAAACCCTTATTACATTTAAAAATTAAACACTTGAAGTATTGCAACCTACAGAGATATGGATCAAGAGTTGGAAGGTGGGATTAGACGAGATAGATCCCTTTTGGCCAGCACAGACAATAGGCCAAACGGCATCCTTCTATATTTTTTTATGAGATTTTAGGACAAGTGACCAAAAGCTTGGCTAAAGAGTTCGTTTTCAGGAGTGTCATAAAGGAGGAGTAACAGATTTTTGATTTGATTTGATTTATTATTGTCACAATTATTGGGATACAGTGAAAAGTATTGTTTCTTGCGTGCTATACAGACAAAGCATACCATACATAGAGAAGAAAAGGAAGAGGGTGATGGGGTGGGTAGGCGGTATTAGCAGGAAGAGAGATTCAAAGAAGGAATTCCAGAGGTTAGGCAGTTGAAGGAAAGGAAATCTGGCATTGCGCTAGCGGTATTGGAATTAAATTAGTGCCAATGTAAAAGCTGCTCCAGTTCCACACATTCCCACTTCTTTACACTTTATCAAGTATTTTTAACATTTCCTTTGCTTCCTGTGTATTTTGTCTGATTTGAACACACATTGGTTAAAATAATGAATAATGGTTTCCTGGAAAGCTGTGTGGTTGTAATTTAGTGCAATAATTCTGATGATTTATAGATGCCATGAACGTGCTGGAAAAATTACAGGGACAATAACAATCCCACCAAGGAGTTCAGAACACATCAAGTTGTAGTAGCAAAGCCCAAATTGTTCCCGCCACTCCCTGAGATGAGGCTTGGCCTGTGAAACCATGTCCACATACTGGTTATACTGGTGAGTGACGGAGATGAGAATACATCCTCTCACCTTCACACATCCAGCCTGCACTGATGGTGTGAAGGTCTCCTGTGCCAACAGCTCAGGTGAAAAGGTTCTGTCCAAAAGAAAGACTGACACTTATATAGCACCAACAGACATCCCATTGTATTTCCAACCAAGCCCAATTGACTTACAGGGAATATGTAATATAAAACAGCTTTTTCTATGGAATACAAGAACAGGAGGAGGTCATTCAGCTCCTCAAATGCGATCCACCATTCCATTAGATCATGGTTGATCTGCCATTTAATTACTTACATTTACCCACCATGACTCCATGACCCTTAATACACCAACCCAACAATAATCTCAATTTGAGATTTTCAATTAACCTCCCAGCCTCAGTGACCTTCCAAATTCCCCAACTTTTGTGTGAAGGGTTGCTTTCTGGCTTTGCTCTAATTTTAATGTTATGCCTCCTTGATCTGGATTCCACACTTGCCTGAGAAAATAGTTTCTCTTCACCTACCCTTCAACTTTATTCATCTTAAACACCTCAATTAAATCACCCATTCACCTTCTATATGCGAGAGGATACAGGCATTGTCTATGCAACCTGTTCTCAGAATTTAACCCTTTTAGTCCTGGTATCATATGGTAATGCATTGCTTACATTGGCAGCTGAAAGGTTGAACGAACACGTTATGCCGATACTCTTATGAAATTGTAGGAAAAGTACATTGTCCGGAAGATGTACCCTACATTTAACATAATCTACTCAGTACACATATTATAGAAGTACTGGTCGAGGGTTGATAAAAATATTAACTGCTGCATACTCTTAGAATCCTACAATGCAAAAGGAGGATGTTTGGCCCATCGAGTTTACACCAACCACAATCCCACAGGCCCTCTCCCCATAACCCCATACATTTATCCTAGTTAGTTTCCCTGACACTATGGGTCAATTCAGCATGGCCAATCCACCTAACCTGTGCATCAATCCACCTAACCTGCTCGAGGGGCTAGATGGCCTACTCTTGCTCCTATTTCTTAAGTTCTTATGTTATCTTTGGACAGCAGGAGGAAACCGGAACACCCCGAGGAATCCCACGCAGAGATGGGGCATACAAATCAATACTCTTCAAATTAGTAGCATGAAAACAGTTGATGTCAAAAGTATGTATTTTAAAAATACACATGACATATGCAGCCTCCATTGGGTGGCACAGTGGTTGAAACAGCGGTTAGCACTGCTGCCTCACAGCATCAGGGATCCAAGTTCAAATCTGGCCTTAGGTAACTGTCTGTGTGGAGTTTGCACATTCTCCCTGTGTCTGCATGGGTTTCCTCCGGGTGCTCTGATTTCCTCCCACATTCCAAAAGTGTGCAGCTTAGGCTGATTGGCCATGATAAATTGCCCCTTAGTGTGAGAGGGATTAGCTGGGCAAATATATGGGGGTTACGGGGATAGGGCCTGGATGGGATTGTTGTCTGTGCAAGTTAAATGGGCTGAATGGCCTCCTCCTGCACTATAGAGATTCTATGATTCTTGGCGGCTTAAAATAGATGCTGATTTTCTACTGTTGTTGTACAGTGTTCTCTGAGTCTATGTCCCCATTCCCGATATAACGAGACATCAACCTCAGTTGGGAGTTCGAGGAATTAAACAAATGAAGATCAGGGAGTTTTCTCACAAAAACATGAGGAAAATCAACAAAATTCCAGCTAGCCTGGACATCCCGTGGTTGACCGAGGAGAGGAAACGGCAATAGAACGGGAATTATGAGCAAGTTCCTCCTCCCTTGTCCATTAATTAGGAAATCATGTGTTGCTAAGGGAGCTTCAAACAAAACCAAAACACAGAGCAAGTTGAAAAATACTCAGCAGCTGTGCAGAAACAGACGTCAGTCAGTCGGCATTTCAGCCCTGAAGAATCTTCCTTAGGAAAGGAATGGTTTAATCTTTCCTGAGGAAAGAGTATTTAAGTTAGAAATATCAACTACTTTTCTGACCTGTTGAATAATTCCAATCTTTTCAGTGCTTATTTCAGATTTCTGGCATCTGCAGTATTTTGCTTTGTTTGGTATGACTGATTTCCTGACATGTTGAGTATTTCCAAACATTTTTTCTTTCGATTTTCTGATTTCCAGTTTGATCTGCTTTTTAAGCTTTTTGGAGGTGGTTCTGGGGGCTGGGGTGGAGGAGGGCAGAAGAAATAAAAAATAAGTTTGAACTTGGAGCAAGCCAGCATGTACTCCTCTGAGCTCAGTTGGGGCTCTCTTCACTGCTACTGAGTCATGTTCTGTTCCAGCACAAGGCTATGGATAAGTAATCAATCTCACATCGTGGCTTGTTTTGCTCAATGATCCCACTGCAAATATAGTGTGGGGGTACGAGTCACTGCTGCACTATGTAATTTGTACACCGTGCCTCAGTGCGTACTCTTGGATTTTGAGCAGCAGCTTCCGCTGAGTGGATGCACTGTCATGCTAAAGTTCTGAGAGTTCTGCAATAGCTGAACAGACTAGTTGAGGTTTTGATGGATTAATGTTGCCTTAGCTGCCTGGCCCTCAATATTTCATCTCACCCACTCGGATGCTATACAAATGCAAGTCTTTTGTTACTCAGGCTGAGAAATGTAACAGGGAAGACTGAGCTGTGTTTTAAAAACTTGGAAATTATAAGGGGGAAAACATGAGCTAATTAGCAGCTACAAGGTACAAGGAACATGCCACACTGATACTCTTCTGAAATTGAGGTAAAGGCAGGGAGGGTTACAGGTTGCTTCACTCCAATTTCAACCTGATCTGCAGTGTATACATTTCATGGAAGAGCTGGTAAAAGGTAAACAAAGGTATAAATTGCCCCATTTTCAGCATCAGTATTTTTCAGTCTAGCAGCAAATCAGTGTTCAATGGCCAGCTCTGTGTAACCAGAATCAGAACATTATCAAAAGTGAATAGAACAGCTTCACAAACCTATAAACAACCAACTTTTCACTATATGTCTGAGAAAAACACCAGTCTTGGGTCACTGTCTGTGCGGAGTTTGTACATTCTCCCCCATGTCTGTGCGAGTTTTCTCCAGGTGCTCCTGTTTCCTCCCACAGTCCAAAAATGTACAGATTAGGCTAATCCACCTAATCTGTACATTTTTGAATTGTGGGAGTAAATGAGTAAAGGATTGATAGAAAAGTCACTTCTGCTGCTGGGTAGTGCCCAGAACAAGGGGCATAACCTTAAAATTAGAGCCAGGCTGTTCAGGATCGATGTCGAAATACTTCTTCACACAAAAGGTAGAAAGTTACAACTCTTCCCAATCCCTTACAAAAGCAGTGAATTGAAAATTTCAAAACAGCAACTGAAAGATTCTTTTCAGGTGAGGCTATAAAGGATGTAGTACAGATCAGTCATGATGTAAGTGAAAGAGGGGACAGGCTTGAAGGGCTGAATAGCCTCCTCCAGTTCCTATGCTCTGACCACAGCAGAGAGTGGAACAGTGAAACACTTCAAATGCAACATCTTATGGTATATTTGCTATTGGGCTTGTTGGCAATAACAATATATCTTGATTCAATGGTATATGGTACCTTTATAAAATTGCAGTGGTCATACGTTCCAAATTTTAAGTGGTTTCATATATTTCGTTTTAGTTTCCATCGTCGCGTAAACTATAGAAATAACAGCCGAGCATGGAATGTAAAGTGGGCGGGAACTCTACAGGAATTTACAACTTAAATAAATGAGTTAATGGGTCAATGTCATAGAAAGGAAATGTACATCCAAACACATACTCTATTGAACTTAATTTTTCTGGTATTTTGTAGATATGTCTTTTTCTCCATTCATTTTTAGCTATTTAAAGAAATTCCAGATTTAATTTGCATTTGGAAAACTGTAATGGACTTTCACTGTCCAACTAGTTAAATTACTGAACTAATAGGCATTCGGAAAGAATGTGAATATATGTAGCAAAGAACACAGGCACGTCGCTTTAAATTCTGACGAACTGAAAAGAGAGCAGCTTTGTTTGTGTCACGAATACTTGGTCTCTCGCTTTCTAGAAGTCTCAGATGGTAGCCCCTTTTGTCTCGGGCTGTCTGTAGCCAGTCAGTGCCACAGTAGAATGATGGACAAATGGTGGCAGTTCCGCCCTATCAGCCGGCTGATCTGTAATAAACCTTAATGTAACCTCCTATGGCTAATTCATCATCTGACCCCAGACAGTCGCAGTGATTGTAAAGCTCGCTCTCAACAAGGGAGAACTGACCACAGAATAGAGGGAGAGGGTAGAGGCCTTAAGAAGAACAGTGATAAGTGCAACCTGTCAACACAAGGACAAAGAAGGGCAGGCCCCAGGGAGTGTTGGAAAAGAGGGAAAAAAAATCACTGCAACCAGTTTATCTGATGAGGGTTATGGGTAATTAATTATAAACTCAATTACCCAAACCTTACTTCAGCAGTCTCTATTCATTAAGAGATAAAATTTGAGCAGCAAGTAGTTTCTCACAAACAATCAAGACTACAATCACTTTCCATTTAGTTCAGGCCATTTAACCCTCTTCGAACATCTATAATGGCAAGTAAGATTCAGAAAACTAGCGTTCTTGTGCTGGAAATGGTTTCCGGAAACCTATCCAAGTACCCACAATGTGATGCCAGGTTTTTCTCAATGGTGGCTCAGTGGTTAATGCCTTTGCCCCCAAGTCAGAGGTTTGTGGGTTTCAGCCCCATTCCAGAGACTTGGGCCCAGGAAACTGACACTCCAGTGCAGTACTGAGGGAGTGCTGCATTGTTAGAGGTGCCGTTTATCAGGTGAGACCCTACCTGAGACCCTGCCTGTCCGCACATATGGACATAAAGATTCCAAGATACTACTTTGAAGAGCAGGGAGTTCTCCCCAGTGTCCTGGCCAATATTTATCCCTCAATTCTCTGCCCGTTGAAGTGGTGGAGGCTGCCTCGCTAAATATTTTTAAGACGCGGGTTGATGGGTTTTTGATAAGAGAGGGGATTAAGGGTTATGGGGAGAGGGCGGGAATGTGGAACTGAGCCACGACAGATCAGCCATGATCTTATTGAATGGTGGGGCAGGCTCGAAGGGCTAGATGGCCTACTCCTGCTCCTATTTCTTATGTTCTTATGTTCTAAATACAAATCGTTGGATCATTATTTTGCTGTTTGTGGGAGTTTGATATGTGGAAATTGGCTGCCTTGTCTTCGAGTCATTGAATCCCTACAGTGCAAAAGGAGGCCATTTGGCCCACTGAGTCTGCACTGACCACAATCCCACCCAGGCCCTATTCCTGTAACTCCACATATTTAACCTTCTAATCCCCTGACACTAGGGGTCAATTTAGCATGGCCAGTCAACAGAACCTGCACATCTTTGGATTGTGGGAGGAAACTGGGGCAACCTGAGGAAATCCATGCAGACACGGAGAGAATGTACAAACCTCACACAGGCAGCAACCCAAGGACGGAACTGAACCTGGATCCCTGGTGCTGTGAGGCAGCAGTGCTAACCGCTGTACCATACCACACTTCAAAAGTTCCCAATTAGCTGTAAAGCACTTTGGAACATCCTGAGGTTGTGAAGGGCGCATTTTAACTACACGTCTTTCATTACCAAGATGAGCAATGCAGGGACAACCAGGTAGATCAGGAAGTCAATGAGTAGGTAACAAGCTGTGCTTTAAAGCTCGGAAAGAGTCAGGAAAAGAACAGCTAGAGGTATTGTTTCCAAATTTTGAGACACTATGAATTGGATTTTACATTCCTTGTGTATTTGAAGATGAGGAGGAGATGGTTTCCTCCTCCTCATCTTCCTACTGCCTTCCCACCCACTCCTTGGCCTGCCTCTCACAATACAGTGGGCAGGAAAGACATCTGGCAGTCTTCCACTCTTTTGTGTAAGACAATTAAACTAAGTCAAATAAATTGAGGAACCTTATTCCTATTGAAGTCCTTAACTGACCAATTAATGGGCTCATTCTACCTCCACCTCTGTTTAAAGTTTTAAAAGTTTATTAGTCACAACTAGGCTTACATTAACACTGCAAAGAAGTTACTGTGAAAATCTCCTAGTCACTAAACTCCTGTGCCTGTTCGGGTACACTGAGGGAGAATTTAGCATGGAAAACGCACCTAACCAGCACATCTTTTGAACTGTGGGAGGAAACCCACGGAGACACGAGGAGAAGGTGTAGGCTCCGCACAGACAGCGATCCAAGCCAGGAACTGAACCCAGGTTGCTGGCGCTGTGAGGCAGCAGTGCTAACTGCTGTGCCTCATGTAGCAGGAAAAGGCAGGGTCAAGGCAGATAGCCTGGCAGCTTTCACTGCACGGGCTACTGTCAGGCACTAAGCTAGGAATTCCTTTGGGAAGGTAAGGTCTCACGTGCATGTACGAGGCAACCCCCACACCTTTAACCCTCCCCATTCCTCTCAAACACATTCCCCAGTCCCCTACATGCTCTCACTGGAGTCAGACAACCATACCTGTCCAAAATTCCAGACCACACATCTTTAAGGCTGGACTTCTCCCTCAATGACTGCCTGTAGTCCCACATAGTGACTACTGCTCAATGCTGACACTGCTGGGCTAGAGTTGCTGGCTGATAGCTCTCGAGACGGGACTCCCTCCCATTCCTCCTGGCCAGATAATAGTTGGTCAGACGCCGCTCCCTGTTCAGATGGTGCGTGAGAATTCACCTGGTCCTATCCTCTTCTTAATCAATCTGCCTGTAGAGACCAATGGGTTGAAGGTGTCTGTCTTTTCAATCAGATCCCTGGATTTAAGGAAATCCAGATGGTACCTGGGTTGCCATGACATTGCCCTTGTGGAATTTATCTGTGAAATCTGAACCAGGGAAGCACGTAATGCACTCAAAAAGGTTTAAGATCACAAAGTTGAACGCAAAGAAAATCTTTGCAAAGAAATAAGGGATCAGGGGAACGGAACTGGTTAATTCAGCCTTCTTTTTCAAAAGCTGTTGCGTTGTATTTTTAAAATTCTGCATTAACTGTTATGGATTGGAAGGGAAAAGAACTCCCACTTTGACACAATTGAGACTGTGGGGTTGGTTGGCAGGCTAATGACCAACTTTTCAGTCAGTGAGGTGAGAAATCTGAATCTAATTAGTGGGTCTAGGACTGAAGTCTCCAGACCTGCTAGCCTCTCCCCCCCCAGTCAGGAATATTTCACTTCAGCAAGCCCCCTGGGGACACCTTGGCACTGCCCACTGGGCATGGGGCATTGCCAAGGGGGCAGGGTCTGATTGAAGGTGCCTCTGGGGGAGCAATCAGTGGGGGTGGGAGGTCCACTCTGCACTTTGGGCAGCGATCACTTTGGGGACTGGTCATCAGAGTAGGACAGGGGGTGGCAACCTACTTGGGGGGAGGGGGGCGCAAAAATCGGTAGATCAATCGGAGCTGTGGGGAAGTCAAGACTGGCCTGGGCGTGTTTGGGAGGCCAGCGATCGGGCCATTTGGGGGGGGATGAGGGGAGTAGGATCGCACAGCTGTCAACTAGGGGTCACGGGGCTGGTCAGCAATTGGGAGGCTAGCAGATAGGGGCCACTGCGCATGTGCCAATCTCGACACTGACAGATCGGCACATGTGCACTGGCCCACTCAATGCTATGCTGCTGGCCTCTCCAATGGGAATAGGCTCTGTCCTCTGATTTTTGGAGTGATTCACACTGGTACAGTCTATGGCGCAGAGCGTGGGAGATTCACTTTGACACTCCTGCTAAAAAAGTGTGATTTACTCCAGTTTTTACATGAATTCAACTTATAATTTTTTTGAGAGAATTGCCCCTCTGGTGTTCCATAAAATCCAGCCCCATGACTTATAGACTTGGAAACGCTGCAATGAGTATTGACGCAAACCCAGGGGAATGTGTGGAAAGGCACGGAGAGAAAGGTCAGAAATTATTCAACTTTGGTGCGTCACCAAAATAGAGAAAGACACACCAATATATAAATGTTCCGAATTCAGCAATTATTTTCCAAACTGTTACACAGAGCACAATCTATTCCCCACAATCAGAAATGCAGTTTCATTGAAAATGAGAGAAAGTATACCCAAGAGTATGCAGAAAAGGGAACAACATATCAAGACGATTTCAATTAACATACAGGCTATTACTACACTGTAACTCGGCCAGAACCTAAAGGGATTTCTTACAGAAAACAACAGAAAGCTGTGGTTGAGAAAAGATTCAATAATGAGGCTCACTGGTACAAGGTGTCAACAAAAGCAACATTACATCACACAAGAAAAAGAAATATATTTTGATGATTTGTCGTGATACACACTGACAATGGCTATCAGTGATCCCATGTAAACTTCATGTCACAAATCAGAGATACACAACAAACATATTGATTGCATATTATCACATACTGCGCATGATCAAGTACCTTTACTTATTGATGGTGATTTGTTCCATCTCACCATGCAACAGCCAAGGCTTCCAATGGCTCATTTCCATTGGCCCCAGAGCCATAGGATGGAGTGACCGCCAGTGTTCAACAACAACTTGCAATTAAGTAACACATTTAACACAACAAAAACATCCCATGCTGACACTGTAGTTAAGAAAGCCCACAATGCCTTTACTTTTTCAGAAGGCTAAGGAAATTTGGCATGTCAGCTACGGCTCTCGCCAACTTTTACAAATGCATCATAGAAAGTCTTCTTTCTGGTTGTATCACAGCTTGGTATGGCTCCTGCTCTGCCCAAGACTGCAAAGAACTACAAAAGGTCGTGAATACAGCCCAATTCATCACGCAAACCAGCCTTCCATCCATTGACTCTGTCTACACTTCCCACTGCCTCAGCAAAACTCACAGCATAATTAAGGAAGCTACCCACCCTGGCCATTCTCTCTTCCACTTTCTTCCTTTGGGAAAAAGATACAAAAGTCTGAGGTTACATACCAAGATTGGGGGAACGGCAAATTGTGCGGAGGGTGTGGAGAGTCTGCAGAAGGATCTAGATAGGCCGGGCGAATGGGCCAGGAAATGGCAAATGGAATTTAATGTTGGCAAGTGTGAGGTGGTCCACTTTGGTAGGAAGAATGGTAGGAAGGACTATTACTTACGGGGCGAAAAACTGCAGCAGGCGACGGTGCAGAGGGACCTCGGGGTCCTTGTGCATGAGTCACAAAAACCCAGCTTGCAGATGCAGCAGGTGGTCAGGAAGGCGAATGGGATGCTGGCCTTCATAGCGAAGGGGATTGAATATAAAAGTAGGGAGGTCTTGCTGCAGCTGTATAGGGCATTGGTGAGGCCGCAACTGGAGTACTGTGTGCATTTTTGGGCGCCGCACCTGCGCAAAGATATTTTGGCTTTGGAGGGAGTGCAGAGGAGGTTTACTAGGCTGATACCGGAGTTGAGGGGGTTGAGCTATGAGGAGAGGCTGAATAAACTGGGCTTGTACTCGTTAGAGTTTAGAAGAATGAGAGGAGATCTCATTGAGACGTATAAGATGATGAATGGGATGGATAGGATAGAGGTGGAAAGACTCTTCCCGCTCAAAAAAGACAATAGGACTAGGGGGCACAGCCTCAAGATAAAAGGGGGGCGGTTTAGAACGGAGTTGAGGAGGAACTTCTTCACTCAAAGGGTGGTGAATCTCTGGAATTCTCTGCCCGTTGAAGTGGTGGAGGCTGCCTCGCTAAATATTTTTAAGACGCGGGTTGATGGGTTTTTGATAGGAGAGGGGATTAAGGGTTATGGGGAGAGGGCGGGAAAGTGGAACTGAGCAGCGACAGATCAGCCATGATCTTATTGAATGGCGGGGCAGGCTCGAAGGGCTGGATGGCCTACTCCTGCTCCTATTTCTTATGTTCTTATGTTCATACCAACCGACTCAAGAACAGCTTCTTCCCTGCTGCTGTCAGGAGTTTTGAATGGACTTACCCTGTATTCAGTTGATCTTTCTCTACAGTCTAGCTATGATCGTAACACTACATTCTGCACTCTTTTGTTTCCTTCTCTATGAATGGTATGTTTTGTCTGTATAGCACGCAAGAAACAATACTTTTCACTGTATGTTAATACATGTGACAATAATAAATCATATCAAATCAAAGTGCTTGCCAGGAGCGATACAGTCAGATAGTATGTTCTAAGCAGTGAAACAGTGCAGGGTGGAGAAAGCACGGAGATTAGAGAGAGAATTCCACAGCTTAGGGCCCAGAAATTGAAGGCAAGGCCACTGGTGGGGGCAATTAAAATTGAAGATGCTTAAGAGGCCAGACATTTAGGAGCATAGAGATCTCAGAAGACTGCAGGGTTCAAGGAGATTATAGAGGTACAAGGGAGCAAGGCCATGGAGAAGTTTGAAAACAAGGATGAGAATTTTATATGGGGCATTTTTGGACCAGAGAGCACAGATAAATGAGTCGGACTTGGTGAGAGTCAGAATATGAGCAGCAGAATTTTGAAGCTTCCTCTCTCTTCCTCGCCTCGCTCTTGCCCACTTCCAAAGAAGGATCAATATTCAGATTGCTGCATTCTACTTCAATCCAAATCAGGACGGGAACAGAATTCAGAGGGGTAGGCATTAAAGAGAAAAAAAATCTCTTGTATATATACGAAAATCTAGTTTGATTGTACACTTAAGTAAAAAGAAAGAGATTCAGTCAAGCATAGACAAACCCAAACATTGCCCCAGTCAAGCATGACTAGTGTGTTTGTAACGGCAGAACCCAATGCCAGAATTTAAACTATCCTGTTTTACATTATCAAAACTTCCAGGCAGCCAGTCCCAGAACCAGATGAGTCCATGTCCCAAATGTAGCTTTAAACTACTGTCTTACCCTCTGATTAGCAGTCCTATTGCTAATAATATTAGGAAGTTACCTGATCATAGATTCTATCAGGTAACTTACTGACCTTACTAACCTTATTGAGTTTTTTGAGAAGGTGACCAAAGAGGTGGATGGGGGTAAGGCAGTTGACGTGGTATACATGGATTTTAGTAAGGCGTTCGATAAGGTTCACCATGGTAGGCTTCTGCAGAAAATGCAGATGTATGGGATTGTGGGTAATCTAGGAAGTTGGATCAGGAATTGGCTATCAGATAGGAGACAGAGGGTGGTGGTGGATGGTAAATATTCATCATGGAGTGCAGTTACGAGTGGTGTGCCTCAGGGATCTGTTTTGGGGCCACTGTTGTTTGTAATTTTTATTAATGATCTGGATGAGGGTATAGTTGGGTGGATTAGTAAATTTGCTGATGACACCAAAGTTGGAGGTGTGGTAGATTGTGAGGAAGGGTGTCATAGTCTGCAGGGAGACTTAGATAGGTTGCAGAGCTGGGCCGAGAGGTGGCGGATGGAATTTAATGCGGAGAAGTGTGAGGTAATTCACTTTGGTAGGAGCAACAGATGTGTCGAGTATAGGGCTAACGGGAGGACTTTGAATAGTGTGGATGAACAGAGGGATCTAGGTGTGTGTGTACATAGATCCCTGAAAGTTGGGAATCAAGTAGATAAGGTTGTCAAGAAGGCGTACGGTGTCTTGGCGTTTATTGGTAGGGGGATTGAATTTAGGAGTCGCAGTGTAATGTTGCAACTGTACACTACTCTGGTGCGGCCGCACTTGGAGTACTGTGTGCAGTTCTGGTCCCCGCATTACAAGAAGGATGTGGAGGCGTTGGAGAGGGTGCAGAGGAGGTTTACTAGGATGTTGCCTGGTATGGTGGGGAGGTCCTATGAGGAGAGACTGAGGGATCTAGGGTTGTTTTCGTTGGAAAGAAGGCGGCTAAGAGGGGATCTTATTGAAACATATAAGATGATTAGAGGTTTAGATAGGGTGGATAGTGATAGCCTTTTTCCTCGGATGGAGAAAGCTAGCACGAGGGGGCATGGCTTTAAATTAAGGGGGGGTAGCTACAGGACGGATTGCAGGGGTAGGTTCTTTACCCAGCGGGTGGTGAGGGATTGGAATGCCCTGCCTGCTGCAGTTGTAAATGCGTCTAGTTTGGGGGCGTTTAAGAGATCTCTGGATAGGTTTATGGACGAAAAGGGATTGGTATAGGCTAGTGGGTCATTGTTTTTGTAACTGGTCGGCGCAACATCGTGGGCCGAAGGGCCTGTTCTGCGCTGTAATGTTCTATGTTCTATTATTCCTAATCCTTAAGTAAGATTCACAATTCAGGTCAGATGTACACCTGAAGGTTTTCTCAGACAATCTTCTGCCTCTAACGCTGCACCTGCAATCCCCCACTTTATTCTGGAATATTCTTACATTGGCCTCGATCCGGTGTGGGCCAAGTTGCAGTGGAATCATCAATGTTAACTGCACAAAACTGGCCATCCAATTTTCAGATCTTTATAAAATGAACAACCCAATTAAGAATAAAACAAGGCAGAGCTTGATCAACAGTGTAAATGGTCACAGCTTTCAGAATCTATCCTCTTCGGTCTCCCACTCCCCATGGTGTCAAGGCAATGACTTAGAAATGGAGGGAGAAGGGGTCAGCAGAAAATCATATTCCAAATCAATTCTCTCATAGATTTGCGGAGATTTCAAATTGGTAGAATTCATGAAAAACTCTGAGAAACCTTGCCATCTCTTTACCAATTCCTAGCTTGGCACTGCAAGAATTTACAGATGATTCTGAAAACCAGGCCACGCACTCGCTACTTGGTTAAGTTTACAAAACAAAAATCGTTCCTATTTATTGACGTTTAACAACATGGCCATCGACAAATTCTAAACCATCAAGATTCTGAGGGTACCACTGACCACAAACATTGCTAGACCAGCCCCAAAGCTCTCTACTATGTACAAGTCAGAGGTGAGACTTGCCTGGATAAGCACAGCTCTAACACCACTCAGGAAGCTCAACATCATGGCATCTTAATACTCATTTCCTTCAACAACAGGACACTATGTGCCACCTACTAGATACGTTCCAACAATACGCCCATGTTTTTGGACAGCACCTCCAAAACTGCATCTTCTACTGCCTAGAACAAAAGGCAGCAGGTGCATGGGAACACAACCACATTGAGGTTTCCCTCCAAAATCACACTGTGTTTCAATTTGGAAATATATTAATGTTCCCTAATGGGTCAAAACTTTGGAATCCCTAACACCACTGTGGGAGCGCCTTCAGCACACGGACTGCAGACATTCCAAAAAGGCAGCTCATCACCACCTGCTCAAGGGCAAAATGGGATAAGCAATAAATGGCAGCAATGTGGATGAATAAAAGCTCAAAAAAACAAAAGTTAAGCCAAAAAAAAACAGACAGCTGGCAGCATCCATCACAACCACTGCAGGTATGAGGTAACTCCGTAAGACAGGCAGTGACGATAGCTATCCTCCCCATTTTTGAAGCAATTTCTAATATACCCAAAAGCTGCATTTATTTAAATAACAGTCCCTCTGTGTAATGTTAAATAAAAGAAAACCGAATAAAGTTAAAAAATCCCCAATGAGACAAATTTTGTCATCTTTAAATTTCAAACTAGACAGGAGGTATTAAGTACACATTAGCGCCATTAAGACAGTAGTTAATTTAATTAAATTCTGCCTGGTGAATGAAGCAGACTTCGAGCCATCTTTCATTGCAAGACATGAAATTACAGCCTGTCAGCTGCCAGTGGCAGAGTTAGGGAATGAACTGCAGAGTAAATAACATTAATGTCTCTGTGTTAACCAACCAATTTAACCCAGATTTCTCTCATTGCTCCGATTCATGTAGAACCCCCATCATAATGTTTAAGAGCCTTCAATTTGTGCAGCTGAGAAATCATAGAATGCTACAGTGTGGATAGAGGCCCTTCAGCCCATCGAGTCTGCACCAACCACAATCCCACCCAGGCCCCTACCCCCATATCCCTACATATTTTTCCCACTAATCCCTCTAACCTACGCATCTCAGGACACTAAAGGGGCAATTTTATCATGGCCAATCAACCTAACTCGTACATCTTTGGACTGTGGGAGGAAACTGGAGCACCCGGAGGAAACCCACGCAGACATGAGGAGAATCTGCAAACTCCACACATAGTGATCTGAGCTGGGAATTGAACCCAGGTCCCTGGAGCTGTGAAGCAGCAGTGGTAACCACTGTGCTACCATGCCACCCATTTTTTTAAAATAAAAAATTTTTAACACGCAATAATCTCTTTAATGTTGAAAATTTGAACAATCCAATTAATTCTGTACAAATCCAAAGTAAATACATGCACTTTGCTATTTTATGGCACCATTTTAATTTCATTTTAAAACAAGAGCAAAAATATTCTGCACTGGTCATTGTCCCAAAATGGCCAACAGTAATATTGAGTATTACTAGATAGTCATTCCATTGTTCTTTTTGTACAACAGTTCAGTCACTTCATGCACCAAGAGCTGTAAACTGTATGAAAGGAAGGCCATTCCCTAACAGCTTACAACTGGTCTTATCTAAAATGAGAACTAGTAGGGTGCAGCGCATCTCCTTGGTCCAGCTGATCCTGCAGTTGGGCAAGTACATCCAATTCCCTTTCAACTCTCTCTGTTTTGTGGATAACCAATGATCGATAGAAGTGAACTGCAAATATAATGAAAATTAATCCAAAGGGTACCATAATCATTGTGGATGTAATAGCTGCAGTTTCTCCAGACGAAAGAGTTCCATCGTCTCCAGGTGGTACTGGTGTACAATTACTATCTTTTACCATTGGATGATTCTTTAATGGGAGAAACTTAACCCAACAAAGCAGCATAACCTCTGCAAGAAAAAGCAAAGTCCCAGTGATTGTGGAGAAAGCCCATGCAAGTTCAATATGCCTGTGAATTCGCTCACGGGGTGATTTGTGAACAGAATTGAGATTGTGAACATTGTTGACAGCCTCTATGTATGGAAGAATGCAAGTGCTTATCATGAGAGCAAAACGGTGCACTGCAACGAGCGCAGTAGTGCAGGCGCTGAAGGCTATCAAGAGACCTTGTGGGTACAAGCCAATCCTTGAATCAAACTGCACCTCAACCATAGCTACCATGGCGAAGCCTGACAATAAAGTGGATGTTCTGCTGGAGGCTTTGAGTTTGGCTCTGCTCAGATAGAGCTTTCTCCAGGACAGGGCCTGCATCGAGTGCTCGTTCAAGCTCATTTATTACACTCTTCCCACTCACCACCTGCCAAACCCCCATAATTCAACTTGGTTATTCACCCCGGCCTCAAAGCAAGGGAGAAAGTCCCAGCTCTGTGCAGCAGCAGCAAGTCTCCCAGGTGATGAGTGTCGTGTGGCGTTATTTGTTCCCTCCTTTAAAGTGCCAATGTTTCTTCTACACTTTGAAAGAGAAATTAAGGCTCCTTTGTTACCAATAGCACTGGCTGAGCGGTGCTGGTCGTGGTTTCGGATTGTTGCCTCCCAATGCCACACATGAGATATTGAGACAGGTAGGGTTCAATAGAATTACACAAATTTATGATACAGGAACAGATAATGTGGCCCAATAGAATGTAAGCATCACCATGAAGGCCAGCATTTATTGCCCATCCCTAATCATCCTCGAGAACGTGATGGTGACAGTGAAGGGATGACGATATTGTTCCAAGTCAGAATGGCGTGATTTGGAGGAAGACTTGCAGATGTGGTGTTCTCATGGTCTGCAGCCCTCGTCATTCTAGGTGGTAGGAGGTTGTGAGTTGAGAAGATGCTGTCGAAGGAGGCTTGTTGAGTTGCTGCAGCACACTACTGTATGTCAGTAGTGGAGAGAGTGGATGTTTAAGGTGGTAGATGGGATTCTAATCAAATGAGTTGCTTTGTCCTGGACGTTGTGGAGTTTCTTGAGTGATGGAGCTGCACTGAACCAGCCAAGTGAGGAATGCTCCATCTTGCTCCTGACTTGTACCTTGCTGATGGTGGAGTGGCTTTGGGGAGTCAGGTGGTGAGCTACTTGCTGCAGATTTCCCAGCGTCTGACCTGCTCTTGTAGCCATAGGATTTATACAACTTGTCTAGTTTAATTTCTGATATATACCCATTTTTAAGCTCCTCACAATTCTCCTCCCATGTTACTTCATTTCCCCCAATCAGCACATTGTTCTATACATTTCTCCCTCATGAATTATAAATCTTCTTCTTAAATGTTTCTGTAGATTTGCCTCAATGATTCCATGTCATAGCAGTTTGCTATTTGCAAATTATTAGAGTGGTTATGGCGCAGGAGGCGGCCATTCGGCCTATCATATCTGCACTGGCTCTCCGAAAGAGCAACTCCCCAAGTGCAATTCCCCCACCTTTTCCCCATAATCCTACACAGTCTTCCTCTTCAAATAAACTCTAATTCCTTTCTCAATGCCTCAATTGAACTTGCCTCCACCACATCCTCAGGCAATGCATTCCAGATATTAACCAATTTAAATAGAAATAATATGTACATTTATCTGATAACGAGTGCACACACTTCCTGGAGTGACACAATCCACCTCACTGATCCAGGAGTGTGTCCTCGATGTGGATGGTGTGCTCTCTGTACAAACGAGTTGCAACTTGTCTACCACAGGCTTTTCAGTAACTTGGTTTGCCTGCTGATAAGCTTCCATGTATGTCACACATCCGATTAACTAGGCAAATCCTGCTTTGACGAAAGGTCGTCCTGACTTGAAACGTGGACTCTAGTCTCTCTCTACAGATGCTATCAGAGCTATTTTTGTTTCATATTCCAGCATCTGCAATATTTTTTTTTCGACCAACACGTTCCTTTAACCTTGCTAATGTGCATATCCAATTTCATTCATTCCACCATTAGTAGCCAAGCCTTCAGCTGCCTCAGCCCTCAACTCTGGAATCTGCACTCTCAATCTGTCTGTCTACCTCTGTACGCTTCCAAAATGTTGCTCAAAACCAATCACTTTGACCAAGCTTGTGCTCACCTGTCCCAGATGTTTTATGTGCATCATGTGTTAAATTTTGATTTTGCCTGTTAATGCTCCTCTGAAATGCCTTGGGATGTTTTCCTAAGTTAAAGCCGCTATATAAATGTGAGTTGTTATTGTACAGGCCTGCGTAGAACTCAGTCCTGTATTATTCCACAGCCTTCCTGTAGGAAAGCTTCTGTGGTGTATTTGAAAGCTCTGCAGATTCTTGTCTATCATTTCATCATGCCGGAGCATACCTGGCTGGCTCTAAAGTAAGGTGCTGCTTAGATTATAGCTCAGTCATCACTCAGTGTTATCATGTTTGTCTCTGAAGCGCAACGCATTGGGTTCAAGCTCAACAGACCACAGAATCTAGATTGGCACTACAATGCAGTATAGGGAGTACCATGCTGTTGGAGGTGCCACCTGCCCTCCCAAGTGAATGTAGAGGAAGCCGCTGCACTCTTTTTGAAGAACGGGGGTCCTGAGGTTATGAAAGATACTGTAGTTTCTTCCACACAATAAGTTAGTTAAAAAAAATTAACTGGCAGCAACACAGTTACATATTTATTCCACAAAAACAGAATGTAGCTGCAGGAATTCAAATACAATAGAAACAAACTGAACCAAGCTTCCTCAACAGTCCAAAGTAGATAAAGGCACTGCATAGTTTAGCATAAGCCTAATGGCTCAGTCTGTCTTGATTCTTGGATTGTGTTAGTACATTCAAGAGACACTGGGGGGAAAAATATTGATTGGGCTAAATTATAAGCTTTGGACCTCAGTCTGGTCTGTGTACAGGCAGCAAAGATTATTGTAAGTTTGTCACTGTTAAGGAAGAGGCTCGGAACTGTTTCACAAAGTCATTATCATCCCTATGTTTGGCTCGGAGGAATGTATCATGTGCTAAATTCCATTTATGTCAGGGACAGGAACCCATCGAGATCATGGCAACTAGGAATGGGCGATAAACGTTGGAGAACACATATCTTCTGGGAAACCAGACTCAATGTTGCACCTTCCCTGTGGTGACAATATCCAGTTTATTCCTGGGCTCCAAGCTTATTCACTGAACTGGCCTTGCAGCATGCAAATTAATTTACAAACGTTCTTTGCAAAATGTATGAGTCAGTTTATTGGCAAACACACAAACTGTTTTTTGGTAATTAGCTGTTAATTAGTAACACAAAACAGCTGCTGGTACAATTTCAGCGGGCAAACAGTCTGTAAACAATGCTCATAAATCTTTGCAAATTTATTAATGACAGTACAACTGTCATCATTTCTGGCTCAGAGGAACTTTGATACTATTTTGTTTATAATGTACATTGCTGTAAATATATACATTGTTTAAATAGCTGTGTTTCCCCCCACAATACTGTTTACAATCATGCAAACTGGAAAAGTCTGGTTTTCCTACACAATGAAGCAGTCTAGTGGAATTCTGCGCATGTTTATAGTGTAGAACAGCTCAACATTGTACAACACAACATGGGTGGCATGGCGGCACAGTGGTTAGCACTGCTGCCTCACAGCATCAGGGGCTTGGGTTCGATTCTAGCCTTGAGTGACTGTCCATCTGGAGTTTGCACATTCCCTCCGTCTGCGGCGGTTTTCTCCAGGTGCTCCACTTTTCTCCCACAATCCAAAGATGTGCAGGTTAGGTGGATTGGCCTTGCTAAATTGCCCCTTCGTGTCCCAAGGTGAGAGAGTTAGGTGGATTAGCCACGGTAAATATACGTGGGTTTATGGGGATAGGATGGAAGGGAGGGCCTGGATGGTATGCTCTTCTGGAGAGTTGGTGAAGACTCAATCAAATCTTAAAGTCCATCTCTGAGGTGAATGTAAAAGATTCCAGGGCACTATTCAAAAAAAAGTTGAGAGCTCTCCTCCAGCAAATATTTACCCCTTAACCTTTGCAACAAAAGCACATGATCTTGTCATCATCACATTGCCATGTGTGGGAGTTTGCATTGTGCAAATTTGCTTCTGTGTTTCCCCCTAATGACAACAGTTACCACACTTCCAAGAAATGCTTCACTGGTTGCAAAATTGAGAGACGGTGGTGCAGTGATAACATCACTGGAGTAATATTACAGAGTCCCAGGCTATTGCTCTGGGGTCATGGGTTCAAATCCCATCATGGCAGCTGGTGGAATTTAAATGCAATTCATGAATCTGGAATTTTAAGTCATAGATTCAGTAACAGGAACCATGAAATTATCATTGATTGTCGTAAAAAAATCCAGTTCACTGATGTCCTTTAGAGAAAGAAAATCCTGCAGTCCTTATCCCTAGGGTAAGGGGTTTGGATGGGGAGGAGTTTGTTAGGTGTGTTCAGGAAGGTTTCCTGACACAGTATGTGGATGAGCCTACGAGGGGAGAGGCTGTACTTGACCTGGTACTGGCGAATGAACCAGGGCAGGTGATGGATCTCTCGGTAGGGGAGCATCTTGGGAATGGTGACCATAATTCTATCTCCTTCACAATTGCATTGGAACGAGATAGGATCAGGCAGGCTAGGAAGGTGTTTGTCTGGAGTAAGGGGAGATACGAAGAAGTCAGGAAGTTACTTGGACAAATAAACTGGAAGGAGGCGTTCTTAGGGAAAAGTACTGAAGGAAGGTGGCGGATATTCAAGGAATGTTTGTCTGGAGCTATGCGTGACAACGTTCCGATGAGACAAGGGGGTTTTGGTAGGTCGAGGGAACCGTGGTGCACGAAGGCTGTGTTGAACCTAGTCAGGAGGAAAGGGAAGGTGTACAAAAGGTTCAGGGAACTCGGAGAGGTTAAGGATCTTGAGGAGTATAAGGACTGTAGAAAGGAGCTTAAAAGGGAAATTAGGAGAGCCAGAAGGGGTCATGAGAAGACCTTGGCGGGTAAGATTAAGGAGAATCCCAAGGCCTTCTATAAATACGTGAAAGGTAAAAGGATGACAAGAGAAGGGATAGGACCTATAAAAGGTGAAGGGGGTAAGGTCTGTGTGGAACCAGAAGAAATGGCAGAGGTGCTTAGTAAGTACTTTGCCTCAGTATTCACAGTGGAAGCTGATCTGGGAGATTTTGCCACGGATTTGCAGCAGATGGAAAAGATTGAGTTTGTGGATATTAAGGTGGAGGATGTATTAGAACTTTTGAATTCTATCAAGATTGATAAGTCACCGGGACCAGATGGGATATACCCCAGGATACTGTGGGAGGCGAGGGAAGTGATTGCAGAGCCCCTGGCGATGATCTTTGCGTCGTCAATGGAGACGGGAGAGGTTCCGGAAGATTGGAGGATTGCGGATGTAGTCCCTATTTTCAAGAAAGGGAACAGAGATAGCCCGGGAAATTACCGACCGGTGAGTCTGACCTCAGTGGTTGGTAAGCTGATGGAAAGGCTTCTGAGGGACAAGATTTACGAGCATTTGGAGAGGTTTGACATGATCAGGAATAGTCAGCATGGATTTGTCAAGGGCAGGTCGTGCCTTACGAGCCTTGTTGAGTTCTTCGATAATGTGACTGACCACATTGACGAAGGAAGTGCCGTGGACGTGGTGTACATGGACTTCAGCAAGGCGTTTGATAAGGTCCCCCATGCAAGACTTCTTGAGAAGGTGAGAGGGCATGGGATCCGAGGGCCTTTGGCCTTGTGGATCAAGAACTGGCTTGCCTGCAGAAGGCAGAGAGTGGTTGTGGATGGGTCTTTTTCTGAATGGAGGTCAGTCACCAGTGGAGTGCCCCAGGGATCTGTTCTAGGACCCTTGCTGTTTGTCATTTTCATAAATGACCTGGATGAGGAAGTGGAAGGATGGGTAAGTTCGTTCGCTGATGACACGAAGGTCGGTGGTGTTGTGGATGGTCTGGAAGGATGGCAAAAGTTGCAGCAGGACATAAATAAGATGCAGGACTGGGCGGAGAAGTGGCAGATGGACTTCAACGCGGATAAATGCGTAGTCGTCCATTTTGGCAGAACCAACGGGATGAATGAGTACACTATCAAGGGCAGGAGTCTTGGTAGTGTTGAGGAGCAGAAGGATCTTGGGGTCCGGGTCCACAGGACTCTTAAATCGGCCTCGCAGGTGGAAGATGTGGTCAAGAAGGCGTATGGTGTACTGGCCTTCATAAATCGAGGGATTGAGTTTAGGAGTCGGGAGGTAATGCTGCAACTTTATAAGACCCTTGTCAGGCCTCATTTGGAGCACTGTGCGCAGTTCTGGTCGCCTCACTATAGGAAAGACGTAGAAGCTTTTGAAAGGGTACAGAGGAGATTTACAAGGATGTTGCCTGGACTGGGAGGCATGCCTCATGAAGTTAGGTTGAGGGAACTGGGTCTCTTTTCCCTGGAGAGACGTAGGTTGAGAGGCGACCTGATAGAGGTTTATAAAATGTTGAGAGGAATAGATAGGGTGGATTCTCAGAGGCTATTTCCCCGGGTTGAAATGGTCGCTACGAGAGGACACAGGTTTAAGGTGCAGGGAGGAAAGTACAGAAGTGATGTTAGGGGTAAGTTTTTCACTCAGAGGGTGGTGAGTGAATGGAATCGGCTGCCGTCAGTGGTGGAGGAGGCGAACTCGCTGGGGTCTTTTAAAAGACTTCTGGATGAGTATATGGGGTTTTATGGGATTGGGGGTTATAGATAGGAGTTGATGTGATCGGCGCAACTCGTGGGCCGAAGGGCCTGTTTGTGCTGTAGTGTTCTATGTTCTTAACTGGTCTGGCCAACATGCAACGCCACACTCACAGCAATGTGGCTGATTTTTACAGCCCTCTGAAATGGCCTACTTAGTAAGCCACTCAATTCAAGGGCAATTAGTGATGGGTAAAAAATTCTGGCTGTATTGCCATGAAAGAATAAAGTAAAAGAAAGTGTGTTTTAAAATGTTCTGAGGTCATGAAATGCAAGTTTCACTGTGTGTATATTTGCACATTTGCATGTACATTTGCATATGTGGGTTTGCACACACGTGCATTTTGCACGTATATTTGCACACGGGTTTGTGCACGCATGTGTGTTTGCACATGTGTGTGTGTTTGCGTAGATGTGTGCACCTGCTTTGTAACAAATAACTTGATCTTCATTACTGTGAGAGCAAGGGAGAGGAATTAATTTGAGTAAAACACTGAGAAAAAAACATTCTGGCTTCTTCTGTGGTCTCCAGTCTGTTCTGCTGTCATGCTAAAACTTGTTGAGATCCCTGTTGGAGAGCTGAGGACTGAAATAAAGGTTGTGTATGGCATCCTGTGGAGCTCAGTGGGATGACAGGTTTCATATTGTCTTAAGTACTGCAAAGTAGAAGGCCACATGCAAAATCAACTGCTGTCTTATTCCACATTCATCCCCTCTGAGAGATTATTTTCTGCATTCAAAGTCCTGTTAAAGGCATTACAGAGAGTCATTATTTTACAATCATTATCGAGCTTTATTGGTGAGCTCATTGAGGAAGGATAATGAAAAGGATAATGTAATACTTTGCACATACTCTCGTCAGGTGTTGATGTATATAGTAAAGCTGCCTGTACTATACAGTCTACTGTTTGTACAATTCTGAATTAGCCACTGTAAAATCAGATAGGACAGTGACACCAAGCCAGAACATTCTTCTTTCTAAAAGCAGCCTGCTGCTTCTATTCTCTACACAAGACCTTCTGACTGAATGATACAAATTCTGGTTTAAACTCATGAATCTAGTGTATTTCCTTTTGTTGGACAGAACAGTATTCCATCCTTGTCATTCTGGGTTAGATCCTAGGAATTCTGGAAGAAGGCCATCTTCCTGGAATGTTAAATATCTTTCTCACTCCCCAGATGCTGCCTGACTATTTCCAGCATTTACTGCCTTTTTCCCAGAATTTAAAGGCATGTGGCAATCCACAATCCTTGCTGGTCGGTTCATTTTTGCATGGGCCAAACACACACACTATTTGTTAATCTCCTTCTACCTCACCACAACCTATATTTTAGCAACTCATCCCCATTGAAATGGAGGACGCAGCCCACACTATCAAGTCAGAAAGGAAGGCAGGAAGGAAGACAGGAAGGAAAGTGGAAAATAAAGTAGAAAGGAAGGCAGAAATCGCTTGCTGGGTTTAAGCAGATGGGTTTAAGTAGATATATTCAGGCATATCATCCCTGCAGTCCCAGAAAGTGCTTTGAAATTCTAAGCAGACACATTCCGCATATTCCTGGTTTAAGGACACAGTTTATCTAATTACTTGGAAAGAAATATTTTGACTGCTGTGGGAATAGTGACTACATTGCGTATACAATAGCAGGGGGGAAAAACAAGCAAGTAAGCCTGAGGGAACTTTCAAATCAATTAACAGTCCAGTCAAGGTCCAATTTTATCACTGGCTGCTTGCAGGAGGCTGTATCTTTTACATCTGAGTAATGTGCAGCATTTTTAACTGTTCCACGAGTAGCTTTTTTTTTTAAAAAAAGGGTTTATTATTGAGTCCCATAGTTGTAAAAGCTTAAGGAGGAGTTTACAGAGCCACACTCCATCGCCGTGTCTGACAAATACCTCAACAATCGTTAATAACATAGTTACAAGGTTTCTCTTAAAGGAAAGCTTTACTCAAACCAAAGAAAATCCTATTAAAGACTCTATTATCACAACTCCAGTAAAACACACACAATAAGCACTTTAAAAGGCTTGAATTTTTAACACTGACTCCTTACTGCCCTCAGCAACTTGCAGACTCCTCAAAGCACTGCCATTGAAATAGATTCATGTTCAAATATAGATTCTTGCTCCTGCTGCTTTTGTCTTCACATCAGTGTCCTAATATTCCCTGTGAAGATACATTAACAATGTAGAGAGACTAATGGGAATTTTAATCGGGGTCCATTTCTTCATACATTTACTTTTTCATTATCAACCGTATAATTTAATTTGATTCACTGCGACTTTTAACAGGGGAACCGATACAGCTTGTAAAATGGGATGGCTTCAAAAGACAGCACCAAACCATTTGTTTTTCGAAGGCCAACTTCTGATAAGTGAGTAATGTGTTGTCCACACATCTTTATTCTTCATCATGTCTGATTAACATCTGCACTTCTCTCATTTCTGGTACATTTTTAAATGGCGCACCTTGATAATATAAAAAATGTGAACGTACTGCACAATGCAAATTGGTGGCATGCAGGCCAGGATTCAGCCAGGTTCAATTTTGCATCTGCTCTCAAGCTAGAGCTGGGCTCGGTAACTCTCAATGATTTGATTTTTGATTGATTTGTTATTGCCACATTTATTGGTATACAGTGAAAAGTATCGTTTCTTGTGTGCTGTACAGACAAAGCATACCATTCACAGAGAAGGAAATGAAAGAGTGCAGAATGTAGTGTTACAGTCATAGTTAGGGTGTAGAGAAAGATCAACTTAATGAAAGGTGGGGGTGTGGGGAGATGAAGGAAAGGGAAAAAAAAATTCTGTCCACTGTTCAGTCACTTTTGTATGAGGACATCAGGTTTAGGTCTGAAAGTATGAACAGAGGAGCAACCCTATGACAATGCACAGCAGGGGCAGGGGGGAGGCTAGAAATCACCAAGAGTCTGTTTCTATCCTGCATCCCATTTGCTATATTATCCCGCAAAGTTGCTGCAGCCTACACAATTGCAAACCCGGCCAGCAGGCATTTCATTAATCACGTACTGCTTACTTCTTTCATGAGAGGGCTATTCTGTGCAACAGTCTGGCGACTCCACATGTACCAGGCTGGGTATCATTTGCCAAAAAAAATCTGACTTCCAACTTCTGTGAAAATCTTTTACCCAAATCAACACAGTGAAAACTCATTAATTATTATGTGTAGGGCTTGCACAATATTGCTGACATAATTTCCAGGAGCGGAGAGTATCACCGTTCGAGGAATTCTTCACCACTTACTGGAACAACATCGCTGGAGAGTGTGGAGCATGAAATGTTTAAAAACAAATCCAGTCCCTCAAATATTGGTCATTTCCATTTTGGGTATTAAGTCTGTGGTGCTTGTGCATCTCCCATCTAATGCTGACTCTCAATACCAAGTCTGTTCTCCTGATGATGATACTGACAATCTTTGTAAATACCCTTTAAAAGAAATGTTATCTTTTGTCATTCAACTGAATTAATGTTTTTGCAAACACTGAAAGGAGAATGAACTTGGAGAATTGGCTGAGTCCAGTGTTGTTGACAACTTACTTTAATGACTATACCGATTAGTCCATGTAACCTGGTTTTAATAAGTGATTAAATTCGACAGTAAAAGAGAGAGACAGACAGACAGACACAGAGCTGGACTATCCGAGTCAGCACCACAAAGCACTGGCCAGAGTCCTACAGCGTGAGGGAGCTGGATTTCTCATCAGTAGAAATATAGCCAGTAACAGTATGGAAGAACAGTCATACGGACTCAAAACAGTAACTCTGTCTCTCTCTCTCTACGGATGCCGACCGACCTGTTGAGTTTTTCCAGGACTTTTTTATTTCAGCGACAGTAAATGCTAGCCATTAACAGCTACAGTATGATAGGAGCTGGATTCATATTGGCAGAGGGGCAGGAAAGACATTTAAATTAAGGCCATCACTGCACTTCAGAAACACAAGCGTTTTGTTTTGTTCTGACTTATTCAGATTTTTCACCAGACTTTGGCCTCATTATCCTTACACTTTTACATGCCATTGTCATTCAGTGTTTGAACAAAGTACTGAACATACATTAGCGTGACAAAATTAATGATCATTTTAAAAAGGTAATATAGATGATGAGAAGAATTAATTCATATCCATTTCCAATGCAGCCTGGTTCCCTTTGTGTCAAATTAAACTGTGTATGGACTAAAGACTGAATTCAAGAACAATCGTCCGTGAAGAAGATTTGTACATGCACCATTACTACCAAGTTGTGTTTGCGATTAGAAGTTCTGGTCACACACGATTTGCCTGATGTCGGAGGAAGATTCACAAGGATACTAGTCACCTGTATGAGTGGACTGAGAGCTCAGGATAAAACGCCCGGCCAGACATCAAATACTGCAATTGGCCCCCTGATGCAGGCAGCACTATTATTTCCTTGATATCTGTCGAGACAATCCATGTTGCCTGCCATATATCGCCAAGGCGCAGAGCAATGTAAAGTTTCAGATTAATGGCAACCTACTTCACTATTGACTTAACAAGTCAATTGAACCCATCATTACTCATTCTCTATTGCTTTCAAAACATGAGAGACAGGGCCGTAATCAGGCTCAAGTTTTGTTTGAAAGGGGCAGCTGAAAGGGGAAGGCTAAAAACATTGTAACACGCATGGATAGATATTTCAAAATGTTCATTTAACAATGAGTTTTTTACATTTGAGGTATTCTTGAGAAGACATACGTGAAGGTAAAACAAGCCTTAAAAAATATTGAATTCATGAATACTAGGTTCAGACAAGAGGTGGATACTCAAGAGCAAACATTGGGTCTGCAATGGATTATTTTCACTCCCCCAGAAATCACTTTCAGTTTGCTATTGGTACAAGGTTGAGGGGAAACAGGAAACAAGCCTCACATCACATCATAGTGAAAGAGTCAGTAAGCTGTGGGAAGAAATTGTTTTCCAACCCGAACTTTTGTCCCACGGGATATTTTCCATTGATGGTATTTACATATTCATAAGCAACAAGTGGGACTTGAGTGGATTAGATGGTAACAATCTTATGCACAAGAGATAATTGAAAAATCTCTATGTGCAGTGAAATATAAGCAGATTGAGCATTATTTGCTGTCTGTATAATTAATTTCTTCAACTTTTTCTGTCTCTCCCCACAAAACTCATCTTTGGGCTCCTATTCTTCATTTACATAAACCAACATTAGTCTTCTATTCCTCATTTGCACTATCCACTTTGTATCTTCTACTCTTGCACAATATGCGGTTGGCGTCCTGTGCTCTGCCTCATTGCTTTTCCTTGTTCACCTTATGACTAGCTCTCAATTTCCACTAACTTACTATCAGGCACCTGATTCTGTCAGTGTAGCTCTCCACCAGATTCCATTTCTCTAGCTGTGAAACCTGCTGCTGCCACCTCCATTAACTTGTACAATTCATTGCCAGCTCATTATTCTCTTCTGAATTACACCTCCTCCTCTCCAAACAACTTGCATTAGCTTTCTACTCTCCTCCATCGCTGCCCTCCTATTGTCTTCTACATATCTGACGCCATCTCTGTATCCTCCCCAGTTGAAACTTGCCAGCACCTACTATCCTTGTAATTTAACTCACTGCTCCTCTGTGAAACTTACTCCCTGTTCTCCTCTAGCTCACTATTTACTCCAATTTTGCTCATGTTGATTCACTGTTTATCTGCAAGACCTCTGCTAACTATCTCATCATTGAGTTTTAAAAACAACTTAAAGGTACACTTGCTTCCTGTTCCCTCCAGCAACACAAAAGGACATTTCACCAAGCCTAATCAAAAGGATCCATCTTGCACTGCGACCCAGTGTGACAGAGACACTTGTAGGGAAGCAGGTTATAAATAACTATGTACTGAGGAGATCAATAGAATTTTGTTCGTAAGCTCAGTGGTTTGATGTGAAAAGCGGGGACATTTTTGCCTTTGAGGTAGCTCTGGCCTTTGAGAGAATACAAGAACGCTATAAAACCCCAGCATCGGCCAGTTAGAGCCTCATATGCACACCCATATCTTATGTGTGCACACACATGGTTACACATGTACACCAGCATGTACATACACTCATAGGCACACTTGCATGCACACACTCCTATACACAGTCACAAACAATTGCAAACGCACTTCCTCCTACAGTCGCAAACATGCACACTCCTATGCAGTCACTCATTCCACACTACAATACTACATTCTGCACCCTCTCCTTTCATTCTCAACATACGATATGCTTTCCCTGTATAGCGTGCATGAAACCATACTTTTCACTGTACCCCAATGCACGTGACAATAATAAAATCAAATCAACTGCAAGCGTGCCCACCCACACAGTCGCAAGCGCACGCTCCCACACAGATGTAAACATACACACTCCCATGCACTCACATACACACACACAAACACCCATATATACACAAATGCATACACATTCCAAAGCATACCCACAAACACACACTCCTACGTACACTCACAAATGCACTCCCCTATGCACTTGCAAACACACACTCCTACGTACAGTTGAAAACACACTCATATGCACTATCACAAGCACTTGCACGAACTTCTACATGCACTGGCAGACATCTACTCCTACACACATTCATGCACACCCTCAAACGTACACAGACTCTTATGCACACTCACACACACTCATATGCGCACACACACACACACACACAGCTGCGATCACATAAACAGACTTCCCATCTGCCATCAGCCATTTCCATGTCACCTTCTTTGAGCTCATTTGTACTTCATTAACTGCCATTGACTTAACAAGATTTATGCAAATGAGACCACAGGACCTTGCCAACTCCCACTGCAATCAAGTGATTATGTATGTACAATTCTCCTGCTATGAAAAATTAATAAATGACAAGCCCAGTCAAGACAAAGCAGAGACTCCTGTGATTTTTATTTCTCCCACTGCTTAGTTTTTTTAAAGCATTTGCATGCTTCTTTAGAAAACATTAACTTTGCTTTACACTGGGATTAATCAAAGTCTTTCGTTAATTTATCTCAACGCAGCTCTTTCAGTCATGGAGAGTAAATAAATACTTGTAATAAATGAAGCCACCTTATTAAACTGTAGAAATTTACAACTGTAGTAATTAGATAAATAACTCCAATAAGCAACATGGCATGTTTCACGTCTTACCCTCTTGAATTCACACAGAAGAAATGTTGCTCTATTCTAATCAGTTACTGCAAAAAAAATCAAAGCTGGGCAATGTAAGGTGCGGCCCTCTAATCTAATATTGATCGCCAGAGATTTTCTGATAATCAACAGCAAAGGACACCTCTGAAAAGCTGGGATTGCAATAGTGCCTCTGTTACCGCTTTGTGTGTCAAAGTCAACATGGAGACAGGGACGTAGAATAATACTGCAACACAATTATAGGACTGCAGGAAATTCAGTCCACATGACAGGTGCACCATAAGCTAGGAAGCATAAGCAAGGCCGTAATTCAATTTATAGTTATGATATGATACTAAACTGTTCAGAATTGAGATTATTACATTTCACCCTTTAACTCACTCCCAGATACCTGTTATTTCATGCAGAAACCACCCAAAATAAGAACATAAGAAATAGGAGCAGGAGTAGGCCATCCAGCCCTTCGAGCCTGACCCGCCATTCAATAAGATCATGGCTGATCTGTCGTGGCTCAGTTCCACATTCCCGCCCTCTCCCCATAACCCTTAATCCCCTCGCTTATCAAAAACCCATCAACCCGCGTCTTAAAAATATTTAGCGAGGCAGCCTCCACCACCTCAACGGGCAGAGAATTCCAGAGATTCACCACCCTTTGAGTGAAGAAGTTCCTCCTCAACTCCGTTCTAAACCACCCCCCCTTTATCTTGAGGCTGTGCCCCCTAGTCCTACTGTCCTTTCTGAGTGGGAAGAGCCTCTCCACCTCTACCCTATCCATCCCATTTATCATCTTATACGTCTCAATGAGATCTCCCCTCATTCTTCTAAACTCTAACGAGTACAAGCCTAGTTTATTCAGCCTCTCCTCATAGCTCAACCCCCTCAACTCCGGTATCAGCCCAGTAAATCTCCTCTGCACTCCCTCCAAGGCCAAAATATCCTTGCGTAAGTGCGGCGACCAAAACTGCACACAGTACTCCAGAGATTCCAGTAATAATCCCTCTTCTGCAAACTTGTTTACCTGCATGCATATATATGTACACCAAATTGCAGGTCACAATGTCAAATGTTGCTCTTCCACAATTTAAACTTATGTTATAGTTAAATTCTCACCTTTCCCACATAGAAAGTGCACATCATGCAGAGACGATACATGTACATTTGCAAGTTCACCCTTCGTAAGATCGTGTGTGAAAGAACTCTACAAATTGATTGCACATAAACCACCATGAGTCCTTTGAGATTCCAGCCTGTCATTCATTCCCATATATTTGTTGTAGCTCTGCTCTTTCCATCTTGGCCATGCTACAGTACATACTGGAAGATCTTGACATAGGAGTACAAATTCAATTCAGAACAGACAGCAAACTCTTCAACTTGTAGAAGTGTAAAGATTTGTCTAAAGGTTCCTGAACAGCTACAGAATGAACTCCTGTTCCTCCAGAGGGCAGGCTCTCTCTGTACATACTCCAGAGGACATTCAGCTGCGAGTTAATTGTTTTGCCCTCGACTCAAAGCACTTTGACCCAACAATACGTCAGAAGCTGACAGAGATCTTGTAGCAACCCCCCCTAGCCACATACTCCCAAGGCCCCACAAGCACCACATTAACATATTCTTCCATCAGTATGGACGTTTTGTTATCTTGGAAATATCCCCTCCAATAACATTTCGTTATGGCAGAATCACACTCACACCTTGGATAGGTCACGAAGTTTGTCTCAGGGCAAAGATCAAATTCTGCTAGATTCTTGCATCATCTCTTTATAGGTGTGAAGCTTGGGTGACCTATCAACATCAGAAAGTGACTAGAAACATTCTATCTTCACTCTCTCAGATTTATTTGCAACATCAAGTGCCAGGACAAACTCCCTTACACTGATGTTCTTGCAAAGTGCCTGACATTTAGAGCTTGGTCATCAGAGCTCGGTCATCAGAGCTCAGCTTTGCTGGGTCGATCATGTGGTTCACATTGAGGATTCCCACAAACCAAAGTAATACTCTACAGCCAGCTGAACAAAGGAAGCTGCACCATAAGATGTCCCACACTTAAATATAAAACAATTTGAAAGCTAATCTCAGAGCTGGATCCCAATACACAGAGAAAAAAAACAACCTTGGACAAATCTAAATGCAGAAGTCTCTATCATTAAGTGATTTTGACATTTGAGAACAGAGTCTCTGGGACATGGAAATGTGGTGCATAGCCAATGTCTCTATCCATCCCTCCAACATATGCAGTGTTTGCAATTGGTTATACAAATCGAGACTTGGCTGAACATCACACATGTGACAATGACATCCTACACCGTAAACTTGTCTTTTTTTGATGAACATTCATCCATCAAAGAAATGAGAGAATCCACAAAACCATCCAAAATTAAGATTCCTGTTTGTAACTCACTCCTGGCTAACTACTTTCCGATATACCCACCCAAAGGCCTCAATTAGATTCCAGCCTGTAAGTCACTCCCAATTATCCATTAGTCTTTGAACCTCTCAGTAAAATTTCAGCCAACAATTCATTCTGGGGATCCATTATTCTCCACTCTCACATCTGGAATATGCCAGGATGCAGACGGCTAGTTTGGTTATTTTTGATGCAAGTTCCCCAGCTGTCTCGAGTGCAAGATATTGAGTTAAAACAGGAAAGTCATCGACGTAGGGAAGTGTATCAGCATTAGCAGTGAGCGATTTACCATTTTTGGAAACAAAAATCTAAATTTTAGATTCAAAGAGGAAAGAAAGATTCTTGTTCTGTGAATATTATTGTGAAAGACAAAACTCTCAGTCTGCTCTGTGCTTTATTCATGGAAGAAACTCAGTGAGACTCCACATGCAAAGCCAATATAAACTCAGAATGTCAATGTTACATTGTTCAAGACAACATCCAATTTCATTTTTACAAGTAGGATTAAAAAAACAGAGGGAAAAAAAAACCTCTTTCCGTATAAGCACCAAGCGGCTATCAAAATACCTTTTCTGCCTAATCATACGGAGAGGATTGACACAAAGGCCACACTTGCAGCTGTCAAAAGAATTTCCCCATCCCCCATATTGAAGCAAGCAAATTAATTTGCACATTAGTTGAGGTGCTACTAAAGCCTCTTCATTAGGAGATCTGCAAACAAGGGCAAATAGTCGGTGCACAGGCCATCGTTATCAGAACTAATTGCCTCAGCTTGGGGAATGGAGGAAGTCGTGTTCAGATCTCGTCCCGCACTGGCAAATTGGGGCCAAGTCAAACAATGTACGAGATCACAAGAGTTCTGTACCGTGATCGGCTTCAGACATGCGCCTGTTCAGTCCCAATCATGGCACTCCTACAAAGCTGGCCTTTGAAGCAGCCTAAGCTGGAAGCACTCCATATGCAGATAGGGGCTGCAGATTGCAGTTAATTAGACCTAGTTCTTAAAACTTCCCACGGTGTCGCGAGCATCTTACTCTAATGATCTTACTTTAGCGCATTTAGGGCCCAGCTAATTGATGTCAAGTGTATGACTTCTTTAATGAAATGGAAACCATCAGACAAACAGAGAAGAGAGAGAGAGGGGAAAAACAAGAAGTGGGTTACAGAGTCAAACCTATGGTGCTCCATGCCTCCAATTAAAAAGAG
Source organism: Carcharhinus amblyrhynchos (assembly GCF_965287045.1). Classification (NCBI taxonomy): domain Eukaryota; kingdom Metazoa; phylum Chordata; class Chondrichthyes; order Carcharhiniformes; family Carcharhinidae; genus Carcharhinus; species Carcharhinus amblyrhynchos. The sequence continues at coordinate 17,075,051 of NC_137334.1, read as the reverse complement.
CAGAGGGGAAAAAAGGGAAAAGCAGCAGCTTACCTGCTTAATTGGGATTGCTCGACCACTCCCAATACTGTCTGCTCTGGGCTCAAGATTTTTCTTTTCCTTGTCTAGATCACTTCCCTTTCGAGACTGGAAGACAGAAAATGACCAATGTGACATAGCAGAGGATTTCTAAAACACTGAGGAATATTGCAAACTAAAAACTCACAGCCTGAAATCTTATCCTCAAATACCACCACACATCTATGGCATTCTTAGGACATCAGTACAATATTCAGCCACCTAAGTCAGAGACACAGGATTTACTTTATTAGTTTTTGCCACTATTACATTCATGTTGCTCGCTCTTTCATAGAATGATGGGAAATTTTAAAACATTCAGTGCTATTTAGCCTCAGGCTTAGGGACCACTTAACCATGGTAAGGTTCTAAAGCCAGTTGTTTCTGGACACAGTTAAAGCATTAGTATGGCCCCCATTAAGTGTGTTGGTGTCAAGATGATTTGCCTGTGATTTGTGGTGGAGGCCCAAACAAGGACTATGCTGTTCCAAAGGGCACTCCATTTATTCCCAGGTTAACAGCAATGCAAAATCCAGGACCTGTTTCTGGTCAGCCTCCAATGCCAGTCAACCAGGTCCACTGCCTGCTCTGTTAAGGTAACTATGGTAACCACATCATATCCACATCAAGGTCAAGGTTGTGTTCCTGAATGAAAGAGTCACACATCAGCCTCTGCCACCAGGAGCTCTCCATCCGTAATGACCAGGAGTGTGATCAGGGCCTAGGGAAAGAGGAGAAAGAGTAAACTGGGCTTGAAGGGGGAAGGGGGGAAATGTGTATGGGCATTGGAGGAGGGGAGGCAGAGGAGGCTGGGTGTGAAGGAAAGGCCTGCACAGGCATTGGAGGAGGGGAAGCAGGTGTAAAGGAGGGGCAGAGGTATTGGAAGAAGTGGGTGGAGCAGATGCAGGATCCAGAGGGAGCAGGATCTGAAGGAGGTGCACTTGGGTGGGGGTGCGTGTGTATGTATGTGTGTGGGTGTTTGGGTGGAATGCAAGAGGATTTGGGACCCCTCTTCCAAGCAACAGAAATCACAAAAAATGAAGGAAGCTCTTGAGGCGTTTTCAAACAGGCACATGACTGGGGTAATCGCTGGTTAACTAGGTGTGAACAGATGATTGAAATTGTCTTAAATAGTCAGTGCTTTTAACATCTCATAATTGACCCCTTTAATACTGATACGCCGTTAGTGTCATTTGTCCAATACAAGCATCTGTCCATGAGAAGCAGGTGGGGACTACACTAATACACTGGGAATAATTGCTCTACAACATATTACATTCTTTTCATTCGACACACTTTGTGTGGTATCCTCAATTCGTCATTTCAATCTCTCATCATGGTCATCACCTGCGACAGACCCACAACCAGCAACACATCACCATTCAAAATGCTGCCCCTAGACCCATCTGGGGTTCTGAAGGTCAATCTGTAACTATTGCTCGCTGTTTCTGACAACTCAAATCGACATAGTGAAAATCTACACCTCACTGTAATGCAGCACCAAAGTGCTCAGCAGAATGCAGAGGGTTCCTCTGCAGCTAACATCATTATATTTTATTCCCTGCTTTGTTGTAGCCTCTTCCTTTGCCTTTTTACTGCTTTGTTGTGCCTTTCAGCTCTGTTCTCCCCCAGCTGCAACACTGCAAGTTAAATGAGCAGTGGACATTGACACGTGAAGAGTAGCTGGCACCACAGAGATGAAAAAATAAACTTTGTTGTTCCAGTATCTACTTGAAGCTAGCAATGTATTTTATTTAAACTTTTTCTTTAATATGGTGGGGTGGGGAAAATTAGTGGATTAAGACTTAATTCGCCCTTGAATATAATTATCCCAGCATAGTTTAGGGTACACACAGTTCACAAAATGAATTATTATTTGTCAAATCTTTAATATGGTAGGAGTTTAAACATATTGCAAAGTATTTATAAGACAAAGAAAAAGGGTTAACTCAACTGCCTGAATTTCACTTGTCGGAACTAAATAACTTGAGCGTTTGTATTTTTCTGCAGTCCATTCTTTTAAAAGAGGCTTTGATATTTTCAGGATTCAGCAACCTAGGTCATGTAATTAGGATGTGCAGCAAATGTTAATAAATGTGGGATGTTTGAGAGAATGAGTCATTATACAGCTGAGTGAGGGCACCTAGTGGCAGAAACCCCCCATACAGCAACAGTTTTAAAAAGTCACAATTTCAGATCGAAACAGGCAAATACCACTGTGGATACAACAAATCAGAACTAAAATAACAGCAGATACTGTAAGCACTCAGCAGGTCAATCAGCACTTACAGAGAAAGGGTAAAGGTTAGGTCAATGTTTCAAGCAGTTAACACTACAATTCTTTTATTTAAGCCAATGAGTGGCATGGTGGCAAATGGATGGCACAGTGGTTAGCACTGCTACCTCACAGTGCCAGGAACCAGGGTTCAATTCCAGCCTTGGGTGACTGTCTGTGTGGAGTCTGCACATTCTCCTGCCGTGTTTGTGTGGTTTTCTTCCAGTTGCTCCGGTTTCCTCCCACAATCGAAAGATGTGCAGGTTAGGTGGATTGGCCATGCTAAATTGCCCGAGTGTCCAAAGATTGTGTAGATTAGGAGGATTAGCAAGGTAAATACATGGAGTTACAGAGGTAAGGCTCTGTTGGAATGTCAGTGCAGACTTGATGTGCAAATAGCCTCCTTCTGCATTGTGGTGATTCTATGAATTGTATACAGATAGCCAAAAGAATTAGAATGCAACCTCTGCCGAAGTTGGTCAGGCATTCTTGAAGACCTAGTGCGAATGAGATGGCTCTGTGCCAAAACTGATTACTTTAACCACATCTTTTTGATTCATAGATGTAGCTCCACAAGCTCTGGCAGATCCACTGATCCAAATCATCCTGCTTTATGTTCACTGAGGCAAAGAGCTGAGTCATTCTGTTATAGAGGTGCTGAGAGCAAAAATGATTGGAAATGTGCAATTTCCAGTGCGGGATAACTGAGCACAGGTCACGAGTAAGGGCGTTCGACAAGGCTTCGGAGGCATGAATACATGCAGTTTGTAAGTAGCCATTTCAATGAAGGGACAGTAAGGGGGCTGGATTTAACGGCACCTATATAACCACCGCTGCCACTTCCACATGGAGGTTCTACAAGCTTTGACGCTTCTGAAAATTAAAACAAATCAGCAGCTAAGGAACAAACCAGGGAGCGTACTTCATGCAGGAAACTATTTCCTCCTCCTGTTACCCAATCCTATTCTGTGCTTTGGTTAAGGACTATTTCAGTATTGTTTACACATGATTTGGCAATGCTCCAGATCCTCAAAGTGAGGCAATACTTACAGCAAATATATTAGACCGTCGCTTTGACTGTTTTCGAACAGGAGTTGGAGTGTTGGAGGTTTGAGGAATGTCTATTCGGAGCTCCTTTTGACTTGTGCTGGGTGTGGAAGGGACTGAAGAGGAGTAATCACTCAAACTTCCTCCACCATTACTTGTCTAGAAGACAAAGAGAACAATTTTAACGACAGGCAGGAAATTGTTCCCCCCGGATTATTCAAGACAGAGGCAGCTTAGACCTTCAGTCAGCCAGAGATCAGTGGGTCAATGTTCCTGCCTCTAAACAGAAGGTTGTGGGTTCAAATCCCACTCCAGAGTCTCGAGCACAAAATCCAGGCAGAGGATCCAGATGCAGTACCGAGGGAGTGCTGTAGTGAAGGAAATGCTGTCTTTTGGAAGAAACAAAGACCCCACCTGCCTGCTCAGGTGGCACGGCATGGTGACACAGTGGTTAGCACTGCTGCCTCACAGCGCCAGGGACCTAGGTTCAATTCCAGCCTCGGTGACTGTGTTGAGTTTCTTCCCACAGTCCAAAAGATGTAGAGGTTAGGTGGATTGGCCATGATAAATTCTCCCTTAGTGTCCCAAGATGCATAGATTTGGTGGATTAACGGGGTAAACATTTGGGGTTACGGGGATAGGGCAGTGGGGAGGGCCTGCGTAAGATGCTGTCTTTCACAATTGCTGCAGACTTGATGGGCCAAATAGCCTCCTCCTGCACTATAGGAGTTCTATGATTTTATGATCCAAATATGCTGCATTTTTGACATTACAAATATGAATACGCTTCAGTCAGTGCATTTAAGTGAAGAGAAATGAAAACACAAAATGCTGTAAATACTCAGTAGGTCAGGCAGCACCTGTGGAGAAAACCCACAGTTCATGTTTCAGACTGAAATGTTCACCGGGACAGCGAGTACAATCAGCTCTTGCTCCCTGCGGGGCAATGAAACCAAACTGCCACGCCAAACCGCCAAACTCAAAACAGAACTGGAATCTTGTCCTGCTCAGAAAGAGGCTGACTGACCCATCAAATCTGTGCTGGTTCTTTCAAAGAACTCTTCAATCCAGTTTGTCCCAATTCTTTGCCCATATCCCTGCAAACATTTTCTCCTTCAGCTCTTTAATCTATATCCCTTTTTCATCTATATCCATCTCCCTATTAGACAATGCATTCCAAATCTTAACCACTTGTGTAAAGAAACGTTTTCCCTCCAGTCGCCTCCAGTTCTTTTGTCAATCACTTTAAATCAATGCCCTTGAGTTGTTAACCTTTGAGCCTTTGGAAATACTGTGTAAAGTGTTACCTTCCCTTTGAGCTATCAGTTGAACCAATTTCTGAATGGGATCACACTGTGCTTCCTTCCATAGGTTTAAACCTTGCTAAGGACACTGATCCAGACAGAATGGGGAGAATGTCAACATCCCACAGCTCACTGTTTCTTTAAATACATTCCCAACATTCATTCCACTCCCCTCCCCTGATCACATACCTGGCTGACATGAACAGCAGAGACCTGGGCAGAGCACACTGATGAATGGCTTGGGGAATTGGGCAGTGACTTGCATGGTCCAATGGACAGCTGTTGCTTCTTCCTCGTGGCCACTATCTTTTGGGCAACTGTTAAAAGATGGAAGAAGAAGAAAAATCAGGTTTAGGCCACTGTGTTTCAACTTGTTTACAAGTCTCCTGATCCACAGACTTGAGACGACAGCCCCAGTGCAGGACTGAAGGAGTACTACCCTGTCAGAAGTGCCAGCTTTCAGATGAGACATCAAACCATCTGCTCTCCCAAATGGATGTTAATTGTCCGTGGCACTATTCTGAAGAGGAGCAACAGGATTCATACACTTGGTCAAATCTTTATCCTTCAACCAACTAAAGAACAGATAATCTGGTCATTAACATATTGCCGCCTGTGGGATCCTGATGTGATAGATCGGCTTTCCTACACTTTAATATCACGTCATTGGCTGTGAAGTGTTCTGGGTCATCCAGAGGTAATGAAAGATGTAGAAATGTAAGTCTAACTTTATGTTTGGAATATTTCTACAGGTTCTTTCAGAAGGTCTAAAGGCGACAGATTGCAAAGGCACATATGTTTTTTCAATTATAAAAACAGGAGGTGTTTGAAAAACTCAGCAGGTCTGGCTCAATGGAGAGCGAAACAACGTCCACGTTTCAAGTTCAAGCCCACAATGACTCCCCTTTGGAAATGAAGAGAGAAAGAAATGTAAAGTGTTTTATGCTGTTGAGAAAGGGCAAGGGTCAGGTGGAGCAAAAAGGGAAGGTCAAGGATAGGTTAGAGGGCAAGAGATTACATTAAAAGATGTCATGGAGTAAAAGGCAAAAGGAGTGAGAATGATAGTGGTGAAGGAACAAAGCATTGGTCCAGAGTGGGTATTAATAGCAGAACAAAGCTCAGTGCTGTCTGAAAGCAAAACAGCAGAAAGTGTTAGTGGCAGAATAAAGATCAATGTTGTGCTCTTTCTGTATTCCCATTTAAACCCCCCGTTTCCCCCCCCCCCCCCCCCCCACTTCCCTGAGGCGGGGTCTAATTAATGCAAATTACAAGGCAAGCAAGTACATCTGGAAGTCCAACTTAAACTAACTCTCTACTCCACTTGGGTCAGAATTTACATAGATTTGTATACAAGTTAAGGATGTTAAAATATACTTCCAATTCACGTGATGTGAGCATCGTAGGCAGACTATTATTAACTGTCCTCGAGGTGATGGTGGCCATCAATATAATTCAGTGGTTAAGTCATTGCAGTGGTTAGCTGAAAGCGAACCACACTGCAGTGGGTCTGGAGTCACACATAGGTCAGACTGAGCAAGGATGGCCGATTTCCTTCCCTAAAGGGCATTAATAATCAGGTATGTCTTTCATAATAATCCAATAGTTTCATGATCACCATTACTTTTTTCACCTTTACTATCTTTTATTCCACATTTGTTGATGGAATTCAATTTAAATTCCAAATTCTGCCATGGGGGATTAGAACTCATGTCTTCAGATCATTAATCTAGATCTCTGGGTTACTAGCTCAGTAACATAACCATTATGTTGCCATACCTCTTATATACATAGCATTCATGTGAATAGTATTCCCTGAGTCTTGCGTCAGCCTGCATTTAAATGTGTACAGTGTTCCCTGGGCCTTCCAAAGACCGTACTTAAAAAAGGAAAATACCAGTTTCTCCGGATACACTTGGGTCTGGTAATTGAGAGTCACTTCAATTATTTGAATTGTTCATTACTCCACAGTGCCTGATTGTCAGACAATCAGGAAAGGGTCAAGTGAAAGGAAATAAAAGGACAATACGCGTGATAAATGAACGGAAAGTGAAACTAGGGCGGCCGTCATTTGTGAAATCCAAAGAGGTTTCAGTGTTTTGACTACAGCAAAACAAAAACACAGCAGCTGAGGCTCCCCTCATGCTCACTACCCAGTGACTTTGCTGGAAGATGTGAGTGTTTAATTCAGTGCTGGGCAACCAAGGCTAGTGAGTGCAGCCCTCCTTCATCTCAGTGGGCCACAAGACTGAGATCAGGCTTGCTCACTAATCCTGACCCTTGAGTAAGATTAAATACATTTAATACATGCTGAATATTTCATAACAAGTAATAGGAAATGCTTAACATTTATATATTAATAGAACTGTCACCAACTTCAAGTGGTAAAAACAAAATAAATACGCTTTGATTGGGCACAGACAGAGTGCACGGCTCTCTCAGTCAATGTTGTGAGCAATCAGCATGCACTTCACTTCTCTTGCCCATGCTTTATGTGCGAATCATTTCAGTCACACCAGTCCAAAAAAACTATGCAGATGAAAACCAGTGGAAAATGGCAATTCCAAGCGCGATCAACGGTCAACACAACATCTCGTGGACTGCACTCGAGCCCCAAAGAACCGCAAGTGGCTGCTGGAATTCTCTCCACACATCTGAGCTTTCTGGTCCTCCTTGATAAAACTTATATTTAGGCATCACCGTGTCAAATTTTTGACTGGTTACACTCCTGTGAAACATAACTATCGTAACAGCGGTAAATAAATGTGGTGTTCTGGACACCATAAGTGCACTTCATAGGGATAACGCAACCATGGCTCCAGTTAGACCGGTTGCCATTCACATCCCATTGATCAGTTGTTTTTATTGAATCCTTTCCTGCAGTAAGCAATGTTTTTTAGACTCACCAAATTCTAATCTTGTCTTGTGCACTAACACGATCCAGACATGTAGGAGGTGACTTGCTTTAATGAAACGTAGAAGCAGGCATAAGCCATTCAGCCCATTGGGCCTGTCTACTATTTCTCCCCACTCTATCTCCAAAACCCTTTACATCATTGGCATTTAGAAATCTGTCAATCTCTATTTTAAACATACTTAATGACTGAGCTTCCAAAGATTCACAATTCTCTGAGTAAAACAATTTCTCTTCGTCTCATTCCTAAGTGGCTTTCCCCTTATTTGAAATTGTCCCCTGGTTCTGGACTCTCAAATCAGAGGAAACATTTTACCTACATATATCCTATCTATCCCTTTAACTGCTTTGCAAGTTTCAATCTCATTCTTCAAAGAATACAGGCCCAGTTTCCCCAAACTCTCTTCATAGGACAGTCCCACCATCCCTGGAACAAGTTTACTCTGGAAAACCATAATCCCCCTTTGCAGCCCCTACAGTAAAGCTGGAGTCACAAATCAGATGCCCAGGAAAACTGCAGGAAGAGTCTGTGCCCTATCACTTCATGTTATCCAGCCATCAGAGCCACCTAGCTGCAGACCTATCATGCTACCTAAAATTAAAGGCAGCAATTGTTCCAAACTCTAGAACTTGTAAAACACCATGGTTCATCATTTTCATTGTGGTCACAGTACAGCTGTGGCAGTGTTTAAGCAGATGCATTAATAAAACTAAAAGCCCAATTTTGACTTTCTTTGAGTTCAACCTTTAGGCAAAATTAGAATCTGGGAAGGTTTTTGTGTGTGTGTGTGTGTGTGTGTGTGTGTGTGTGTGTGGTGTACGTGGGTGGGGTTTGGTGGCAAACAGGAAAGTAGAAAGAAACTGGGATAGGATCAGGAGGAATTTGGAAAGAAATTAGGAAATCGGAGGAGGAGCCAGCAGTTGCGGGGGCAGGCGGGCGGGCAGGCGGGCATGGGGCGGGGGGGCACAGTGGTGGTGGTGTGCTGGCATGCGCGGGGGCGGGGGGGCCAGCAGAACAATGCAATCATCCAGGAGAATGTCAGGGGAAGGGTCCCACATGCCAGATTGGCACGAAAACCAAAATCACATGGATTTGGGTTGGGCTGGTTAGATGGAGACAGAACTGGCATTGTTATAGAAGACAGAGAGTACTGGTGGAAGGGTGTTTTTCAGAATGGAGATCTGTAGCTAGTGGTGTTCTGCAGGGATCAGTACTGGGACCTCTGCTGTTTGTGGTATATATAAATGATCAGGAAGAACTTGTGGGTGGTCTGATTAGTAAATTTATGGATGAAATGAAGATTGGTGGTGTTACTGATGGTGCCTGGGATTGTCAGAGGATACAACAGGATATAGATCAATTGGAGACTAGGACACAAAAGTAGCAGATGGAGTTTAATCCGGACAAATGTGAAGTGATGCATTTTGGAGGATCAAATTTAGGTGTGAATTATACTGTAAACGGCAGAATATCAGGTACATTAACATAGACCGATCTGGGCATGCAGGTCCATAGTCCCCTAAAAGTAGCAACACAGATGGCCAAGGTGATTAAGGCAGCATATGGCATGCTTGCCTTCATCAGCCAGGGCACTGAATCCAACGGATTCCTACAGTACAGGAGGAGGCCATTTAGCCCATTGAGCCTGCACCAACAACAATCTCACCCAGACTCTAACCCCGTAACCCCATGTAGATAGCTTGCTAATTCCTCTGATGCTAAAGATCAATCTAGCGTGGTCAATCCACCTAACCTGCATGTCTTTGGAGTGTGGGAGGAAACCGGAGCACCTGGAGGAAACTCATGCAGACACAGGGAGAACATGCAAACACCACAAAGACGGTCACCCAAGGCCAGGATTGAATCTGGGTCCCTGGCGCTGTAAGGCAGCTGTGCTAACCCCTGTTCCACCGTGCTGCCCCATGGGGCATTGAGTGCAAAAGTTAAGAAATCATGTTGCAGGAATATAAAACCTTGATTAGGCCACATTCAGAATACTGCAAGCAGTTCTGGTCACCACAAAACCAGAAGGACGTGGAAGCTTTGGAGAGAGTGCAAAGAAGGGTCACCAGAATGTTACCTGGTTTTAAGGGTGTTGATTATGAGAGGTTGAATAAACTAGGATCATTTTCACTGGAAAGACAAAGGCTGAGGGGAGACCTGATAGACGTCTACAAAATCATGAGAGGTATAAACAGGGTGGATAGTCAGAGGCTTTTTCCCAGGGTGGAAGTGTCAATTACAAGTGGGCACAGGTTCAAGTTGAGGGGGGAAATGTTTGAGAGAGATATGTGGGGAAAGTTTTTCATGCAGAGAGTGGTGGGTGCCTAGGACACGCTGCCAGAAGAGGTGGTGGAAGCAGGCACACTAGCAACATTTACAAGGCATCTGGATGGGTGCAGGAATAGAGAGGGGTTAGAGGGATACAGACCGAGTAAGGGCAATCTTTAAAAAATTTAGATAGGGCATCATGATCGGCACAGGCTTGGAGGGCAGTGCAAGTTTGAGTAGGCCCAAACTTTGTAAAGCATACTTTAATCATCCAATGTTGTGTCTCTCTGATATAAGCCAAAACCGGTACTACTTTTAAAAAAAAATCAAGCCACAGCAGCAATTGCCGACATTCGATGAGCAAGCACATAGAATTTCCAATCCATGTGCTGTACTTTCCTTTGTCTTAAACCGGGAGAATATCAAGAGAAATGGAGAGACTCAGGAAAAACTGGGAGTCAGGAGGAACTGGGACAGAGTCGGGAAAAAATTGGTAGAGAAATGGGAAAAATCTCAGAGGGTCGGAAATAACTGGGAAATAGTCAGAAGAGACAGATTTTTGAAGTTTCTATGTTGAGTTGCCAGGGCCCTGACACTTCAGAAGTGTCTTGCCAAGCTCAATCTGGGAGTTTTGTAGGACAACCTTAAATCAAGCACCAAGCTGAGCTACAAACTGGCACAGTATTAGCCCATCTGGTTTAGGGACAGATTTACATTTCTGTTTTCATGAAAATCTTCACAAAGAACCGCAAGCTAAAAAAAATTTAAATCTGAACCTGCTAGCACTCTTCCAAGATTACCAAAGCACAGCTGTGCAAATCAATTAGTCACACCATCATTCAGACCATTGATTGGAGCTCAACTCAAAGGCAACTTAAATATTTCAACAGACAATCTCAATACTGTTGTCACTGTAGAATCATTTATTTATTGATTAAACAAGGTTCTCATGAGAATGCTAAAAGAAAACCTGTTACAAAAGGAATTGAGGACAAGCGCTGTCAGGAGGGAAAAAGTTTGCTACTTATTTTTTTTCCACAGTTGCTGTTATTGACATTTGTGGCTGAATTTTCAGGTCAAATGGAGATGGGGGGCACACGAAAATACCAATTCCAATGTGAGTGCTGGTTTCTAATGCAGTGCTCATCTCAGAACACCTGGAAGAAACTCACACAGACACGAGGAGAATGTGCAAATTCCACACAGACGTCACTCAAGGCTGGAATTGAACCCAAGTTCCTAGCGCTGTGAGGCAGCAGTGCTAAGCACTGTGCTGCACCAAGAAACAAGCCTCTGCCTTTCCTTAGGCACCTTTCCAACAGTGAGTAACACAATGAAATGGTTGGCAAAGTAATTGGCTATTTGGATCTTCTTAATTTGGACCTGTCCTTGCACAGACCTACCTACTCCATTACCACTAATTGGCTGCCAAGACTGTAACCATGCCTATTAAGGGCATTGTTGCATGAAAGCCTGGGTTGCCCTTTGATTTTCCATTGCGTTTGAGTAAACAAAACTCTTCCCTCACACATTAGATCAACGCAATTCAGCTACTACCATCACCACTGGGCAAATTCTGAGAGAATGCTTGACACTTATTGCTATCTGTGCATCTTACTGAACTTCAGTCACATTTCTTCTACTTTTATCCAAGAAAAGGAACTTCCCAAAGCTGCAGCACTTGCTGTAATTTTCCCAGAACTGCTTCCACTTCCCATCGTGCTCTGGTCACGGATTTACCATTCTCTCCATTCACCTCCATTCACTCTCCATTCACCTGACAAAGGGCAAACCCCGAAAGCTTGTGAGTTTACTATCAAATAAGTTGGTTGGACTTAAACCTGGTGTTGTCAGACTTCTTACACGGATTTACCCACAGGAATGTGATGGCTTCAGGGAAGATTCCAACTGAGGCCACACCCATTCACCGCAATTTGCTGCATGAAGTTTACACCTTGGCTCATTGCTGGAATGTAATGAGTTGCATCTGTACAACTACCACATAATCACAACCAGATGGATTGGAAATTCTATGTGCTTGCTCATTGAATGTCGGCAATTGCTGCTGTGGCTTGATTTTTTTTTAAAAGTAGGACCAGTTTTGGCTTATATCAGAGAGACACAACATTGGATGATTAAAGTACGCTTTACAAAGTTTGGGCCTACTCAAACTTGCACTGCCTTCTCACTTTGAATGGTATGGTAACACAAACTATTCACTAAACAAGGCCTGTCCCAACAGATTAGGTGACACCTGGTGGAACTCAAACACTGCATGTTGCATGAATGCTTATGATGCTCTATATTAAATTGTCATCCACTGTTCTGCCAGCTAGATGATGATGCAAAGAGGGCCGCAGGTACCATCACCCAGAAATGGGACACATACCCAGAGAAATAGGATGAGCTGTAATCTGTATGGCCCCTCAAACTTACTCTGCTCCTTCGTGAGAACACTCAACCTCAACTTCACCTTCCCGCACACTCACAATACCCCTCGATTCCTTTCCAAGTTCAAACACTTCTCAATCTCAACCTTGAGTACACTTAATAACAGGACATGGATAGCTCTCTGGGGAGTGACAATTCCAAAGATTCAGAAACCCCTGGGTGAAGAGATTTCTCATCTCAGTCCTAAAAGTCAGCATACAGTGCCCTAACATGAAGACTTTTCAGGCAGGCTTCAAGATGTATGGGTGTGAACATACTGGAGGGCATGGTGGTACAGTGGTTAGCACTGCTGCCTCACAGCGCCAAGGACCTGCGTTCAATTCTGGCCTCAGGTGGCTGTATGGAGTTTGCACGTTCTCCCTGTGTCTGTGTGGGTTTCCTCCCATAGTCCAAAGACATGCAGATTTGGTGGATTGGCCATGCTAAATTGCCCTATAGTGTCCCAAGGTGTACAGATTAGATTGATTAGCCTTGAGAAATGTGTGAGGTTATGGGGACTGGGCAGTGGAGAGGGCCTGTGTAAATCACTCTTCAACAGAATTGACGCAGACTCAAGGGGCCAAATGGCCTCCTTCTGCACTGTAGGAATTCTAGATTTCTATGACCAAAAGAGAAAATGCTGGAAAATCTCAGCAGGTCTGGCAGCATCTGTAAGGAGAGAAAAGAGCTGACATTTTGTGTCCAGATGATCCTCCTATGACATGGGTTCAGATCCCACCATGGCAGCTGATGAAATTTAAATTCAATTAATAATCTGGAATTGAATCCTCAGTAATAGTGACCATTACCTATGATCATAATAATCCATCTGGTTCACTATGTCCTTCAGGGAAGGGAGTCTGCTTGTCCTTACCTATATGTGACTCCTGACCAAGACCGTTGATTCTTTACTGCCCTTTGCAATGGCCTAAACAAGCCATTCAGTTCAAGGGCAATTGAGGTAGGCAACAAATGCTGGCCTTGCCCAGCAACTCCCCCAACCCAGGAAGAATAAAGAAGAATGATTAGCCAAAGCATCTCCTTCAACTGCCTTCTTTAAAATTGGAGGAGTTAGGAAGTTAAAACCTTGAGAATTCCAGGAGGTGCTCAACTGGTGAGAAAGTGCAATTGCAATTAACAGCACAGTAAAAGGCTATTCGGCTCAGCAAATCTACGCTAGCATTTATGCCCCACGATTGTTCTCCCCGCAGTGACATATCCTTCTAGCCCTTTCTTCCAGGTGTTTACCTTGCTTCCCCATAACTATTACTTGTCTTGACCAGTCCACATTGGCAATTCCTATATTTTGGGGTAGAGAAATTTAAAATGTAAGATGGTAAAAATAAGCACAATATGTGTGAGCCTAGAATGGAGACTGAGTTATATTTGCATGACCTGATCTAATTAGCCCCTCATTGCCCACACAGACTTTACAGCGTGGACTCCCTGTTGTGCAGTGCCATGGGTAGATTCTCTAGTATATATCATTTACACTAATCTAAAAGATTAGCAGCGGAATCCCATTATTATAAATTTTGCTGCCAACAAACGTTGCCCAAGGCACAGCACTCCTTTAGAGTAACGAGTTCTTCAAAAGTAAACCTTTTTTTATTTAAAAGGCTCAAATTAGAAAACATTACGCTTAATGTTATCAGGCTGTTGTGGAGAACTGATTGGAGCCCCCCTTTCACAACTTGTTTCAGAAACCCATGTCAACTGGGACGAGGATATAAAGTTCAACTTCCACTTTCAACAATTAACACTACAGACAAATTCAACTGGGAAATTGAAAACCTTCAAAACCTAACTCCACTGACAGTCCAAAGGTTAATACCAATTACCTTATCCCAAAAGCAATTCATTATGTGCACTGAAACACTGCACTTGCTCATCACTTGTAGGATTGCCAACTTTTGTTGGCGTTTTTGAAGGTTTGATCACGTGACATCTGATTATATAACATTTGCCTGCAGTTTGCAAACACATCTCACAGTCGATGCCAATTCACTCGACTCTACTGCTTACTCCTTGGTTTGTGTCCCTTTGCGAATCTGCACCCATATGTGCCTACTGATCTGCTTCCTTCCAGTGAGAGCGTCTCATCTGGGATTCTGTTCCCTCTCTGCCCTTCTCCAAACTTCTGCAATCAAAATATTGCCTCAGGATTCTTTACTTTTCTTTGACTCTGTCTGGTTCAAGTTTAGATTGTCACACAGGATTTCCAGTTATTTGTGAAGATATCACTGTTGCACTCACACCCATCAGTCACCTTCATTTTTTCTGATGTATTTCCCTCTGTTTTCAAATGCTGGAATTATACAAGAAAACATTTTTACCCCTTCTATTCCTGGATTTTGAGCTAATTCTGATTTGTGTGGCATTTAAGATTCCTGTAATATATTATCGATATACAATGAATAAAATCTGGAACTGAAAGCTAGTGTCAGTAATGGTGGCCATGTAAGAACCTATGGTTCATTAATGTCCCTTTGGGGGGAGGGAAATCTGGTCTCGGAATCTTATATGCTTCAATCAAGTCACCTCTTACTCTTTAGCAGGTACAAGCCTGTCCAACCTTTCCTCATATGACAACCCTTTTCATGTTATTCTTGTAAACCTTCAGTCAACTGCTTCCATAAGAACATAATAAGAACATAAGAAGTAGGAGCAGGAGTAGGCCATCCAGCCCCTCGAGCCTGCCCCGCCATTCAATAAGATCATGGCTGATCTGAAGTGGATCAGTTCCACTTTCCCACTTTCTCCCCATAACCCTTAATTCCCTTGCCAACCAAAAACCTATCTACCCATGTCTTAAATATATTTAGCGAGGTAGCCTCCACCACTTCAATGGGCAGAGAATTCCAGAGATTCACCACCCTTTGAGTGAAGAAGTTCCTCCTCAACTCCGTTCTAAACTGCACCCCCCCCCTTATCTTGAGGCTGTGCCCTCTAGTCCTGCTGTCCTTTCTGAGCGGGAAGAATCTCTCTACCTCTACTCTATCCATCCCCTTCATTACCTTATACGTCTCTATAAGATCCCCCCTCATCCTTCTAAACTCCAACAAGTACAGACCCAGTCTATTTAGTCTCTCTTCATAGTCCAACCCCCTCATCTCCGGTATCAGCCTAGTGAACCTCCTCTGCACTCCCTCCAAGGCCAAAATATCCTTGCGCAAGTGCAGCGATCAAAACTGCACACAGTACTCCAACTGTGGCCTCACCAGTACCCTGTACAGTTGCAGCAAGACCTCCCTGCTTTTATATTCTATCCCCCTCGCTATAAAGGCCAGCATCCCATTCGCCTTCTTGACCACCTGCTGCACCTGCAGACTGGGATTTTGCGACTCATGCACAAGGACCTCCAGCTCCCTCTGCACCGTAGCATGCTGCAGCTTTTCGCCCTTTAAATAGTAATCCCTCTTACTATTATTCCTGCCAAAGTGGATAACCTCACACTTGCTAACATTGTACTCCATCTGCCAGGTCCTCACCCACTCACTCAGCCTATCTAGATCCCTCTGCAGGCTTTCCACACCCTCCGCACAATTTGCTTTTCCACTCATCTTTGTGTCATCAGCAAATTTTGACACGCTGCACTCAGCCCCCTCCTCCAGATCATCTATATAAGTGGTAAATAGCTGAGGCCCCAGCACAGATCCCTGCGGCACTCCACTAGTTACCAACCGCCAATCAGAATAGCACCCACTGCTACCAACTCTCTGCCTCCTATTAGACAGCCAATCCTCTATCCACGCTAACACCTTATCCCCAACTCCATGCCCCCAACCTTCTGAAGCAATCTCTTGTGCGGCACCTTATCAAACGCCTTCTGAAAATCGAGAAACACCACATCCACCGGTTCCCCTCTGTCTACCGCACTAGTCACATCCTCATAGAATTCCAATAAATTTGTCAAACATGACTTCTCCTTAATGAATCCGTGCTGCGTCTGCTCTATCAAACAATTCTTCTCTAGGTGCCTCGCTATTTCTTCTTTGATGACGGATTCCAGCATTTTTCCAACAATAGACGTTAAACTAACCGGCCTATAATTCCCTGCCTTTTGCCTGCTACCTTTTTTAAACAGCGGCGTAACATTAGCCGTTTTCCAATCTTCCGGCACTTCCCCAGAATCCAGCGAAGTTTGGTAAATAATCACTAAGGCGTCTACTATCACCTCTGCCATTTCCTTCAGAACCCTGGGATGCATTCCATCCGGTCCTGGGGCCTTGTCCACCATCAGTCCCGCTAGTTGATCAAGCACTACCTCTCTAGTGACAGTAATCGCATTCAGGCCCTCAACTCCTACCATCCTTCTATCTTTAATATCTGGCAAACTATTCGCGTCCTCCTCCGTGAAGACCGAGGCAAAACACTTATTTAAGGCTTCAGCCATTTCCTCATCACCCACCACTAAATCCCCCCTCTCATCCTCTAAGGGTCCAACATTCACTTTAGCCAGCCTCCTCCTCTTTATATATTTGCAAAAACTCTTACTGTCCTTTTTTATATTTAGCGCTGGTTTAGCTTCATAGTCTATCCCTCCTTTCTTTATCAACTTCTTACACTCACACTACAGTAAAAATGGCCTTTGTTATTATTTTGTATACAAAAAGTGCGTTTTGCTGCATAGTAATTAACCTTTTTGTTGCTTTGTGTTTATTTTAGATGGTGAGGGTCAGAAGATCATCCACCAAAAGGTAAGTGCTAACTTACTTCCAATGTGTTTATATCCTTCCTTAAATAAGGCAAACAATATGATACACAGTACTTTAAATGTGGCCTCTCTAATGCCTTACATAACTGAAGCACAACCTTCCTATATTTGTATTTAATTCCCTAACAATAAATGATAACATTAGCTTTCCCAATTACTTGTTGTATCTGTATATTAATCTTTTGTGATTCATGCACTAGGACACCCAGATCTCTCTGCACCCTCTCACCAGTTAGATAATAAGATTATTTTTCTTTCTGCCAAAATGGACAATGTCACATTTTCCCATATTATACTCCATTGTCAGATCTTTGCCCAATCACTTAGCCTATCTATATCTTTTTGTAGCCTCCTTATGCCCTCTTCATAACTAACTTTCCTACCTATCTTTGTGTCATCAGCAAATTTGACGAACAGCCCTTCAATCCCTTCCTCTAAGTCATTTATATAAATTGTAAACAGTCGAGGCACTAGCATTGATCCCGATGGCATACAGCTTGTTACACCCTGCCAACCTGAAAAAGGCCCATTTATGCCCACTTTCTGTTTCCCATTAGCCAACCAATCTTCTATATATGCCAAGATGTTAATTACTTCATCAAAAAATTCCAATAAATTGGATGAACACGATTTTCCTTTTACAAAACCATGGTGGCTCTGTTTGATTATCTTGAACTTATCCAAGTGACCTGCTATAACTTCTTTAATAACAGCTTCTAACATTTTCCTGGTGAAAAGTTGTTGCCTTTGTGGACCCATAGTTACGTATCACAGACTCCACAGCCAGAATTTTACTGGCACGCCCGCCCGAGGCTTATAAGATTGAGCCCAAGGCCAACGTAGAATGCCATTCTCCGAGCCTCACCTGCCACAATGTTGGGTCAAGCATGCCAGCAAAATCATCTTAAATAAATGTTGCCATTAATTTGCAAAGATCCCAAATTGTTGGCAACATTTGCACATTCTGATTTAAGACTCTTCCACCAATGAGGCAATACAACTGCCAGGAGTGGTATTTTTCCTTAGTTAGAACATAGAACATAGAACACTACAGCACAAACAGGCCCTTCGGCCCACGAGTTGCGCCGAACACATCAACACCTACCAATCTATAGACCTATCTATAACCCCCAATCCCATTAAACCCCATATACTCATCCAGAAGTCTTTTAAAAGACCCCAGCGAGTTTGCCTCCACCACCACTGACGGCAGCCGATTCCATTCACTCACCACCCTCTGAGTGAAAAACTTACCCCTAACATCACTTCTGTACTTTCCTCCCCGCACCTTAAATCTGTGTCCTCTCGTAGCGACCATTTCAACCCGGGGAAATAGCCTCTGAGAATCCACCCTATCTATTCCTCTCAACATTTTATAAACTTCTATCAGGTCCCCTCTCAACCTTCGTCTCTCCAGGGAAAAGAGTCCCAGCTCCCTCAACCTAACTTCATAAGGCATGCCTCCCAGTTCAGGCAACATCCTTGTAAATCTCCTCTGTACCCTTTCAATAGCTTCTACGTCTTTCCTATAGTGAGGCGACCAGAACTGCGCACAGTACTCCAAATGAGGCCTGACAAGGGTCTTATAAAGTTGCAGCATTACCTCCCGACTCCTAAACTCAATCCCTCGATTAATGAAGGCCAGTACACCATACGCCTTCTTGACCACCTCCTTCACCTGCGAGGCCGATTGAAGAGTCCTGTGGACCCGGACCCCAAGATCCTTCTGCTCTTCAACACTACTAAGACTCTTGCCCTTGATAGTGTACTCGTTCATCCCGTTGGTTCTGCCAAAATGGACAACTACACATTTATCCGCGTTGAAGTCCATCTGCCACTTCTCCTATTTATGTCCTGCTGCAACTTTTGACATCCTTCCAGACCATCCACAACACCACCGACCTTCATGTCATCAGCAAACTTACTTACCCATCCCTCCACTTCCTCATCCAGGTCATTTATGAAAATGACAAACAGCAAGGGTCCTAGAACAGATCCCTGGGGCTCTCCACTGGTGACTGACCTCCATTCAGAAAAAGACTCATCCACAACCACTCTCTGCCTTCTGCAGGCAAGCCAGTTCTGGATCCACAAGGCCAAAGGCCCTTGGATCCCATGCCCTCTCAGTTGGACAAGTGAAAAGTGGCAACCCATGGAAAATGAAATATAAATACAAACAGGGCTGGGATTTGGGCCTCATGGCATGGGTTAATATTTGTTTCACCAGATTCTGGAAGTGTGTTGAAAATCAATCTTCAATTACAATTTGGTCTTGTGCTTGCTAATCTGTATAGGCTCCCAAACTATCAATACTTCATTTTCAAATTCTCATCCTCATGTTTGAATTCCATCCAAGCCTCAATACCTCCATCTTGATGACCTCTTAAAACTCAACAACCTTCTTGAGATCTCTTCCGTCAACTGAAACTCCCTCCCTGGGCGAGGGCCTCCCCGCTCCCTCCCTGGGTGAGGCCGTCCCTGCTTACTCCCAGGTGGGGGCCTCCCATTCACCCCACAAACTAGGGAATGCCACAGGATCCAAACACATACAGCTAAAAATCTACGTTTGGTAGCTTGGGGAGGGAAAGCGGATTCAAATATTGGATTCCTTTGAACTCTATACCTAGAATATTGAAAGGTGACATGCCAATCATCTAAGATGAAAAAAAGAAAAATAATACTGGAAACGTCTGCAATAGAAATTCAACACCAAAGCATTTGGCATTTAAAAGAAGCTTCTAGAAATAAAAAGCTTCGACCTTAGCTGCTATGCAATGTAACTTCAATTGTAGATTCCTGTTCAATCAGTTCCACCAATTGCTTTTAATGGAAATATCTCCTAGCCTCTACTGCAAAATCGATACAAAATTTTTAACAGCACACTCTCTGCACCTTCGAAGAGGAGCTCATGGGGAGATGAGCATGAACTTGGAGTAGAAACATAACCATGCTAACAACATCATTACAGCTAAAGAACATCCTTTCTTACTTTCCTATTTCCCTCACATTGCCAACTTCATTGTTTTGTTCATTCAGGGGATGAGAGATTTGCTGGCTAGTCTCATTGCCTGTCCCTAATTCTCCCTGAAAGGTGGTGGTGAGCTGCCTTCTTGGATTGCTGCAGCTCCTGTGGTGTAGGTACACCCACAGTGCTGTTAGGGAGAGAGCTCCACTGATGCTGGAGTTGGATTCAATGGGTTGCATTGTCTGGCACTTTTCCATGGCTTCATTCTGCAACAGGTCCCTCAATTATCATCTAAGCCCTCACTCAGCAGGGGAGCCACTGCATGATTTTTAATAAATCCTCTCTCAACAGAAATCTAGTACTGATCAAAACTGCTTTAGCACCACCCCCCCCAAAACTGGGACACTGTACCCACAAGGTATAAACATTAACACATTACAATGCATCACATCTGCTGGTGAGATGAAAGAATCACAGCTCAAAAGGTCACTGTTAAGAACATTAGCCAAACAGAAATCAATAATATTAATAGCGCAGTAATTAAGGACAAATCAACAGACTCGTTCTGATCCTTCCAGCCATCTCCACTCTGACCTGAGCCGTGGCTGCCTATGGAAAGCCTAGGGGTGGAATGTTGAAGGATTCGTCTCCCCTCCAAACTGTCATTCTGAATGCATGAAGAGTTCATTTTCCACCCATTAGACCAATTTCCATCTTCTGATAAAAACATGTCAAGATCGAGTTGAGTCATGACACTGAACCACAAAGGCAAGCTAGTTAATTTATCAAAATGCGGTTGAACTCATTTATGTAACTATTATTTTTAAGTGTGCTTTCTCTTTTGTGTAGTTGAATCAACTTCATTAGAAGCCTGAAGAAATTCGTCCGATCCCCATTCCAGAGACATACACGTAACCCAGGCAATACTTCAGTGCAGTACTGAGGAAGTGCTGCACTGTCAGAGGGTCAGTACTGAGGGCGTGTTGCACTGTCAGAGGGTCAGTACTGAGGGCGTGCTGCATTGTCAGAGGGTCAGTACTGAGGGCGTGCTGCACTGTCAGAGGGTCAGTACTCAGGGCTTGCTGCACTGTCAGAGGGTCAGTACTCAGGGCGTGCTGCACTGTCAGAGGGTCAGTACTCAGGGAGTACTGCACTGTCAGAGGGTCAGTATTGAGGGAGTGCTGCACTGTCAGAGGGTCAGTGCTGAGAGAGTGCTGCACTGTCGGGGTGTCTTCTTTTGTCTAGAATGTTAAACTGAGGCCCTGCCTGTCCTCTTGGGGAAAGATGGAAGATCTTGCACCAGTATTCAAAGTAGTACAGGACCTCTCTTTCCAGTACCCTGATCAACCAACATCACCAAAATAATCTGGTCATTATCATATTGCTACATGTGGGATCCTGCTGTGCATGAATTGTATACCATGTTTCCTACATTACAACAGTGTCTACACTTCAACAATACTTCATCAGTTGTAAAGTTCTTTGGGATGCCCTGAAGTCATGAAAGGTGCAGCCGAAATACAAATATATCCCTTGCTCTTTCTTAACATCTATCCTTTGTTTTATTAACATAATGGAATTCGCAGCATGGTGATTTTGCATAGAATCCCTACAGTACAGGAAGAGGCCATTTGGCCCATTGAGTCTGCATCGGGTCTCCGAAAGAGCATCTTACCTAGAGAACTCTGCCCTATCCCTGTAACTCTGCGTTTTAACTTGCACATATTTGGACATTAAGTGGAAACTTAGCATGCCAACAGAGGGACACTGTCAAGCTGAATAATGTCTTGGATGCCATTAGATATTCAACCAGCTACATATTCAGATGGCACGCAAACACATGTATTCACAACAAGTAAATGATCAGCTTCTTCATAACAGTTGAACAACAACTGCTGGGCAAGGTTACAGAGTATACTTTAGGGGTGTGCAAATCAGAAGAAATTGCATCCATCTAACCACGCTATTCTGCTCCCTGTCACGTCCCGATTAGCAAACTGATAGTGACATTGTTCCAATCAAAGAACTGGTACAATCAGTGTGCATTCATTCTCCCAATGTTTACACTCACTTCAGACTTCTTTTGTTTAAAGGAAGTTCAGCTCACCACTGCTGGAACTCGTTTGTAAATCAAGGCTGGCTCAGGGAAACCTATCACCAGTCCCCAATTACTTTTCCCAATCACCAGGCAGCTCTGCTATTCCCGTGGCTTTGCACGAAAGGCTGGACCTCTTTTTCCGTCACCCCGAGAGTGACAACAAACAGGATGGATGACATCTGCATTTTATTAACTCAGTAATTATGAACAGTCACACATGCTTCCCCAATGACTGTACAACATCTTTCATTCATCCAGCCTGTCGCTTTCAATATACAATTGCCCAAATATTCTGTACACACACACACACATGCCGACATACACACATATGCAGATACGCAGATCCACACACACGCATGCAGACACACGTACGCACACAGACACAGGTTACACAAATAGATAATACACATACACACACAAACTTGAAAATTTGGAAATTAGAAGCATAGACTCCAACAATCACAGAAAAACAGACGTTATACTCTGCACAACAAAAGTGTAATAAAATGTTATAAATCAACCTCAATTTTTGCATTAATGTATAAAGAACAAGAGCAAAGAAAATTACAGCACAGGAACAGGCCCTGTGGCCCTCCAAGCCTGCACCGACCATGCTGCCCAACTGAACTGAACATGTTTCTGATTATTCCACTGGTTAGAATATTTTGGACGATGTGCTTATTTATTTTGTTTGTCGCACTTCCCTACAGATAGATGGAAGTAAAAAAGACTGGCATTTATATAGCATCTTTTACAACCTCATGTTCACATCGAGAATTTACATTAAACATAATCACTGTTTTAATGTGGGAAACATACCAGTTAATTTACGTATATCAAGCTTCACAAATAGCAATGAACAGATTATCTGTTTTCAATAATGTTGTTTCATCAACAGATATTGCCCAAGAAATCCCCTGCTCCTCTTTAAAATTGTTAAATAAGATCCTGTTTGCTCATTTGAAAGGGCCAAACAGTTTGCTTATGGTTGTGTTTCATTAGAAAGATGGCACTTCTGATACTGCAGCACTCCCTCAGTACTGCACAGGTGTTCCAGCCAAGATCAATGATCCTCAAACTGTGGTCCCCAGAGATTTTCCAGTGAAATTACACGCACACAAGCTTCTCTCAGACACAACACGTCATCACTGAGCCATGATCGACAGCATAATGTGTCTGAACTTACTCCACCCCTTCATATACTTCCATAACACTGAGCAAAACCTTGCACTAATTTACATTAATTAGTCCTGTTGAAAACTGCACAGCCACAAGTTAAGCAGTTCATTCGTGGTTTTTCCTGCAATTTCAAAACAAGAGTTATACTCTTGGCAAACATGTTTAAATTTGTGAATTGTGCTCTAGAATTAAGGACAGGATGAATATTTAGTCACAGCTCTGGCCCATTTCAGAGGTGTTACAGTTTTACTATAATCAGTCCTGCATGTGCAGGTGTGCATGTGTGCTCGCGTGTCAGTGGTGTGTGCATGTGTCTCTGGGCATGCAGGTGTGTGTGTCTGTTTGCATGTGTGTGTCTGTGTGCATGTGTATCTCTGTATGCATGCCTGTATATGCACGCCTGTGTGTGTGAGGATGTGCGTGCCTGTGTGTGTATTGTGAATACGTGAGTGTGTGTTGTGAATGTGAGTGTGTGTTGCGAATGTGAGTGTGTGTTGCGAATGTCTGTGTGTGAGAGTATGTATGTGAGTGTCTGTGACTGAGTGAGTGAGAGTGTGTGTGAGAATGTCTGTGTGAGTATGTATGTGTGAGAGAGAATGTGTGTGTGTGTGTATGTGTGTGTGTGCGCATGTATACGTGAGTATCTGTCTCTGGTCGTGAGTGTGTGTGTGTGTATCAGAGTGTGTGTGTGTGTCTGGGCATGGGGGTGTGTGTGTGTGTGTGAGTTGTGGATGTGAGAGTGTGTGTATGTGAGTGTGAGAGTGTGTCTCTGGGCGTGGGTGTATGTGTGTATGTATATGAGTGTGAGTGTGTCTCTGGGGGTGTGTGTGTATGTGGGAATATGCAAGGTGTTTTTCAGAAGCTTGCTCTGCAGTGCTACCTGGTGGCTAGGCTTTGCAATGACATTGTGCCAGGCAACAGCAAAACTGAAAGTTGTCAGTGGGAGTTACATACCCATGCCAAGGTTTTTCACAACATGCAGATATAAGAAGTCATTTGAACAGTGGAAATGTCTCAGTAATTTCTGTGCCCCAAGGGCACCTGCTTTACCCTGGACAACCTGCATCTATTACACAGGCAGGTTTGCCCTTAGTGAGGCATTAAACCCTCGAATAGGTAAAGGACCGAACACATGCCTCAGATGAGGGCTCTGGGGGTCAATTTGCCTTTCACCAACATGGCAGGGTGGATTTCTGGCTTCAACGATTGTGTGCTCGCTCCGAGCCATGTTGGTTCCTGAAGCAGCCATTTAACTGTCGAAAAACAGAAGTGTCACTATCCAATTTCCATGCCTTTATCTCCTGTCAGTTTATTAAAAGCAGTGCAACATCACAAAACATGCCTGATACATTTCATTCTATTACCATCTCTGCATCCAACAGATCAATGTGATGTGTCAAGTCATTTGTGTGCGTGTAGTTTGCTTCTCATTTTCAGCCTATAAACACTAGCTGGCAGTAAACAATAATCAGTCAAATGTGCAAGTCTCTCCCTGTCAGTACGCAGCCTCTCCATCAGCAGGTTCTCTGCCGGCCTCCTAATGGCAACATGTGTAAGCCGAGTCCCTCATTGGGCACAGGCTAAAGGAGGAACTTGGAGGAGGTCTCTGACCGTCAGAAGTGCAATGTGGACGACTGGTGGCTTGTGGACATGCCCCTGACCAGCTACAGGTAGATAATCCCACTGCCTTGTGGATACCTCAGGAGAATGAAACACTGGCAAAAATCTGGAGTGGAGCCCAAAGGTGGCCCAATGCCAAAATATGTCACCCTTCCAGCAGTTCCTACAACTAAGCTTGTGTCAAATGTAGTGCTTTGCATTCCTTTGGACTCAACTGGGGAGATTTTGAGCAAGTTCCTGATCTTTGGGGAGCCCAGGGGCTCTACATATGTTGTCCAGGCTCATACCCTGGAGAAGACTTAGAGGCTTGACACCACACAGGTAAACAGCAGTTATGAGTGATAAGCCTGACTCGACTGTTGTAGTGAAAGAGTTAGGAATTGGCTCTGCTGATGGGATGTCCAATGTGCCCCATTGTCCGTCAGCATCAAATTCAAGTTGGGCAGCCCCTAACCAATAGGTGCTGATCTGCTTCGGTGGGTGCTTGGAGCTTTGAGTCTCTGCTCAACAAGTAGATGTGATCCACTGTACCAAATACACACAAATAACACAAAGAATAAGAAAGATGTCAACTCCTGAACGTCAGAACCATGTGCAAAGGATGGATAGACTACTTGCAGTGGTCAATAACATGTGCAACCTGTTAGACAGAACACTGACAGAGCTTCCCAACAAGAGTCCAAGCTCAACCAAAGTGCATCCTGAAAGAGAAACATTACACATTCATCTGGGAGGGTAAGAGTCCAGAAACAAGGTGAGGGCAGGGTGTAGGCTTCATTGTAATGAACTCGCCATTCCCAATGATAGAAACCCTCTACTGAATGGTTCACAATGTGTTCTCCCCTTTCACCTCTCAATTCAAACTTCTGAGGAAGTTCGAAGGAAGTTGAGGAAGTTCTGAGGAAGTTGAGGAAGAACTTCTTCACTCAAACGGTGGTGAATCTCTGGAATTCTCTGCTCGTTGAAGTGGTGGAGGCTGCCTCGCTAAATATTTTTAAGACGCGGGTTGATGGGTTTTTGATAAGAGAGGGGATTAAGGGTTATGGGGAGAGGGCGGGAATGCGGAACTGGGCCACGACAGATCAGCCATGATCTTATTGAATGGCGGGGCAGGCTCGAAGGGCTAGATGGCCTCTCCTGCTCCTATTTCTTATGTTCTTAATTCAAACAAAGGCCAGTGAACCTCAGGACTTTCTATGTTCCAACTTTGTGCTCCACTACAGAGGTAAAAAAGCACTTCTATGAGGAGCCTGGGAGCACAGAGACTACTTGAGTTTTGCTGGTGCCGTGTGCTTTGAGTAACTGACATATTCTTTCAGAACAAACCTTGCCAATAGGTCTTGGAAACATCCAAGATCAGGGCATTGGCACCAGCTGGACCTGATCATCACCAGAGGTGACTCTCTGGACAGCATTTTCAACATACACAGCTACCACAGCGCAGACTGTGATACAGATCCCTCCCCTAATGCGCACCAGGGTAAGGATGCAAACCTTTGAATTTTTTTTTCATTCAAAGCAGGAATGCCATCCTTGTATCAATACTGGCTATGCTGCCTAGCCAGATCAAAACAGTTCTGCAACTCCATTTAACAGACGCTCCCACACAGAATGCAGAAGCAAAACAAAACATACCTCGAGACACTATCCACAACACTGCACTCTCAACATATGGGAAGTAAGAGTGGAAAAGTGCTGACAGGTTTGAAGCTAACATCACTGTGATGAAACCTGTCACGAACGCCAAGCAGTCCACTCTAATTAAGCACAATAGAGATTTAAGTGAGAGGACTTCGAAGCCGCTTGAAGTTAATGTCCGACAGACTGCGAGGCAGCGTGTCAATGACAACTGGTTACAACTCTGCCAGAATATCCTTTGACACAGGGAATGTCACAAGCACGTATGAGGGACCAAAAAGGCAACAGGTCCATCAATAAACAGTTTCATTGAAAATAAAGGTAAGGGAGGACATGGTTGCAATGAACAGTTTGAGGGATGTGATGCTCAGCGCTTTCTCAGAGTTTAGAAAATCTTTATGTAGCTTGTACATTATATATCACACTTAATAACCTTTCTAGAATATGGCAACTATAAACCAATCCTCTAAACGTAGTCTCACAGTTCTTTGGTAAGGTCTTTATTCTTTCATGGGATGTGGGCATCCCAGCAAAGTCAGCATTTATTCTGAAGAGCAGTCACATTGGACTTGAAAGATTAATTCTGTTTGTCTTGCTGCTTTCTCATTTGAGGCAGAGAGAGGAGAAATTTTTTTCTCTGAGGGTCATTAACATTTGGAATTCTCCTTCACAGAGAGCAGTGGAGGCTGGGTCATTGAGTATATATCCGCCTGTGTTAGACAGATTTTGGATCAACAAAGGAGTCAAGGGTTATGAGAGACTGGGGAGGGGGCATGGCCGAAAGGTAAGAAATAGAGTTAAGGCCACAATCAAATCAGTAATAATCTTATAGATGGACTAACAAACTACCCCTGCTCTGATTCCTTACAATCATAAACACCCCACTTGATTTTTCTTTCCACTGATCTCAGTGGAATCCACTGCTTTAATTTTCCGACTACGTTTTTGTTGATAACTTCACAATATTCGCCCTCCACAATGATTAACAGTATATTACGATGCTGAAATCAATACTTACATTGCAATAGCTGCAGATGTTATGTCCAAGCTGAGTAGAGTGTGGAACAGCAACCTGACTGAGAACACCAAACTGAGTCTACCAAGCCCGTGTCCTCTTTGCACACCTGGTAAGATCTGGACAATATATGATATGCAGGAGAAAAGTTTCAGCCACTGCTTTCTCAGACATATCCTCAGCATTTCTTGACAGGACAAAGTCACCAACTCAGAGGTCTTGGAGCATGCTAATTCTATCAGGTTCATTCACTGATAACTTGATGATGCCTGTGCTGGCTCAGACAACTTATTGAATGGATGATGGCCATATACACAAAGTCCTTTTGTATACTGAATTGCCCAGTGGTTCAAACCCTCCTGGGCACCCAGACTTCAGCTACAAGGTCACCTGCAAGCAAGAGATGAAGATTGCGGACAGTGAGACGGGTGACTGGGATACAGTCACTGACAGTTGTGACTTCTGGAGCCTGGCTGCTTGGAAGGACGTTGGAAGAGACGAGCAGAAAAGGAAAGCTCAGTTGGCTGAAAAGGCCCAGAGAAAAAAGAAGCCAGTGCACCTTCTCAGCCCACTGCCATCCTCTGCAGAAAGAGCAACCGTGCCAGAATGGGGTTCCTGAACTGCACAAGCGATGTTTAACACAGGGCTGCCCACCATGATGAAAGCCATCAACTTTCAAGACAGGTTCTACGTCCAAAAGATAATGTTGAGTTTGTAAGAATTTCCTGTATACAAATGTATATTTATTATAAAACCTTTTGGAAACATACTTCAGAAACCATAGAATGTTACTCCATGTCCTTGTTCTTTATTCCTTCAGGAGTTTTGCTCACTCATTTTTGATGTCTAACATCATATCAGCACACTGCTGAGATACGTATTACACTGATAGGAACACTAACTGTCAAATCAGAATAACTCATAGCCATCAAAGTCCAGAGTTTATTATTCAGCTTCATGTCCTTTGCCAATAAGGTTGAAATTCTGGAAATCAGAGGGAATGAGATGCAAATGACAATTCCCTTTCTTCAAAGTAAATCATTCTTACTGGAGCTGTATTACAGTGGGAAGGAGAGGAAGATCCACTTGTGTGTGTTCTGTGTAATAAAATTGAGAGTCCACCTTGGTTTACAATTCTGTTACCAAAATTATGGCTGTGGGAATTGTGGGGCACCACAACTTGGCTCAATGCCCCAAAGCGAGAGAATGGAAAAACCTTTGGATTTTTCCCTTGCTGTCCAATGACTGCTGTTGGTGTGGGGAGCAGGGCTTCACACAGATCAGGCCCATCGGTGATGCATCACATAGGCTACCTGTGGCTGACACACACACAGCACGAACTGTCGGTGAAGGGAGGGAGGGATTTCCTTAGAACATCCTTTCTCAGAATGATACCATCTTCAGGTCACGCAAAGAAAATAGAGTGAGGAGGGGAAAGAGGCTCCATGGCATGAATTAGTCTGGATCACTCAGGAATGTGACCAGAGAGGCTGATCAAACCCACCTTTTTCATCCAGGATTTGCTTGGCTTTTTCTTAGCACTTGAGGATTGGGTAGGCAACATCACCAAGGTCATGTGAACGACGTACTTATCATTTATTCAGTTAGAGTCCTGTGTGTACGCTGTGGGACAACAGAAAATAACCAGGGATCTGGTTATTTTCAATCCAATATCAATATTTAGAATCGTGCTTGCTTCTTTAAATCAAATAAAGGATGGCTGTAGAGGTTTCCGCAATGAGGTAGAAGGCTCAATGATCCAAACCCACCAGCCAGTTCAGGCAGTTTTAATTTTCTCATCACACATTTTTAAACAAAAAATTACAATGACTGCTGGCATGTTTATGTTAATCTAATGTAAAACATTGTGTCTGTCTCCTTGATCCAACGGAGGAATTTGATATGTGCAAATGGTCCCACATATTATCTCCATGCACAGCAATGCATTCCCTTGAACACATTCTCAGTGATAGGCTAAGAATGAAACATCACTAAGCATCCAATTTTAACTAAATCCAGATGCTGAATCATGACTGCTGTGATCCCTACTTTGGACTCACTGATAAGTAAAATGGATATCCAGATGCATGACCACATTCACCATTACTTTTAGTAACATGAAGGCCAGGTTCGACACATTACCCCTAAATGTGGTCTAACTAAGGCTCTGAGTAAATCTTACGAAGGTGTTGGGGATCTCAGCCATGGGCTGGAGAGCTGGTTAGAGGCATGCCCTGTGGACTTTCTTCTATTATGCACCACTCAGGCAGTTGAGAGGTCACCTGTATGCCTCCCATGGAATCAGGACCCCAGAGGTGAGAAGGCCCGTTCACCGAGACTGACCGACAGCTCTTTTGCTCAGCAGTGTCACTGAAGAGAGGAGGTAGCTGCTGAGGGAACAACACCCAGGATCAAGGATCACCCAGGCCAGAGGTAAGTGCTGGCAGGATGGGGTTTGCAGACAGGTGTTCACGGTGAGAGGGGAGGAGGGTGGGGTTAACAGCAAGGTAAAGAGGCACACCCTCCTCAAATGGAGGTCCCCCAAAAGGGAGTGTACTTTTAAAGAGGCTCCTTGCACTCTGTCTCCACCCCCGTTTCCCCTCCCCCACACCACTCCTAGGGAACCATAAGCAACTGGCACAGGCTTGCACTTTGTGATCCAACTTGGCAACAGACCCATCCAGCAGCAGTGAGAAGACTTACCCCCTAAGGGCTTAATTGGTGGCAGGATAGATTCCATCACAGACTTAATCAATGTGGAGCAGGGAAGGTGGCAGGGTCCCACTTATCACTGTCTCACCTTAATAAATACCTTCCCCAGCTCCAGGGCAATTAGGGATGGGCAGTAAATGTTGGCCCAGACAGCAAACTCCACATCCTCAAATGAATAAACAAAACATCCAAGCTCCTCACAGTGGTGGAGGGGAAAGCATTAAATATTGCTCTTACCACAATGCAAACCGTATCATGCAATCATGATGGTCTTTATCAACTCATGTTGCTGTTTTTTATCACTTTTGTCAAGAGCAAATCCTCACTTAACGTTGCCTTGCTGAACGTTAAGTAATTGTGTCTGCATATCCATTTAATATTGCTATTTTCAATGCCGTTTGCCATAGGCATTCTCTTCCGTGGCCTGTCTGTTTGCATGGCCTTTCCTGCCATGTTTCCACTCTTGTTGACAGCTCTTCCTCCCTCTATTGGCCTTGCCTCTGCTTGTCCCCAGAGTCTGTTCTTGCGGCCCCATTCATAAACTCACATTCAAGACCTGGGCTCCATCTAGTGGCAGACATTGGTCAGTGCAGGTAGTCAGGACTTCAGCTCCTACCTGCACTGATCAACGTCTGCCACTAATCGAGATTTGTCTATTGAACACAAGCTTGTCCGACAGATCCAGCTGTTGTGCTTTTCTATCCAGCCCATGGAACCAGTTTTCAAAGTGCTGGTAAATGGAGTGGAAGGCTCTGCCGTTCCAATCACAGGCCATTCCTCTCCCGCATTTGCAATTACTTTGGTTCACAGTGAGCCTATTAGCAGTAAATGTGGGAGAGACACAGGCTCCAACTGGAAAATAGTGAACAATAGCAGTGGTGAGTATATTGGGGAGAAAGGGAAGATTTTGGGGTGAGGGTGTAGAGGGAAACTGTTTGTGCGAGTGACACGCGCAGCAGGGGTCCTCACTCCGCCAGCAAGGGGGTGGTGGTGAGTGTGAGCAACAGAGAGAATGAGTCTGTGCAGTTTGCACATTCTCCCCATGTCTGCGTGGGCTTCCTCTGTGCTCTGGTTTCCTCCCACAGTCCAAAGATGTGCGGGTTAGGTGGATTGGTCATGCTAAATTGCCCCTTAGTGTCTAAAGATGTGTAGGTTAGATGGACAAGTCATGCCAAATGTGTGGCGTTACAGAGTCAGGGCGGGGGAGAAGGCCTGGATAAAAACACTCTGTCAGAAAGCCAATGCAGACTCAATGGGCTGAATGCACTGCACTGTAGTAATTCTATGATTCTATTAGGGTGTGTGTGCGAGAGAGGCGGCACTGCGTGTGCGAGAGAGGCGGCACTGTGTGTGCGAGAGAGGCGGTACTGCGTGTGCGAGAGAGGCGGCACTGCGTGTGCGAGAGAGGCGGCACTGCGTGTGCGAGAGAGGCGGCACTGCGTGTGCGAGAGAGGCGGCACTGCGTGTGCGAGAGAGGCGGCACTGCGTGTGCGAGAGAGAGATGGCATTTTGTGTGTGTGTGAGAGAGGCAGCGTTGCGCGTGTGAGAGAGGCGGCGTTGCGCGTGTGAGAGAGGCGGCGTTGCGCGTGCGCGAGGGAGGCGGCGTTGCGCGTGCGCGAGGGAGGCGGCGTTGCGCGTGCGCGAGGGAGGCGGCGTTGCGCGTGCGCGAGGGAGGCGGCGTTGCGCGTGCGCGAGGGAGGCGGCGTTGCGCGTGCGCGAGGGAGGCGGCGTTGCGCGTGCGCGAGGGAGGCGGCGTTGCGCGTGCGCGAGGGAGGCGGCGTTGCGCGTGCGCGAGGCGGTGTTGTGCGTGCGCGAGGCGGCGTTGCGCGTGCGCGAGGCGGCGTTGCCCGTGTGCGAGAGGTGGCGTTACGTGTGTGAGCGCGGTGGCTTGCGTGTGTGTGAGAGAGGTGGCGTTGCGTGTGTGTGAGCGAGGTCGCGTTGCATATGTGTGAGAGGTGGCGTTGCATGTGTGTGTGAGAGAGAGGTGGCGTTGCGTGTGTGAGAGAGAGAGGTGGCGTTGCATGTGTGAGAAAGAAGTGGCATTGCGTGTGTGAGAGAGAGGTAGCGTTGTGTGTGTGAGAGAGATGGCGTTGCGTGTGTGTATGAGAGAGATGGCATTGCGTGTGTGTATGAGAGAGATGGCGTGTGTGTGTATGAGATGGCATTGCATGTGTGTATGAGAGAGAGGCAGCGTTGTGTGTGTGTGTGAGAGAGAGAGGCAGTGTTGTGTGTGTGTGTGAGAGATGTAGTGTTTTGTATGTGTGAGAGAGGTGGCATTGCGTGTGAGAGAGGTGGCATTGCGTGTGAGAGAGGTGGCATTGCGTGTGAGAGAGGTGGCATGCGTGAAAGAGAGAGGTTGCGTTGTGTGTGTGTGTGTGTGTGTGTTTGTGAGTGAGAGAGGTGGCATTGTGTGTATGAGAGAAGTGGCTTTGCATGTGTATGAGAGGAGGCGTTGCGTGTGTGTGAGAGATGGTGTTGCATGTGTATGTGAAAGGTGGAATTGTGTGTGTGTGTGTGTGAGAGTGAGAGAGAGAGATGGCATTGTGTGTATGTAAGAGAGGTGGAATTGTGTGTGTGTGTGTGTGTGAGAGAGAGAGAGAGATGGCATTGTGTGTAAGTAAGAGAGGTGGAATTGTGTGTGTGTGTGTGTGTGTGTGAGAGAGAGTGAGAGAGAGAGATGGCATTGTGTGTATGTAAGAGAGGTGGAATTGTGTGTGTGTGTGTGTGTGTGTGTGTGTGTGTGTGAGTGTGTGAGAGAGAGAGAGAGAGAGAGAGAGCTGGGGGGGGGGGGGAACAGGTTGGCAGGGGGGTATGTGTGCATGTGTGTCTCATATCCAGTCTCAGGGTTCTCATTTACCCTCATCCCGACATACTCACCAGTCACACAGTAAGTGAGGGTGAGTGAGCACCCTGAGACTGAGTGAGCCAAATGCACGCATACACTCTCAAACTCTAATAGGCATCTTTATTAATTACTGATTTTGTTCCCCCATGGGCCAGCGATTGGCCCATGGAGAATTGGGGAGCAGGCGTTATGGGGGTTGTAGGGCTGGCCAGCAATCGGGAGGCTGTCAGTGCAGGGCCAGTGCGCATGCAATGATCGTGGCACTGACAGATTGGCGCATGTGCAGTGGCCCTTTCAGCGCACTGATTTCAGCCTCTCCAGCTAGAATAGGCTCCACTCCCTAGTTTTTAATGATATTTATGCTGGTGGCCTCTGTAGTGCACAGAGTGGTTAGGATGTGGAACAGACTGCCTGAGCGTGTGGCGGAGGTAGGGTCAGTTGAGACTTTCAAAAAAGGAATTGGATTACAAGACAGATCCAAGTCAGAAGACTCTGAATACACTCAGCGGTGCAAAGCAGGACAGTAGTTCCACATCCTAACCACTCACTGTGTGAGAAGGTTTTTCCTCATGTCGCCATTGCTTCTTTTGCCAATTACCTTAAATCTGTGCCCTCTGGTTCTCTACCCTTCCATCAATGGGAACAGTTCCTCTCTCTCAACTGTCTAGACTCCTCTGATTTTGAGCATCTCAAACTTCCTCTCCAATCATCCTTCCTCCACGGAAAGCAGTCCCAACTTCTAACTGAAGTTCCTCATCCCTAGAACAATTCTTGTTAATCTTTTCTGCAGACTCTCTAACATTGCCACATCCTTTCTAAAGTGTGACGCCCAGGGCATGGTTATTGGAGATCAATCATCTGTTTCAGGGTATCACTGTGGAGTTTCTCAGGACCAACTATTTTCAGCTGCTTTATCTATCTATGACATTTCTCCTACCATAAGGTCGGAAACAGGGCTCTTTGCTGTTGATTTCACAATATTCAGCACCATTTGCAACTCCTCAGATACTGAAGCAATTCATGTTCAAGTGCAGCAAGATCTGGACAATATCCAGGCTTGGGCTGACAAGTGGCAAGTAACATTCATGCCACACAACTGCCAGACAATGACCACCTCCAGCAAGAGAGAATCTAACCATCACTCTTTGATATTCAATGGCACTACCATTGCTGAATCTCCCACCATCAACTTCTTGGGGGTGACCATTGACCAGAAACTGAACTGGATTATACCATATAATTACTTTAGCTACAACAGCAGATGAGAGACTAGGATTCCTGAAGCAACTAACCCACCTCCTGACTCCCCAAAGCTGGTCTACAAGTCAGAAGTGTGATGGAATACTCTCCACTTGGCTGGAAGCGTGCAGCTCCAGCAACGCTCAAGAATTCAACGCCATCCAGGACAAAGTAGCCCACTCGATTTGCACCCCATCAACGAACATTCAGTCCCTCCACCACTGATGCAAAGTGGCAGCGATGTGTACTATCTACAAGATGCACTGCAAGAACTCACCAAGGCTCCTTAGGCAGCACCTTCTAAACTCATGAGATCTACCATCTGAAGGACAAGGGCAGCAGGCACATGGGAACACCACCACCTGCAATTTCCCCTCCAAATCACTTACCATCCTGACTTGGAAATATATCACTGTTCCTTTGCAGTCGCTGGGTCAAAATCCTGGAATTCCTTTCCCAACAGCATTGTGGGTATGTCTACACAACAGGGGCAGCAGCAGTTCAAGAAGGTAGCTCACCACCACCTTTTGAAGGGCAACCACTGATCAGCAATAAATGCTGGCCGATTCAGCGACACCCATATTCCGTAAATGAATTTTAAAGCTTTAAAAAATCCCACCAAGCAGAGCACCGGGTGAGTTGTTGGAAGGAGGATGGTGTGGTCAACTGTGCCAAAGGCTGCAGCCAGGT
Source organism: Carcharhinus amblyrhynchos (assembly GCF_965287045.1). Classification (NCBI taxonomy): domain Eukaryota; kingdom Metazoa; phylum Chordata; class Chondrichthyes; order Carcharhiniformes; family Carcharhinidae; genus Carcharhinus; species Carcharhinus amblyrhynchos. Next base: position 17,040,037 of record NC_137334.1, on the reverse strand, counting down.
CTAGTAGAGAGACCTTTGGCACATTCACATATCATTTGTTACTTTGGTAACAGCCAATACTGTTCAGTCTCCATCTTTCAATCCGTTTTATTCCTAACTCCACACACCATCACCTTGGCGATATGTCTCAAATCCCATCAAAAGCCTGCTACATAGGCCCCAGCCTTGTCCTTGCCAAAGACTCAATTTAGTTGGTTAACAGTGATCTTTCATTTAGAAATGCACATCATTTCAGATTATCTGATTCTCTGTCTCCAAAGACTTTACATCTGCTCTTTTTTCAAAGTTTCTAATATTTTTCTTACCACTATATTGAGTGGTCCATGGTTAACTGCTCCACAGTTCTCCGCATTCATTCTTTTTCCTACTGTTGTTTGGCAGTTTTCTGGGATTATTCCTTTGTGGATGGGATTGTCAGCTGTGGCCATTCGTGCCTCTGCTATTCTCACTAGCTTCACTGAGCATTTATAGGTGCAATCCAGGAACCAGGACTTTGCCCTCCTTCAGTTTGGCTGGCTTGGCTCATACCCTATATCATTCTGTATTAACTGTTACATTATCCCTCTTGACATCTCAAAGGAAGTAAAGCCAGAGTAATACTTTCAGATGTAGCAGGTAGGAGGGCAGAAGTTTGAAGGATTTGAGCCGATATATCAAACTACATTCCCTTTCACAACAGTGATGAACAGCTGGAATAGTTTGCCAATGTCTTCCTGTTTTTGGTGTAGTCTGATGGAGTGCAGTAAAATTGAGACAGTTTATATTTGTGGATTATCTACTGTAATCTTAGTGCCAGCAGTGAAACATCCTGAACACCAATTGTCCAGCTGAAGGGGAGACAGTTTATCCTAGCTGACACTGTCACTTTGTATTTTGTATTTATGCATTAGCAATTAATCATCTGCTTTAATTACCCATCATTCTGTAATTTATTGATGTGAGCAAAAATTATTAGTGTAATATTTCCTGTCGTGCATGCTTTCTTTTTCAAGAACAGAATCAAGCCCTAAGGACTCCCTGAGAATCAGGCTTTTCTTGTATCAGCTTGATTTGCCATCAACACATGAATCCACTGCCATCGCCAATTGTGCGGCCGTCACAACACATTCCCAACATGTTAGAATAATCACTCAGAACAAAGGGTACAAATTCTGCTTCTTGCACTCTCTGTCCATTGATGGAATGGGTTCTGGCTGCTGGGTAGCTTTGGGTTTCCATACCCTTCTGGCCCTTTCCTGCTGCTGTTTAGATAGCTTCCCCACAACTATTATTTACCTCAACATCTCCATGGAGTAGCAAGTTCTTCACCAGTATTAGGGTAAAGACGCTTTTCCCAAATCCTCGATTGTTTTTTTTTAAGGGCTATCTTACACTTGCGGCCCATTTCCACCTTTGTATGAGGAAGATAGAGTGACTCAATGTCCCACGACCACTCTTCGACTGTATCACTCCTGAGATTTCCCCTGTTAACTGGGAGCATTGGTATTGAGAGATCTTCTATTAAATGGGAGTATTGTTATTAGGGGGACTCCTGCTAAATGCAGTGTCATTACGGTGAGATGTCAAACAATCTCCTATCAGACTGCTTTCACATCTTTCTTTAAGTGATGTAATTGCTACTGCAGAGGAACAAGGATGAATTTTTTCCATGTGTTCTCTTTGCTTCTCATAGTTGACTTTGTTTTCAGTGAGTGCTGATGACCTCTGCAGATGGCTGGAGGAAGTTACACTGACATAGTGACCAAGTAACTTAACAGCTGCATTTGTATAGCATATTTACCAGAGTAAACCATCCCAAGACACTTCACAGGAATGTTGTCAGACAGTATTACAATGAGTCATGTCGGCTTTGTGGCCAAATAACAAAAAGCTTGGTCAAGAAGTCTCTTAAGGGGAGGGGGAGAGAGGCAGAGAATTGGAGAGGACTAAGAAAAGAACTTCAGAGATTAGAGCTCAGACAGATGAATGCACTGCCACCAATGGTGCAGCAAAGGAAATCCATTTATTGTGTGGTTCGGACTACATGTTTTGCGTGATAATGCTCTGGTGAAGGCATTTGGGCTGTTTTACTTTGTCTTGATGTGGAGATGCCAGCGTGGACTGGGGTAAACACAGCAAGAAGTTTCACAACACCAGGTTGAAGTCCAACAGGTTTATTTGGTAGCAAACACCACTAGCTTTCAGAGCACTGCTCCTTTGTCAGGTGAGTGGGGAGTTCTGATCACAAACAGGGCATATAAAGGCACACACTCAGTTTACAGAATACTGATTAGAATGCGAGTCTTTACAGCTAGTCAAGTCTTAAAGGTGCAGACAATGTGAATGGAGATAGCATTGAACATAGGTTAAAGAGATGTGTATTGTCTCCAGACAGGACAGTAAGTGAGATGTTGCAAGCCCAGGCAAGTCACGGGCTTACAAATAGTGTGACATGTACCCAAGATCCCTGGTTCAGGCCTCAACAGGGGCCTTGGGTTCATGTCACACTATTTGTAATCCCCATGACTTGCCTGGGCTTGCAACATCTCACTTACTGTCCTGCCTGGAGACAATACACATCTCTTTAACCTATGTTCAATGCTATCTCCATTCATATTGTCTGCACCTTTAAGACTTGACTAGCTGTAAAGACTCGCATTCTAATCAGTATTCTGTAAACTGAGTGTGTGCCTTTATATGCCCTATTTGTGATCAGAACTCCCCACTCACCTGATGAAGGAGCAGCGCTCTGAAAGCTAGTGGCGTTTGCTACCAAATAAACGTGTTGGACTTCAACCTGGTGTTGTGAGACTCTTACTGTGTTTACTTTGTCTTGCCAGGTTGTCGGCATGTTTCCTCAAATACTTCTGCTCATTTTCTTTCAGAATTTACCAGCGTTGCATTATTTATCTCCATTCAATCGTGAGGGCAAACAGTGGCACAGTGGTTAGCGCTGTTGCCTCACAGCGCCAGGAACCTGGGTTCAATTCCCGGCTTGGGTCACTGTGTGGAGACTGTACCTTCTTCCCTGTGCCAGTGTGGGTTTCCTCCAGGTGCTCTGGTTTCCTCCCACTCTGAGGATGTGTGGGTTGGGTGAATAGCCAATAGGTGCTAAATAGCCCCTTAGTGTCAGGGATTTAGTTGGGTAAAGAAGTACGGTTATGGGGATAGGGCCCAGATGGGATTGCAGTCAATGCAGACGCGATGGGCCAAATGGCCTCCTTCTGCGCTGTAGGATTTCTATGATCGTATGTAATTTAATTTCATTCTATAAATACAGTTTGTCTCAATAATAATTTCAATAGTGTTTTTAGTGTTCAACGAAAAAGTAATCTACTTTCAAAAAAAAGTGTTCAAGAATTATCAGTGAGACAGCATTGCATGAAAAAAGACTAATCCGGTTGTTTTAAAATCTGGAGTCCTGTAACACCTATCCACCAGAGGGCACTATTATTCCAGATACAAGTTGGGAGATATCGGAGTGAGATTTTAACTCATTTAAATTCCATCTCCGTGTAGGGTTAAAATCATGCTTACAGAAGATGTGAATGTTGGAAAGCAGGAAAAACAGCCGCATTTGACATCACGAGAAGGCAGGTTAATTTTTTAGTTGGATAGTTTTCATTAAATGATCTTTATTCGGTCACATGCTAGAGGGACTGCTATATTTCTTCCTACATGTAAAACGAACCGCTTTTATCAAATCGTGAGAATGACTGGCACAGTTCTTATGGGTGAAAGCCAATTATATTTAACTAGATTTTTCAGCTACTAATTTTCCTTAGACTTGGGTTGTGAAAATGATACAATATTGCCTACTTCCTGCAGAGTCGGGCTGCTCAGCACAACACATTTACACTGTGTTTATATCCCACACCATCAGCATATCGTTCTAGTCATTTCTCACTGCTGTTTAACTAGCTTCCACTGAACTAGTATTTACCTGGACAGCTCCATATAGTAGCAAGTTCCACATTCTTCACCAGTACCTCCTGAATCCGCAAACTGTTAGTGACTAACATATTTCTGGCCCTCAATATTGGATTCTCACACAACTTTTCTCCAAGTCAAACACTCTTCATATTTTCAAAAATTTTCTAACCTTGAGCCTTCTCTTCTTGAGAGAAGAGCCACAAGTCCATTCAGGTTTTCTTGGTAGCATACCCTCATGATTCCAGTGACACCCTTCTGAACCTCTGTTTGCACCTTCTCCAGTGCCTCTGTATTCCTTTACCATATGGAGGTCAGAACGGTTCACAGCATTCAAAGTGTGACCTTATCAAGGTTCTGTACAAATTCAATGTAACTTCTCTGCCTTTCAATTCCAAATCTCCAGATAGAAACCCTGCTGCTTTGTCTTTAGTTTTATCAACTGGTTTAACCTGTGTCACTCCTTACAAAAAAGCAAGACTTGCATTTATATAGCACTTTTCAGTCACTGAACTTCACAAAGAGGTATTGTGGCACAGTGGCATTCCTACCACTGGACCAGAAGCTCCTGGTTCAAGTCCAATGGCGGGACTTGTTGACCACAAAAAGACCATTTATAATGCAGTTCAACAGGCTGATAATCAACTCAGGAATCCTTCCACCGCTTGTCCCACTATTCCCCAAGGGAAAAAAGTGCACGTGTGAAGTTACACTAATAAAGCGGTTTACAACCAAAGTACTTTTGAATAGTAGTTACTGTTGTAATATTGGAAATTATGTTTATCTGCGCCATCAGATAGCTCTGCTCCTCTTCCCAATTAGCCTTTCCTTTAAAACCAGAGAGTATGTGGGCTCCTTATTCTTCCCAGCAAAATATGAATTGTCACTTACACATCATATCCCTACAGTGTAGAAGGGGGCCTGTCAGGTCTGCACCAATGTCCAGCAGAGCACCTTACCCAGGCTCACCACCTCACTCTATTACTGTAACCCCATGCATTTACCCCACTAATCCCCCTAATCTACACATCTTTGGACACTAAGGGGTAATTTAGTGTAGCCAATCCACTTAAACTGCATACCTTTGGATGCCTATATATGTCTACATATGTTGTAGGACAGCTGATTTCTCTCTACATGTTTCAGCTACACTTCAGCAGACAGCCATGCTCATCTGCAGAGCTGTGTTTTATAGCTGGGGTGAGGCAGTATGCAATATGATAGCTCTTCATCAAATCCAGTAACAACAAATTTGAAATGAAGTGCTCATCTGTTATGCCCTCCGCTATTCAATTAAAGTGATTACAAGTACAAGAACACACAAACATCATACACAAGATTTGGACAAAACACACGCACACAGACATTCGCACGTGTGCATTAACACTCATGCGCACACAGGCATTTGCACACATACAGACACACGGCACACAGACACAGGGATGGCCTTCTGTTATCTTGATAATGTAGAGAATCAGACACTGTTCTCCTTACACAAGAGAAGGCTTAAGGAGATTTGATAGCGGTGTTTAAAACCAGGGCTATGAGGAAAATACGATGGGGGGTGGGGGGGGGGGGGGAGAGCTGGACTGACTAAGCTGTTTTTGCAGAGAACTGGCATGGACACAATGGGATGAATAGCCTCCTTCTGTGCTATAACCATTTGACAATTTATGGCAATCCAGTGCCAGTATTGAGGCATTGCAGCACTATTGGAGGTGCCGTCTTTTGGATGGGGCAATAAACTGGGGTCCTCACCTGTCCTCTCCGGTGGACATATAAAAGATTGCGCTGCATCAATGGAAGACGAGGCAGAGGAATTCTTCCCGGCCTCGTGGGTCGATATTTTTCCCTCAGCTAACATCACTAACAAGACAAAGTAGAACACTGCAGATGCTGGAAATCTGAAACTAAAACAGAAAGCACTGGGAATACTCAGTGGGTCCAGCAGTACCTGTCAGGACAGAGGTTCACTGACCTGAAACGTTAACTCTGCTTCTCTCTCCCTGGATGCCACCAGAGCTGCTGAATATTTCCAGAATTTTCTGCTTTTAAATACCAAAGATAGATCATTGAGTCTCCATCATGTTGCTATCTGTGGGTTCCTTAAAGTTTTTTTTAAGTTTATTTATTAGTCACAAGTAAGACTTACATTCACACTGCAATGAAGTTACTGTGAAATTCCTCTAGTCGCCACAGTCTGGCATCTGTTCGAGTCAATGCACCTAACCAACACGTTTTTCAGGACGTGGGATGAAACTGGAGCACCTGGAGGAAACTCATGCAGACACGAGAAGAACGTGCAAACTCCACACAAACAGTGACCCAAGCTGTGAATTGAACCCAAGTCCCCAGCGCTGTGAGGCAGCTAACCACTATACCATCCTGTAGTGCATTACAACAGTAACTACACTTCACTGGTTATAAAGCATTATAAGACACTCTGAGACTGTGAAAGACATTGTATGAACATAAGTGTCTTTCTATTATAGCTCTAATTTCAAATAGCGTCAGGAATCATTCATATCTGACTAACTGAAAGTTCCATGAAAACAAACTGTCTAAAGAAATTCATCTTTTTTTAGCAAACAGCAGGTAGTTTCGAGTGATTTGTCACCAACAACAGAACTTGGGATGTGTATATTATTCAAGACTGGCTCCCCTACAACAGTGCTGAAAGCCACTGATGGCTGTCTCAATTCATGGATGGATCTCAGAAAAAGTTAAAAGAAAAACTATTTATAAAAATGACTGTGAAACAAGCTGTAGGAAGACAATTGGAAGAAGGAATATTGTACAAGGCAGCTGTGTATCAGAATTGAACAGTCGATGATGATATACAGGTGTTGCACAAGAGTGCAGGGGGCAGTCTGTACTATTTCTTTTTGATGCTGCCAAACTGGTGGCACAATGTGAACACAAAGGGGAGCAGCTGCATTTTGACAGTTGAGCATTCAAACACACACTAGTGCTTTCCAAACCTTTTCCCGGTGTGACACCATTTTAATGCCAAAGATTTTGACAGGAGTTGACGAAAAGGTAGGTTTCTCCAAACAAACACCAAATAGCTACATATTCACAACCTGTCTCTGCAGCAGCCAATTAGGCCTCAGAAATCAGTCCGAGTGCCTTGCTTGTTGCCTTGGAGCTCTGAACCCAGTGCCCTGCCTTAGTCCTGGAGGTATGATGGTTTTTAACTACTCCCTGTGAGATAAGGAAGATACATAAGCAATAGCTGTCAGTTCCAATTAGAATTCAGAAGAAGCACAAATGCCTCACCGTCCTGAAACACCCGCTCCACATTCAGACCGTAGGTAGCGCACGTTTCATAGTAAGTGCATCGCTTCAGATCGTTGGAGAGCTTCCGCGCCCTGGAATCGTCTATCACACGTGGATTCGCTGCGCTGATGGCATCTGCGGGACAGAGAACACGTACAGCAGTTCACCACACGCTGAACTGGCAAATCACCTGGAAAACCAACCAGGGCTCTCAACATCTCTCTCACAGTTAGAGTAAGGGACTGCAATGCATACCCATCCCCCATGTGATAAACATTTCACCAGTGCAGTTCCTGCTGGCATCGGTTAGGGAGTCAAATCAAAGTTCCTGAGCTGGTTTCACTGCAATAGCACCAGCCCAGCTACAACTAGCCTTGAGCAGCTGAAAGCAGAATCTGACTCCAGGAACACACGCTGGGCAGGCACAAGGCAGACAACGAAATCTAATGCAACAAAGTGCCATGTGATGAACCTATGGAGGAAAAATATAACAAGGCAATCTAAACTAAATAATGAAATTTTACTGGGCCACACAAGCAGAGAGAAAGAGATTATTGTATGCAAAGTTCTGATGGTGGCAGGATAAGCTGATAAAGCTATTGTACAAACATGCAGGAGCTGGGCTTTGTAATCAGAGGGAGAGGATGCAAGAGAAAGGAAGTTGCACTAAAGCGTTAAAAATCTCTAGTTAGGCCCCAGCTGGAATACCATGCTCTGCTTTGGGCAACATACTTCAGGAAGGATGTCAGGTCTTTGAAAGGTGATTTACTAGAGTGGTATATCAGGGGTGAGGGACGTTTTTGCTTTTTTCATAGATTTAGGCAAGGCTCACAATTGCCCTTGAACTGAGTGCCTCACTCGGCCATTTCAGACAGCAAAAGGAATCAACCATATTGCTGTGGATCTGGAGTCACATGTAGGCCAGGCTGGGTAAGGATGTTGAATTTGCCTTCCTAAAAGACATGAGTGGGTGATGGGTTTTTTGACAATCGATGATCATTTCATAGTCATCGTTACTGAGTCCAGGTATCATTCTAGCAAATCCATGCTGCACTCCCTCAAAGGATCAATATATAGTTCCTTTGGTGAAAAGATTAAATATTTTTATGCTGCATTGCCTGAATGGGCAGTAGAAGCAGATTCAATAATAACTGTCAAAGTGGAATTGGAAAAATACTTGTGAAGTAAAAAGCTATAGGGCAATGAGGAAACAGCAAGGGATTGGGACTGATTGGATAGCTCTTTCAAAAGGTCAGCACAGGTTCAGTGGGCTGAGTGGTCTCTTTCTGTGCTAGAAGATTAATGAAATTTAGTTCTTAACAGGGCTGAGGACTGTCATTAGTAAGTAACCATAGGCAGCCAGCAGAGGGCTGTAGCAACCTATAAAACATGCAGAAACACAGAGGATGGTGCAAATTTGCCAACAAACTTACTTGTTTAACTTTAATTGAAAGTGAAAAGCTAGACTCGCAGTTTGAAAAACACAGCAAAAAGCTCTGAGTAAAGGTTTCCTTTGATCGCTACTTGTAAAAGACTCAGTGCGACAAATAGCACACAGAAGAAATCTATGAAATGCACTGTAAATGTGGTGATAGTAGGTAACCCATTAAAAGTTAGACATTTCCTGCAATGATTCCCAATATTCCTAAGCCGGTTCAAAACACTTGGACCCTCACGGGCAAACACAGTAAGAAGTCTCACAACACCAGGTTTAAGTCCAACCAGTTTATTTGATAGTAATCCCACAAGCTTTCAGAAATGGTGTTCCTTCGTCAGGTGTGTGGAAGGTTCACACTCACAGGCAGACATGGGCAAGCTGAAGCAAGTTGCTGCTCAACAACCTTCTTACCAGTTTTACCCTTATTTGCTCTACCAGAACCTTCGGTGATTCCGAGCACCTCGATTAAACAGGTCTCTCCTTTACATTCTGTGTTCTGCCATTTTCACAGCAGCATTGCAAGAACTTGGTGATACGATCATTGCCTATACTCAGCGACCGAGCATCCACAGCTCACTGGGGTAGAGAGTTCCAAAGGTTCACAACCCCCTGGGGTGAAGGTGCTCATCTCCTCAGTTCTAAGTGACCAACCCCTTATCCTGACACTATAGGTTCCTAATTCTAAACTCTCCAGGTAGGGAGGAAAACAGTCTCAGTCTCCACCTTGTCAAGCTCCGGGTATATTTCAATGAGATCACCTCTCATTTTTTAAACTCCAGAGACAATGGGCTAGCCCACTCAATCTCTCCCTAAAAGACACTCCCAGGAAATCAATTTATTGAATCTTTGATGCCCCCTCTTGGGTACAGAAGCCAAAACTAAGCATCGTATTTCAGGTATAGCCCCAATATCCTCTTACACCTAATCTCCTTTCTCATGTAATAAAGTCTAACATACCACTAGCTGCCCTAATTGTTCGCTGTATCTGCAAGTGAACTTTCCGTAATTCATCTATGAGGGTACCCAGAGCTAGAGGTGATCAATTTAAAATCATCAGTCAAATATGCAGAGAGGGGATGTGTAGCAATGTTTTCACTGAGAGTTGCTGGGATCAGGGACGTGCAACCTGAAAAGATAAAGGAATCTGATTCTATAAATAATAATTTTAAATGGGAGCTGCCCAGGTACCCAAGGAACTTGAGTTATGGATAAAGAGCAAGGGTGTGGGACGAAGCACAGCAGCTCTGTGAAAGAGCCAGCATACCATGAAGGGCTGCTGCTGCCCCCGCCTCCCCCCCCTCATATACTCCAGGGTTGGGGAACACCAGCTGCCTCACAGCCATTTAAAAAGCTATTGGCCTTTAATAGGCTAGAGAGCCTCTCAGGAACAGGATGCCCTGCCTGAAAGAGCTGTCGGCCCATCAAAGGGCAGTAACTCCCCGAAACCCCTGGCCAGGAAGAGGCATGTGGCAATAGATTGGAACCGGTGAGCGTTTAGGGATCTCGACATCCAGAGAAACTTCCTGGACTGACCACTTAGACTAAGTCTTCCTGCTGCCAGATGAGACAATTGGCGCCCTCTGAAGGAACTCACTGGTAGGCAAGTCACAATTGCTTTGGGGTTAGAGGCACACAGATAGGAGGCTGCCTACATCCCTCCACCACTGGCATTCACCTAGCCGTGTGCCATGTGTCAAGCCTGGTTAACAAATCCTGATGGGGTTATTTGCAGCTTCTGGGGGGGCAGGCTCCTTGTTTGAAGGCACCTGATTGAGTCACCCAGCGTTGGAAAAGGAGGAGCCCACAGAGAGCCAGCACCCAGCCCAGCTATTACACCTCCTACACCCCTCCTACCTGATTCCCTATCCCATCATCATTCACCTGTGGCTTGGATACCTCAAGCGCTCCTGGGCCTTGGATAGGTGCGTTGCCAGCAGCAGCCACATTCCTGCTGGCAGTACCCAGCAATGCAGAACTGCTGCCCTAGGATCAGTTAGCAGCTCTTGGATGTGAGGCCTTTAATCCTGGGGAAGGCCCACTGTTGCCCAGATTGGCAATTAATTCAGACAATATTACTAAAAAGAGGCTCTGGTCAGCTCTCCAGACAGTGGGCTAGACTTCCATTGTCTCCATAAAATACTACCCTGTGTGTCCTCTTCACAGCTTACACTGCCACATAGCTTTGTATCAACAAATTGAGTTTCTCCCAGTCCTCTCATCTAAGTCATCAATATACGTTGCATGTAGCTGAGGCCCCAGCCCTGATCTGTGTGGCAACCCACTAATTACACACTGCCATCCCAGAAATAACTCATTTATTCCCACCCCCTGCTCTCAGATCATTATCCAATATTTAATCCATGCTAACATATTCTCCCCAACCTCATGAACCCTAACCTTGTGAAATTGGTTCACTGGCCACAGGGCACACCAACCCTGATTGGTTTATCACACACCATGTACAGTGATTGGGTAATTTTCCATGCTGTACAGTGATTGGCTCATTTCGCATGCTGTACAATAATTGGTTCATCACCCGTGGTGTAGTGACTGGCTCATTGCCCATGGTGTAGTGATTAGCTCATCGCCCATGGAGTAGTGACTGGCTCATCGCCCATAGTGTCGTGATTAGCTCATTGTCCATGGAGTTGAATAATCCAATAAAAGAACAGAAAAGAGAACTACCTTAAGTTTACTCCATTTTAAGATGCTATGAAAACAAGAGGAAAGCAGTACCTGATTCAGACAGTCTATTGATTGTTACCGTAATAAGCACATTAAAGAATTATATAGGATGATTATACCTCAGATTTAAAGGTTCCTCCATTCATTTCCCAAGCTCCATAACCTATGATTTAAAAGAGTTTTATCCAACCCCTCGTTGAATTACCTAATCTATAAACAAAAGTACCACTGATTGGAGGAGATGCCAACTTTCAAGTGTTTTATTTCTTACTGGTTAATTTGATGCGCTTTCCTCCTCTCAAATTGGCTATTTTATCATAATTTTTGCCATTCACCAATTGTGTTGCACAAATTCTATCCTCTTCAAAATAAAACTTTTCAAAGGAGCAGAAGGCTTGCGAGGCAATTCCAGGCAGCGAAACCAAGCAGACTGAAGACATTGCAGTTATCGTGAAGTGAGATGAGGGGTTAGGGGAGGAAAGAGGAATGGAATGGTGAGGTATATGTGTCAGGCTGAAAGAGGGTCAGGCTATGATTTGAGTACAAGGACTAGGATCCCAGTGCTTTTCCTGTTACAAGGTGTCGAGCAAGCTTTAAGGTTCTGATTCCACTCTGTAAATCCACAAAGCTGTGAAGTATCACCAACCATCAGCATCACACATGACTTTAGAGCAGATAAAGCAAGAAATAGAACACAAGAAAACTCCGGAGGAACGCAACTATTAGATCATGGATTAGTCATTTATGTTATTTAGCATGAGTGATTCAACATTTCAGTTTCTGCATATATGAGGCTATGCTCAATGCTATGTACACTGAATGGTAAATAACCTTGGCAACTGGTCCCTCCTTACCTTGCGTCCCAACCAGTACCATTGGCATCTCAGTGGTGCTCCGATAGTTAGCCATCCTGGTGTAGTAGTAGTAGACCGCATTGAAGCTGTTCTCGTCTTCCAGACTGAAGACGAAGATAACTGCGTCCACCCACATTGCGAACTGGAAGGAGATCAGGTCAATTAGTGAGGAACTGGCTGAAGCTGATTAACACAAACAACACCTTGTATTCCATTTACCCACTAACCGCTCCCCCAAAGGCTCGAAAGAAACCCACTCAATCTCAGTCCCGTATTCAATAAGGTGAAGGCAATATAAAACAACAGGGTGTCCCTGCAAAAGCAAACACTAAAAGCAACACTTCCCTGATCTCACTCTTTAAAATAATGACTTCTAGCTCATTAACTTCCCGCCAATACCTGTAAACATGCAGTTGTTGAACCAGCTGTAATAGTGTAACTTGCAAAATTGGGTATAAATTGCAGGTGACTCACTGGATGCTCTCATTTGCCAACCTCTATTTAATTATTCATATCCCATTTTTACAGACACAAACATGTAACTCTGTTTATTTCTCATTATTTGGTTAGATTGAGTAACTTCCTATATTAGCTCCATAAATTGCATCATCAGTCCAATCACTTGATATGGAGTTCCATTTCAAAAAGTCCCAAACGCGATGAAGTTGCCAGGTGCAGATTATGCTGAAATAATTAAAAGCCACTTGCTTTAATTATGGTGCCAAACGGACAAACACCTTCAGATCAAATGTGATGAACAATTCTTTCACTTCAATCTCTTCCCTTTCACATAACCTGCTTCAAGAGAGGTATCTAAAAAAAAGTTATTAACCCTGGTATCAAGCTCGGTACCTGCACACACTGCAATCTGGTGAGATGTGGGTGACCTAAACTACGCCTGACCTTGTCTCGAGGACTACCTCACACGTTCACTCTCTGCTAGAGAAGTGTGCTCCTATCACAGGGACTCATCTCACATGATCTTTAAACAGCTGGAGTGGATTGCTAGTGGTTTCACTCAAGCATCTAACACAACTCACTCTGCACGATCTTCAGTCTCAGTGTCAACTTGTCAGGCTGCCTCAGGACAAAAACTGTTGCTGCTTGTTTCTTCTGAGCCTTTTTACAGACTTCAACTTGAATTTCTTAATTTTTTTAATCAAAAGGCACCTTTAAGTTTCAACCATTTTGGATTTTAAAGAGTGTTGCTCTCATTGTCTCCACCACAACCCCACCTCTCAAGCAGCCCACACACAGAGGGAACAATTGTGGTCTGAGGTTAACAATCTCAGGCCTTTGAGGAAAATAAAGACTCCTTTCCTTTGAAGTTGATATTTAAATCAAGATGTGTCAACCAGTTGAAGTACTAAACCCACTTCTGAGCACCTGGGCTTGGACAGCCCTTACTATTCACATACTAGCAGAAAAGACCTAAACTTTCAACTGCAGCATCTATCAACCAGGGTCCTTTGCATCGAATCCCCTTTATACACCAACGTATTTTACAGAAACAGAATCACAGAATTGTTATAAAATCATGGAATAGAATCCCTACCGTGCTGAAGGAGGCCATTCAGCCTGCACTGACAACAATCCCACCCAGGCCTTATCTCCATAACCTCACATATTTATCCTGCAAACCCCTCTGATACGAAGGGACAATTTAGCGTGGCCAATCTACCTAGCACACACATCTTTATGCTGTGGGAAGAAGCCAGAGCACCCAGAGGAAACCCACGCAGACGTGGGGAGAATGTACAAACTCACACGTCACCCAAGGCCAGAACTGAACCAGGGACCCTGGCGCCATTTGTTACAGCACAGAAGTAGTTCATTCGGCCCACCGGGTCTGCACCAGTTCTCTTAACGAGTATTGTGACTTAGTGCCATTTTCTGGCCTTTCTCCCATAATCAATGATAAATTCATTTAAAAAATCTGGAGGCGCCTCTTTATCCACCACAGGGAAAGCTTGAAGTGAATAGTATAACCAGATTTAAAGAGAAACGGGTATGCATTCAAGGGTGAAAGGAACAAAAGGATACATTGAACGAGTAAAATGGAGGGTGGGAGGCTCATCCCTATGCTGTAGATTTAATATAGTCTTCTTGGCAAGGAAATTAAAATGGGAAAAAACTTCCTGAAAAATACAATTAATATTTTTAAGATACTTTTTTGTGTGAAGATGTGAAATTCCCAATAGGACACAGCACAGCATGATACAGTGAGAATCCTGTGCACCAGACAGATTAATTCATCTATGCTGGCACTCACTGATTAAACAAGCTATAGCCAAAAACAGAAGGTGGAAAAACATTGGAGGGATAGTCTGTCGCTGCTTCATTTTGTTAAAATTTTGAGAAGTCAAGGCAATATCAGCAAGACTTGCCTTGAAAATACAGGATCAAAGATTACATTTCACAAACTGTATTCATAACAAACTCCAAAATAGATTCAATCCTGATCGCAATTTAATTCTTGCATAAACCAAGTTAATCTCCCATAATGGAAAAGCTCCACACTGCCCATTTTCACATTGTATAATAAAGAACTTTTATCCTGTCTTTTAAAATAAGTGATTTCAGCAGCATTTTCAAATATGGCGCACTAATGCAGTTTACTACGCAAGTAATCCGCAGATACAGATTGCTAGATTATATTATTTGGCATGTTTTGAGTGAAAGAGACTGCTGCAGTACCTACCTGTGCCTCTGGCGGCCCCCCTTCATCTCTGATCAGCAGTAGGTAACTCTGGCCATCCACCACAATCTCTTTCTTAAAGCGCCCACCTATCACAGAAACAGGTTATTGTGAAAGACAAAGCACGGCTGACAGTAGATATGCCACAACAACACACAAGGTACCAACTACAGGGCATGTACACACTACACTAGCAAAAGATGAATTACTGGTAACACATAGCGACAGACGGTTGATAATGGCTGGGAAGGGGACAGACAAATTGTGATATGATAGGCAGTTCATTTTATCTATTCTACTGGCAAATTATAAAAAACTATCACATGTACTGAAGACTCTTCTAGCACAATGTGTATCATGGTTTGCTGATGTGGGGGCAACAAAGGCAGTTCTTTTTGTCAAAGTTGGTTGAATCAAGGGCTTTCAGTTGGTACTTACAACTCAAAGTGTTCAATATACCTGATTTTCACTGTCTCTTGCATCATTATCTGACTACTTCTAGGCCTCTGCAGTCACTTTAAGCACGAGAGAAGCTAGTTTCTGCTCAAATGAAAAGCTTGACATTTGTTGGACTTGCATCAGTCAGAGACAAAGCATCAGTCATCCTCACACTGCATAATACAATACCTCTAGATTTCCTGGTGCAGCCACCCACACAGCCTCCTTGTGTCAATGAGATGTGACTCTCATTCTGCTTGTCAGTGCATCAATGTGAGAATATATCAAGGCCACAGCAGAAGTGTAGGGCACCCCAGGAAGACTAGGTTTGTGACCTTGTATAAAATATTTAACGTAGATCAGTATCTTATATCTGAACTTGCCCACACACCCAGTGATACTTTCACAAAAAGCATTAAAAAAATGACATCCTTGTAAGTGATCCCGTTTTCCTTTAAGTTCTTGAATTCTTCCAAGCACCAATATAAAGTTTCTCATATCTGAAATAGCATTCAGTCTGTCCTCAACCCTCGTAGTGAATAGTGATGGTTACAATTGGTCCATTGAACAGGCGGGCCAAGAAATAAAATGTCGCCCTGGCAAAAGCTGAGAAGACTGGAATTTAGGACAATCATTGGAATCAGATAACAGAGATGATTGGGCCATTTGATTCAACGCAAGCAGGAGTAGCAGCTGTGAAGAGGCACAGTTACCTGGTTTAACTGATGCATTAGTTTCATGAGCTTTTTTTTAAAAAAAGGAAAAAGTGTGCTATATACATTGAGTGAGCAAAATAAAAGTGACAGTGAGACAGTTCTATGGGAGTGACAGATTAGGTAGAAAACTGCTGCTCCCATTAGCGGGAGCAAATAGCAAAATAACACACGCGCAATGATCGGTATTCCCGGTTGAAGAATAGAAGTGTTCCTCATAATTCAGGCAGGTTCCATCTCAGTTTTACATGAAGTGAACATTCTCACTCCCAATTAAGAACATTGTTATTCATCCTGCTTGGCTGAGTGCAAGAAACACCGAGGCCAGCTCTATGGAAGTGGGGGCATCTTTTCCAAGGACAACTGCATAGCGTGAGGATTTTCCACTCATCCAACAATCCGACACTGGCTGACCAACCAAAACAAACACCTTTGGGGTGAATAACAACACAGTATGTGGCCAAAAATTATGCCTTGGGTCTTCCTTTGCAGGATTGCCTCTACCTTAACTTGCACCAAGTCCCATTCATCCCTCATCCCAATGTTTGAAAATTATACTGGCCTCCATTTAAGCAAGGCCTCAATTTTAAAGCTTTCATTCTTTTGGTCAAATTCTTTGTTCACCAAGGCCAAGTTTCTTCAGCTGACCTTGGTGCAGAGCCCCTGATATTTCTCCCTAGAAACCTATCTGTGTCCCTTTATTACTTTAAGATACTTCTTAAAACCTGCCACTTTTACCAAGATAACCAGATCTAATACCTTCTTATGTCACTGTGCCTAGTTATATTGCTCCTGTGGAACACCTTGGGATGTTTTATTACATTAAAGGTACTACATAGATACAAGTTGTTGTGAATAGGTTACTTTCTGGCCAGGAAGAGAACACAAAGCTCTCAATGTCCAGTTAAAGTTAAGTCCCAAATATAAACAGAAAATGCTGGGACTCACTCCGCAGGTTGGGCTGACGAGCCTGAGAGAGAATTGCCATGTCAGGTTAATGGCCATTTATCTCAATACCTGCTGATAATTTCCAGCATTCTCTCTTAATCTTTCAGCATTTTGCTTCAGTCAGTTAAGTTAAATCCTAGCCGCAGCAACGCGGTGAATTCTGCCACACTGTGTGACCTGGTACCTTTATTTCTTTTGGCAAATGACAATAAGAGGGAGATAGGCCATACTTTCTGTAATGGAAGACACTGGATTCTCTAACAGAGGTCAGTGGTGCTGGACTGCAGCTCCGATAACTCATTAAATTAAATGCAATATTACATCCTTGCAACGGAGAGGGGGAGAATTACAGAACAGTGCGAATGAATGTGCCGCACATGTGCCAGAAATAGGGCCAATGCCCCCCGAGGGGGTGCTGATGTAAACTGTGCTCTATGCCATATGTTTGCAGCCTGCATGCAGGAACTGTGAGTCAGTAAGACCAGTCTGCTAGAGTGAAATCATTGCTGAATGCAGATCACAATGTCAAACATGCAAACTGAGTAAGAGAAGAGAAAATGAGCTGTTAGCCATCCTCCTCCTCAAATATTAGGTTTTTTAAAAAAAACCTGATACAGCCTTACACGTTGTGCAATGGGGATATTTTCAATTAAAAGTCTGATGCTTGAAAGTCACAGCCTACTTTGAAGGGTTAACTGTTCATTAAGTCTCCGTGGGTTGGCTCCTGATTGCTATCCAGCAGCCACCCCCAGGAGGACATCTGCTGGATCCAAGATCTATCCCGGATACAATGCACTCCACAGTAAGTTGGCTCACACAAGAATGATGGCTTGGGTTAAGCGCCCAGGAGCACTTA
Organism: Carcharhinus amblyrhynchos; assembly: GCF_965287045.1. Taxonomy (NCBI): domain Eukaryota; kingdom Metazoa; phylum Chordata; class Chondrichthyes; order Carcharhiniformes; family Carcharhinidae; genus Carcharhinus; species Carcharhinus amblyrhynchos. Next base: position 17,022,219 of record NC_137334.1, on the reverse strand, counting down.
CATAACAGTGCACAATAGCAAGAGCTCTGGCAGAGTGGGAGAAAATTGGAGCACAAATATTTATTAAAACAAATTCAGGCAATGTATCCAAGTGGCTCTAGCACCCCTTAATCCTACAGATGTTGTTGTTAGCCTCTCTATATAACATAGAATGAAACAAGAGAAATTGGGAATGTTCTCCTTGGTGGAGAGAAGTGGATATTTAATAATGATATTCGAAATTGGAAAAGGTTTTCTAGAATTGATAAAGGGAATCTGGTTTTCACTGGCAGGAGAGTTGGTAACCACAGAGCATAGATTTAGGATAATTGGCAAAAGAATCAAGCAGGAGATAAGCTTTTTTTTAAAGCAGCATGTTGTTATGATCTGAACGCATTGCCTCCATCTGTGCTGTCATGATATTTTATAAGCACTGCTTTTATACTAATCTATACAGGAAGCTAGTCGTGATGCCACTATCATTGGTAATAACATACATGAGAAAAAGAAGATGCTTCAGCACCCCTGCCATCAGAAGAATCATCTTTATCCGTAAGTAGAGAATGCTCCTAAAGTCAAGTACACTGATAATCATCTGATTAAGAACTATCATGACCATTTATCTGCTAAAACAATAGCCTTTACTGCCCATCATCCCTGTGGATGCTGTTTCCCAGTAACTACTGTAAATTTCTCATCCTTATTTCCAAATACCCCTCCCATATCCTCATCTTTTATTTTCTCTGAAAGCTCCTTTGGCCTCTATGTGCTTGCTTGGTTTTCTTTTGCCCACTACTGGCCCTGCTTTCAGCTGCCAAATTCTGGAATTCCCTCTCAAACCTCTGGGCAGGATTTTCCAGTCTTAGAAATTTCCACCTACAGTAAACAGAACTTCTGCTGTTTAATCAAGGTTTCTGTCTGGCCCTTGACAATTGCTAGGATGGTACCAACTGAAATATCCCACCCTGAGTCATAGAATCCCTAAAGTGCAGAAGGAGGCCATTCAGCTCCATTGAGTCTGTACCGACTCTCTGATGGAACATCTTACCCAGGCCCTATCCCCGTAACCCCACATATTTACCCTGCTAATACCCCTAACCTACACATCTTGGAGCAATTTAGTATGGCCAATCCACCTAATCTGTACACCTTTGGACTGTGGAAGGAAACCGGAGCTCCCAGAGGAAAGCCACACAGGAGAACATGCAAACTCCACAAAGTCAGTCATCTACGGCCCTAATTGAATCTGGGTCCCTGGTGTTGTGAGACAGCAATGCCAACCACTTTGTTGCCCATATCTCTCTCTGTCTTAAAACCAAAGCATGGTGCTCTGGTATCAAATTTTACCTGATAAGGCTCCTGTGAAGCATTTTGAGATCTAGTTATGGAGTAAGGATGCTATATAAATAAAAACGTGTTAGTGATTTCTACAGATCCTACAAAAACACTGGCGCTAGCAATATAGTTTCAAACAGTGCAGTTATTTTAAAAACATATCCTGCTCTGGGAGAGGCCACACTGGTTTCACATGACATCCAGAGGCAAAAAAACCTTGCTATTTTAAAAAACAATTATGAGTTAACCTTTTTTCCCTTTCCAGAGGCTTGGGACATACTCTTGGCTGACACTCTAAGAACAATACTGGGTGTGGCACTGTCAGAGATGCTGCCAATCAGGTGAGATATTAAACCGAGGAACCATCTGCCCCATCAAGTGGGTGTGAAAGATCCTAGCCTACTATTTTGAAGAAAAACAGGGGAGGTCTTCCTGGTGTCCTGGCTAATATTTGCCCCTTAACCATCGTCACTGAAATCAGATTATCTAGTCAGTACTTTGCAGCTGTTCGTGGGATCTTGCCATGCTCAAACTGGCATTTTCTACAGTAGTGACTACACCGAAAACGTGACGATAGGACTCATTGGATCCTGAGGTCATGAAAGGTGCTCCACAAATGCAAGTCTTTCATTCATTTCCATATTTCATCCCCCACATTCTGGTCACCAGCAATTCTTCAGTATCTCACCATTCTTCACATGTCAAATGTCAGCCAACCATTTAACTGTGTAGGCATCACCAATAACTCTGGCCTCATACATTTAAGCTCCATTGATCTCTATTTGCTAGCAAAGGTCACTTGAAATCAAGAGCAGGAACCTTGACCCAAGGACTTGACTGCAGTTGAAACTACATCTCAAGCTGATCCCATATAGATCAAAGAATGAATGAGGAACCTTCGGGGTGAGGAACAGCAGGATTAGCTGACAACTATCACAGGAAAATTGGTTTAATCTCCCTGCCTTTGAAAGAAAGATTCATTAGAGACAGACATTGCTGCAGCAATGAAGAATTTAGAAGGTGTATATACATTACTTTAGAATTCAAAAAAACACTGTGCTGTCTTCCCACTTTATACCAAAACCTAGATACAATCAGGGAATAAAGGAATCAATTCAAGCTTTTTTTTATATATTGGAGAGGAAGAGTTTGTCATGTGGTACTACACAAGGTGTTAGCTGGGGAAAGCATATTACCAGCTAACTAGGGGCCAGAGTTTAACTGGATCACACAAGAAGGTACCAAGGTTACACAATACAATACAATCCCTACAGTGATGAAGGAGTCTGCACTGACCACAATCCCACCAGGTCCTATTCCCATAATCCCACATATTTACCCTGCTAATCCCATGACACTAAGGTCAATTTGACATGGCCAATCAACCTAACCCACACATCTTTGGACTGTGGAAGAAAACCTGAGCAGCCAGAGGAAACCATCAAAAAGACACAGGGAGAATGTGCAAACTTCACACAGTCACCTGAGACTGGAATTGAACCCAGGTCCCCAGCATTGAGGCAGCAGTGTTAACCACTGTGCCACGGAGCCGTCTGGAATAAAACATATCAATTGGATACTGTTAATAGCTTTGAGATTGATGACAAGAATTTTAAGCTACATTCGCATTTTATTTTGAAGTATCTGTATCCCGCATTTTATGCATGTAAAACAATTAGTATTGTTGATTTTTGTTTTAAAGCCTGTTTTCATTTTGTTTCTGAGAGGTAATCAGGGAATAAATACCATGAATCTGTTGGCATAGCAACATTTGAACATGATGCTTTGAGTAGGTTACACAATGCTCAGCTCCAACAATCCAATTTGTTACAAATGTGATTCATCATCAAGGTCTTTGCAGTCACAAGTCATGTCGATTCCTCCATGACTCACCCTTCTTTATTCACCATCTCCTTCAGTTCTGCAACCCTCTGAGATATCTGTGTTCCACCCAATTGGCCTCTTGTGCATTTCCAATTTTCATCACCTTGCTGCTACTGCATGGCCTTCAGCTGCATTAACCCGGAGATCTAGAATTAGGTATTCCCAAACCACCTTGCCCCTCTGTCCTCCCTGATCAAGCTTACTATTGGCCACAATTTTACTGTCCCACCCGCCATGGAAAGCGGAGCTGGTAAGGGGAGGACAATGGCAAGTTCCATTGACCTTGGGCAGGATTTTACAGTTTCAGGACAAGCAAGGCCCTAAAATTCCACCCATGATCCCACTGCATGGCTCGGTCTCAAATTATGTTTAACCTCCTGCCTGTGAAGTGCCTTGGGTTGGTTGGAGGCGCCATACAAACGTGAGTTGCTGTTGCTAGACTCTGATGCTGCTGGTCTTTATCACCGACTTGCTATCAATAGATAAAGAATTTTGTTTCTGGTTTTGTGCCACATTCCCTCTGGGAAGCAGTGACCCAGAAAGAACACTCCGACTTCAGAAAATAGAAGTTGGAGGAGGTCATTTGATCTTTAAGCTTGTACCATCATGGCTGACCATCTACCTCAGATACATCATTCTCCATTATTGCCACGTCCCTAAATTTTCTTTGTACTCGGAAAGATCAGCCTCAGACTTGGTTATACTCAGCAACTGAGCAACCACTGATCTCTGAGCTACAGAATTATGTGGATTCACAATTTCTCATTTCAATGCCAAATCATAGAATCGTGGAATCATAGAACCCTCCAGTGCAGAAGGAAGCTATTCAGTCCATCAAGCCTGCACCCTCAACAATTCCACCCAGGCGCTATCCCCGCAACCCCATGCATTTACCCTGTTAATCCCCCTGATGCTAAGGGGCAATTTAGCATGGCCAACCAACCTAACTCACATATCTTTGGACTGTGGGAGGAAACAAGAGCAAACCACAGCACCTGGAGGAAACCGTCACAGACACGGGGAGAACGCGCAAACTCCACACAGTGACCAAAGGCCTGAATTGAACCTGGATCTCTGGCGCTCTGAGGCAGCAATGCTAACCGCTGTGCTATCATGCCACCCTTGGTCAAGAAAAGAGCAGGAGAAACAAAAGAGAATTATGGTCTGTTTTCAAGAAATCTTTGTTGCTCCATTGACTCAGTTGGTATTTCCACCACGGTGCAAAGTCAGCTAAGACATGTAGCAGGCCGAAGATGTTGTGGTTTGTTCTGTAGCCTATGCTGAGTAGCCCAACTCAGCCCAGATGGTGCTGGGGTAATACAACTGGCCTCAGCCATGCCCATTAGGATCACAAAGGATGAATGGCCACAGTCCCTGTTGTGCCTTGAGTCAGTCTCTTCAAGAACAGTAGGGAGGAGACTGGGCATGGAGCCGAAATCTAGCTTTCTCCTGGTGGCAGACTCCCAAGCCACTCACTCCGTATCTCTAACAGCTTATGCTACTTTAACTTGAATCATTAAATCAAAACAGAAAAATGTGGATCTTTGAATTAATTGCAATTTTGCACGGAACTCTTTTAAAAGATGGATTTGTGATGATTAAATACCATTTTCAGAAGCAGAAAGCAAAGTGATCTGTGCTTTCAACAAGCAGTTGAACAACTTTCAGGGGTGCAAGGCCTTCTGTCTCTACACCGTCACATTCACACCTCCAGTCCTTCCTACCACTGCAAATCCTGAGTATGCAAAATCCTACGTGAGAAACTAAATGAAAGGACTCAATGGTGGAAAGGAGAGATGATTCATCCAGCTTTCTCAAAACTTTATACTATGTAACACCATGTACAATCCAATTTAATGTCACTTGGCCTCAAGCCCAACTCTGTAGTATTCTATTTCCTTTTTGATGCATCTGCTCTCTTTGTCACAGGAGGCAGAAGCTTCACACAGCTCCATGATTTTTCACTAACTGTTTGAATGTGGAAATTTTGTGACTCACGAGCATTAGAGAGATTTTGATAAAGTAAATTTATAGAAATTGTTTTCACAGGTAAGAAGATTGGTAACTAGGGGAGAGAGATTTGAGATAATTAAGCAAAAATTTTTTTTACACAAGTTGTACTGTCTGAAAGGGTGGTGGAAGCAGATTCAGTTAGCAACTTTCAAAAGGGAATTGGATCAATACTTGAAAAGGAGGAATTGCAGAGGTACAGCAGGGCAGTGTGACGAATTAAAAATCCCTTTCAATCAGCAAACACAGGCACAGCCACTGAATGGCCTCCTGTGTTCGTGTGAATTTAACCAGCTTTCTATATAACAGCGCTTTAGAAATTATAACATGGCCAGGAAAGTAAAGGCCCAGTAATCAAGCTCTCGGTTTAACAATTACAAACACATGCACAATGATCAAACATCTGTACACACTTCTGTGGGACATGCGTCACTGCACATTCCGCACATACTGTAACTGAACACCAGAAACAGTCTCCACAGGGAGATGCAGGACCACTATTCTACTGGTTATTCAATGTGCTAAAATAACTCAGGTGCATTTCAGCAAGTAAACAGGTTTTGATACATAAAGGCACTAAACAGTTATCGCCTCAACTTGCAATTCTGAAAATAAATATGAATGATAACTTAGTATTAAGCACCAAATTATTGTGGGGCACCATAGTGGCACAGTGGTTAGTACTGCTGCCTCACAGCACCAGGGACTCGGGTTCAGTTCTGGCCTTGGGTCACTGCATGTGTGGAGTTTGCACGTTTTCTGCGTGGGTTTCCTCCAGGTCCTCTGGTTTCTTCCCACAGTCCAAAGGTGAGCAGGTTAGATGGGTTGATCATGCTAAATTGTCCCTTAGTGTCCCAAGATGGACAAGTTAAAGGAATTAGAGGGGTAAATATGTAGGGTTATGGGGATAGGGCATGGGTAGGATGCTTTGTCAGAGAGTCAGTGCAGACACAAGATGGGCCGAATGGCCCCCTTTTGCACTGTAGAGGTTTTTTAATTCTAAATGGAGGCCCATTGTGTCTGCACCAACTCCCAAAATGAGCAATTCACCTGATGCAATTCTCCTGCCTTCTCCCCATAACCTTGCATATTCCTAACAGAAATTGGTCTAATCTCTTTTTGAATTCTTGAGTTGTGTCTCTATTACGCAATCAGACTGTGCATTCTACACCCTAACCACTTGATGTATCAAAAAGTTCTTCTAATGTCATCTTTGCTCTCCAGTACACCAAGGCCATTAGCACGCATCAGGAAAAGCAAGGATCCCAACAATAACCCCTGAATAACTCCACTACAAACCTTCCCCCAGCCTGAAAAACGTCCTTTAACCAACTTATGCCAAGTGGCCAATTCCTTATCCATTTTGCGACTGCCCCTTTTATTCCATGGGTGAGAACTTTATTTGGAAGTCTGTTGTGCGACAAGGCATCAAACATCCTTTGAAAGTCCACATGGGCCATATCGGCAGCATTTCTGTCATCACCTCTCTATTACTTCTTCAAAAAAGCTCCAGAAATTTAGATAAACATGATTTTCTCTCAAGAAATCCATGCTGCCTTTCATTAATTAACTGACATTTGTCCACTGACGATTAATTTTTCTCAAGTTATTGTTTCTAGGCATTTCCCCACCACTGTAGAGGAAATGCCTAGAAACTGTAGTTAAGCTGACTAGTTTGTAGTTGCTAGGCTTACCTTTACTTCCTTTCTTGAACAATTTGGAATTCTTCAGTGTTCTGGGACCACATGTATCTAAGGAAGGCTGACAATGCTGGCAGTGCGTCTGCAATTTCCATTCTCATTATACAGTATTTCTGGATGCACATCATCCAGTTCTGGTGTCTTATCACCCTTAAGTACCAACAACTATCCACTACTACCTCCTTTTCAATTTTAAATCCAACTGGCGGCTGAATTACCTTATCTTTTACCATGACCTGGATAGAATCTTCTTCCTTCATAACAAGAGATGCAAAGTACTCATTCTGTACCTCAGCTATGCTCTCTATCTGCATGTGTAACTCCCCTTTTTGGTCCATATTTGGCCCTCTTTTACCATTTTATACGTTTATAGGAGACTTTTGGATACTGTTTTATGCTAGTTGCCAGTTTCTACTCGTACTTCCTCCTTGCTTCTCTTATTTGCTCTTCATCTCTCCTCTGAACCTTCTGTATTAAGCTTGGTTTCTACCTAAGCACACTTTTTCTTCGTAATCTTAATTCCTATCTTCTATGTCATTCAGGGAGCTCATTTGTTTACTTTTCGATGGAGTATACTTCGACTGCGCCCAAACTCTCTCTTCCATGAAGGTAGCCCATTGTCCAGACGCTATTTTTCCTGCCAACCTTTGACTCCAGTTTATTCAGCCCACATCCGTTCTTACATGAAAGTTGACTTATCCCCAGTTATGATGTGGAATTGCCAGCGTTGGACTGAGGTAGGCACTGTCAGTAGTCTCACAACACCAGGTTAACGTCCAATAGGTTTATATGGAGCACGAGCTTTCAGAGCGCTGCTCCTTCATCAGGTGAGTGCAGGATTTGTATCACACACAGGGCATATATAGACACAAACTCAATTACAAGATAATGTTGGAATGCGAATCTTAACAGGTAATCAAGCATTTACAAGTATAGACAGTGCGAGTGGAGAGAAGGTTAAGCACTGTTTAAAGAGATGAGAATTGTCTCAAGCCAGGACAGATAGTAAGATTTTGCAAGCCCAGGCAAGTTTTGCGGGTTACAAATAGGGTGACATGAACCCAAGATCCCAGTTGAGGCCTTCCTCGTGTGCGGAACTTGGCTATCAGGTTCTGCTTGGCGATTCTGCGTTGTCGTGTGTCTTGAAGGCCACCTTGGAGAACGTTTACCCAAAGATCAGAGGCTGAATGCTCTTGACTACTGAAGTGTTCCCCGACAGGGAGAGAACACTCCTACCCGGTAATTATCTGGTGGTGTCCATTCATCTGTTGTAGCATATGCATAGTCTCATGTACCATACCTCAGGAGATTCTTTCCTGCAGCATATCAGGTAGACAATGTTGGCCGAGTCGTAAGAGTATGGACTTTCTAGCCGGTGGATGGTGTTCTCACGTGAAATGATGGCATTTATTTCAATGATCCAGCATGTCTTGCAGTGATTGCTGTGACAGGGTTGTATGGTGTCACGGTCACTGTTCTCCTGATGGCTGGACAGTTTGCTGCGTACAATGGCCTGTTTGTTGCATTGGGGAGACCATGCAGATGCTACGACAACGGATGAATGGACACTGCTCGACAATCACCAGGCAGGAGCATTCTCTTTCTGTCGGGGAACAGTTCAAAGTCTGACAACACCAGGTTTAAGTCCAACGATTTATTTGATAGTAAACTCACTAGCTAATAAATTGGTTGGACTTAAACCTGGTGTTGTCAGACTTTTTACTGTGTTTACCCCAGTCCAACGCCGGCATATCCACATCAGGGGAACAGTTCAGCAGTCAAGGGCATTCAGTGTCTGACCTTCAGGTAAGTATTCTCCAAAGCCGCCTTCAAAACACATGACAATGCAGAATCGCTGAGCAGAAACTGACAGCCAAGTTCTGCACACGAGGATGGTCTCAACCAGGATCTTGGGTTCATGTCACACTATCTGTAACCCCCATGACTTGTCTGGGCTTGCAAAATCTCACTAACTCTTCTGGCTTGTGACTAGGCTGATGCCGGAGTTGAGGGGGTTGAGCTATGAGGAGAGGCTGAATAAATTAGGCTTGTACTCGTTAGAGTTTAGAAGAATGAGGGGAGATCTCATTGAGACGTATAAGATGATGAATGGGATGGATAGGATAGAGGTGGAGAGACTCTTCCCGCTCAGAAAGGATAGTAGGACTAGGGGGCACAGCCTCAAGATAAAGGGGGGGCGGTTTAGAACGGAGTTGAGGAGGAACTTCTTCACTCCAAGGGTGGTGAATCTCTGGAATTCTCTGCCCATTGAAGTGGTGGAGGCTTCCTCGCTAAATATTTTTAAGACGCGGGTTGATGGGTTTTTGATAAGAGAGGGGATTAAGGGTTATGGGGAGAGGGCGGGAATGTGGAACTGAGTCACGACAGATCAGCCTTGATCTTATTGAATGGCGGGGCAGGCTCGAAGGGCTAGTTGGCCTACTCCTGCTCCTATTTCTTATGTTCTTAATTCAGGCCTCCTTAACCTGTGCTTAACCTTCTCTCCACTCGTATTGTCTGCACCTGTAAAGACTTGATCACATGTTAAGACACATATTCCAACCATTATCTTGTAATTGAGTTTATGTCTATATATGCCTTGTTTGTGAAACAAGTCCTGCGCTCACCTGATGAAGGAGCAGCACTCTGAAAACTCGCGCTACCAAATAAACCTGGTGGACTTTAACCTGATGTTGTGAGACTACTTACTATCCCCAGTTAACAATGTTACTCTAGATTGTTCTTTGTCCTTTTCTATAATCAGCCTAAACCTGGCATCTCAGCATTCTCCTACTTTTACTTGATCTTCCTGGGCCAACTCATTCCCAAGAACCAGGTCTTAGCAGTGTCTCCATCCTTATTGACTGGAAACATACTAAAGAATTTTTTCCTGAACACACTCTCAGAACTCCTGCATCTCTCTGCCTTTTACACTCCTACTGTTCCTAGTCTGTATTTGGATAATTAAAGTCCCCTATTGCCGGTATTCAATAATATTTGAAGCTCGTATAATTTTTTTCCAAACTTGTTCCTCTACATCCTCCCCACCAGTTGGTGGCCTACACACTACACTGAGCAATTTGATTACACTTTCCTTGTTCCTTAGCCCAAGCTAAGTAGATTCTGTCCTAGATCCCTCTCCATGATACTCTCAGTCCAGCTGCGCAATGCTCTCCTTAATATCAATACTGCCACCCATCTCCCCCTTTTCATCCTTTCCTGAACACCTTGCATCCAGGGATATTTAACACCCAGTCCTGCTCTTCTTTGAGCCAAGTCTCTGTTATAGCCACAACATCATATTTCCACATTTCAATCTGTACTTGTAACTCATCAGTCTTATTTACCGCACTCTGGACATTCACATGCATGAATGTAAACCTAATTAAGACAATATCCCCATCTCCTTTACTCCGATTTGGACAAGCTCAGTGAGTAGGCAATTGCATGGAAGATAGAGTCACAGAGGTTTACAGCATGGAACTTACCCTTCGGCCCAACTTGTCCATACTGCCCTTTTTTTTCAAAAGCCCTAAGCTAATCCAATTGTGTGCATTTGGCCCATATCCCTCTATACCCATCGTACCCATGTAATTATCTAAATGCTTTTTAAAAGACAAAATTGTACCCGTCTCTACTACTATCTCTGGCAGCTTGCTCCAGATACTCACCACCCCCTGTGGAAAAAATTGCCCCTCTAGACACTTTTGTATCTCTCGCTTCTCACCTTAAACCTATGCCCTCTAGTTTTAGACTCTCCTACCTTTGGGAAAAGATATTGACTATCTAGCTGATCTGTGCCCCTCATTATTTTATAGACCTCCATAAGATCACCACTCAGCCTCCTACACTCCAGGGAAAAAAGTCCCAGCCAATCCAGCCTTTCCTTATAACTCAATCCATCAAGTCCTGGTAGCATCCTAGTAAATCTTTTCTGCAGTCTTTCTAGTTTATTGGTTGTCAAATAGGAGGCAGAGAGTGGGGGTTAATGGGTGCTATTCGGATCGGCGGTTGGTGGAGTGGAGTGCCCCAGGGGTCGGTGCTGGGGCCTCAGCTATTTACCATTTATATAGATGATCTGGAGGAGGGAACCGAGTGTATGGTGTCGAAATTTGCTGATGACACCAAGATTGGTGGAACGGCAAATTGCGCGGAGGGTGTGGAGAGTCTGCAGAAGGATCCAGATAGGCTGGGCGAATGGGCCAGGAAATGGCAAATGGAATTTAATGTTGGCAAGTGCGAGGTGGTCCACTTTGGTAGGAATAATGGTAGGAAGGACTATTTCTTATGAGGTGAAAAACTGCAGCAGGCGACGGTGCAGAGGGACCTCGGAGTCCTTGTGCATGAGTCGCAAAAACCCAGCTTGCAGGTGCAGCAGGTGGTCAGGAAGGCTAATGGGATGCTGGCCTTCATAGCGAGGGGGATTGAATATAAAAGTAGGGAGGTCTTGCTGCAGCTGTATAGGGCATTGGTGAGGCCGCAGCTGGAGTACTGTGTGCAGTTTTGGTCGCCGCACTTACACAAGGATATTTTGGCCTTGGAGGGAGTGCAGAGGAGGTTTACTAGGCTGATACCGGAGTTGAGGGGGTTAAGCTATGAGGAGAGGTTGAATAAACTAGGCTTGTACTCGTTAGAGTTTAGAAGAATGAGGGGAGATCTCATTGATACGTATAAGATGATGAATGGGATGGATAGGATAGAGGTGGAGAGACTCTTCCCGCTCAGAAAGGACAGTAGGACTAGGGGGCACAGCCTCAAGATAAAGGGGGGGCAGTTTAGAACGGAGTTGAGGAGGAACTTCTTCACTCAAAGGGTGGTGAATCTCTGGAATTCTCTGCCCGTTGAGGTGGTGGAGGCTGCCTCGCTAAGTATTTTTAAGACGCGGTTTGTTGGGTTTTTGATAAGCGAGGGGATTAAGGGTTATGGGGAGAGGGCGGGAATGTGGAACTGAGCCACGACAGATCAGCCATGATCTTATTGAATGGCGGGGCAGGCTTGAAGGGCTAGATGGCCTACTCCTGCTCCTATTTCTTATGTTCTTATAATAGGGGTAACCAGAATTGCACACAGTTCTGTGCTGATGCTGTGAGGTTATCCACTTTGGATAGCAAGAAGATACTGTGAGGTTATCCACTTCAGAAGCAAAAACAGGAAGGTAGATTATCTGAATGGCTATAAGTTAAGAGAGGGGAATGTGCAATGAAACATGGGTGTCCTTGTACTCCAATTGCTGAAGGTAAGCATGCTAGTGCAGCAGGCGGTGAAGAAAGCAAATGGTATGTTGGTCTTCATAGCGAAAGGATTCGAGTACAGGAAAAAGGATTTCTTGCTGCACAGGGCCTTGGTGAGACCACACCTGGAATAGCGTGTGCAGTTTTGGTCGTCTTACCTGAGGAAAGATGTTCTTGCCATACAGGGAGCGCAGCGAAGGTTTACCAGACATTCTTGGGATGATATAGGAGTAAGAAGTCTCACAACACCAGGTTAAAGTCCAGATTTATTTGGTAGCAAAAACCACTAACGTTCGAAGCGCTTGCTGCTCCTTCATCAGGTGAGTGGGAGTTCTGTTCACAAAATGTTGTTCGTTCATCGTCATCGACGAGGACCTCGACACCATTAGTCATTTTGAGGCTGGTTGCGGTGTGTCCCAAGATGACTGATCAGGCCAATTCCGGCATGGAATGTCCTGGCACATATTGGACAGACTTGTGTAGACACTGTAGTTGTTGCGCTGGTGGCTCTGGACTTGCGCAGCTCACGTTTAAGTTGTACTTCAGCAATACACCTTGCTTCATGAGCTTGACAGCCTTTGTGGATGAGGCAGCGCCAGGTAGGGCGGTTTTGTGCCAGCGTTTCCCAGGTGGTCGTGTCAATGTCAAGCGACTTCAGGGAGGCCTTGAATGTGTCTTTGAAACGTTTCTTCTGCCCTCCATGCAAGCATCTTCCAGCAGAAGAGTTCCCCAAAAAGGGGTGCTTGGGTATGCGCTTGTCTGACATACGGATGACATGACCTGCCCACCAGGACTGCACTCTCATCAGCAGTGTGTGGACTGATGGTAGACTTGCTCTAGAGAGAACTTCAGCGTCTGGTACTTTGTCTTGCCATCGGATGTGTAATATTCTGCAAAGGCAAGTCATGTGGAAATGATTGAGCTGTCTTGCATGCCTTCGATACACAGCCCATGTTTCACAAGCATACAAGTGGGTAGTGAGTACCGTGATGCTGTAGACCTTCAGTTTTGTTGCTGGGCTGATTCCTCGACATTCCCATACAGTGGAGCACAGTCTACCGAAAGCAGAACTTGCCTTTGCTATTCTGCAGTTAACTTCTGTATCAATAGTCACTGCTTGAGAGAGGGTGCTGCCAAAATAAGTGAACTGGACCACTGCCTGTAGTTTCTGCCCTTTGATTGTGATTATAGATTCTGTATACGGTGCATGAGGAGCAGACTGGTGCATGACTTCTGTCTTTTTAATGTTGATGGTGAGTTGAAAATTGTCACAAGCCGTGGAAAATTTGTCCATACTGACTTGCATCTCTGGCTCTGAGCCAGCATACAGGGCACAGTCATCGGCAAAGAGGAAATCTCTCAGAACAGTCTCTTTCACCTTGATAATAGCTTGAAGTCTCCTCAGGTTGAAGAGCTTCCCATCCATTCTGTACTTGAGGCTGATTCCAGCAACACTGTTCTGGAAGGCATCATTCAGCATTCTAGTAAACATCAAGCTGAACAGTGTGGGTATGAGAACACAGTCCTGTTTGATGCCATTGGTGACTGGGAATGCCTCAGAGGATTCTCCGCCATCCAGTACTCTGGTCATCACGCCATCATGGAACTGGCGTACCATCTGAATGAATTTGGGAGGGCAGCCGAACTTTGACATGATCCTCCACAGGCCTTATCGGCTTACAGTGTTGAAGGTTTTCACGAGGTCAAAGGTTGTGTAGAGCTCGCGATTCTGCTCCTGACACTTCTCCCGAAGTTGGCGCGCAGCAAAAATCATGTCAGTAGTCCCATGGCCTTTGCGGAAGCCACACTGTGACTCTGGAAGTAGGCCCAGCTCCAGATGAGCGACCAGATTTAGCAGGACTCTTGCGAGGATTTTTCCTGTGATGGAGAGCAGCGAGATTCCTCGGTGCTTGTCGCATGCTTGCCGATTGCCTTTCCTTGTGTAGAGGTGTACGATGAAAGCATGTTTAAGTTCCTTGCCAAGGCAGATGAAATACAGGAATGGATCCTTGCTTCCAAAAGGACTCGAACAACTTGGTGAGCTTCTCGATAAGTGCAGGACCAGCAGCTTTATAGATCTCTGCGGGTATGGCATCTGCCCTTGGGGCTTTGCCACTGGATAGCTGGCTGACAACTTTCTTGACTTCGGCTACTACCGGTGGATCATCCATGGCGCTGTTGATATCAAGCTGGGGAATCCTGTCTATTGCCTCATTGTTAATAGATGACAGTTGGTTGAGGATGGCTTCAAAGTGTTCAGCCCATCTCTGCAGGATCTGAGCCTTCTCCGTAATGAGAGTTGTACCATCTGTACTCAGGAGGGGGGAACTCCCGAGAGATTGAGGTCCGTAGAGAGTGTTGAGGGCTTCATGGAACCATTTCAAGTCATTTCTGTCAGTGTATCCCTGTATTTCATCTGCCTTGGCGCTCAGCCAGGCATCCTGCATTTTATGCAGTTTATTCTGGACTGTCCTGCGAACACCGGTAAAAGCATTTTTCTTGGCAGCTGAAGATGGGTCATTCTGACAGGCCCGATGAAGATGGTGCTTTTCAACAAGTGGAGCCTGTATCTCTTCATCATTCTCATCGAACCAATCATGCTGCTTGCGTGTAGAGGGCCCGAGCATCTTCAGCACAGATGTACAGATAATATCCTTGAAGCGTTCCCAGTCGTCCTCAGCACTGCCTGCAAGGTGTAGGTCAGCAAGCTTGATTTCTAAGTCTTCAGCCAGTGTTGAAGCTATGCTGGAGTTCTTTAGCTTGGCCGCACTGATTCTTTTCATAACCTTGCTTCCTTGTGGTCGCCTTTTGGATCTGATGTGGAGCCTCATTTTGGAGACAATGAGCCTGTGATCTGTCCAGCAGTCAGCACCACACATGGCCTTAGTTATTCTGACATCCTGCCTGTCTTTCCTCCTGACAATGACATAGTCGATAAGATGCCAATGCTTAGAGCGGGGGTGCATCCAGGAGGTCTTGTTATGAGAAGGCGGACAGAAGGTTGTGTTGGTGATGAGGAGGTCGTGTACTGCACGGGTCTTTAGTAAGAGTAGGCCGTTACTGTTACACTAGTCCACTCCTTGCCTCCCAATGACTCCCTGCCAGATTGTAGAGTCACACCCTACTCTTGCATTGAAATTGCCAAGCAAGATCAGCTTGTCGGTACTGCTCACTGCTGATAGTAGGGCGTCTAGTTCTTCGTAGAATTTGTCTTTCATCTCGTCCGGGTTGTTCATTGTGGGGGCACAGGCACTGATCAGGGTGGACTGACTTCTGTTCTGTAGCGGAAGCTGTAATGTCATAAGCCGGTCATTCACACCCTTGGGTAGACTATCAAGTTTCCGAACAAGGTGACTCCTGACGGCGAATCCAGCTCCAGCATCACAACGCTCATCGCTGCCATGACCGCTCCAGAAAAAAGTGTATTCACCTCCAGTTTCAGTCAACTGACCTACTTTGGCAAGACAAGTTTCGCTCAGGGCTGCAATGTCAATGTTGTATCTTGCAAGCTCTCTGACAACTAAGGCTGTCCTTCTCTCTGGTCTGTCTGCTGTAGGGTTGTCCAAAAGTGTGCACATGTTCCAAGTGCCAATGGTGGGTGGTGTCACCTTGTGTTTCATTTTGTTTGTTCGACCACGAGATGTGATCCCCGCCAGTGGCGGTAAACTGGCCAGGGTGTAGTGAAGCAGGCAATGTTTAGGGCACTTTTCTAGCCCCTTCCTCATTCAACAGAGGTGAGCAGTGTGTTCCTGAACAGGACTGCTCAGCCGCCCAGGTAGATGCCGAGTTCCACTGCTGCTTCAGTCAGCGAAAAACAACCATTAAACCTGAGCCGCCTGCATGCAGGTCCGTGACTACAGCTCCCAGTGTATACACACCTGCTGGTTCAGCGCTCACCCATCACCACAGGACTTCAAGGGTTGAACAGGACACTGATGATGATGATGGTGTTGAAACTAACGCTTGATTTTGATTAAAGTGAGGGAGAGTTGCGCAGCGTCAGCCTCACTCTCTCTTCCCAATTTCCATCTAGATCCAGTGGCAAGACAAGAGTCAAGATGGCTGGAGGTGGGACTAGGTGCAGTGGATGACCAAGATGTCTTCTGTGTCTTGTCCAGCTTTTCATGTTCTACAACGCTTACAGAAACCGCCTTCTTGACCGTTGGATCTTCCATTGGTCACGTTCGCTCAATCCGTTGGACTCTGTCTTCATATGCTGGGATAGACATCTCCCTATCTCACCGAGGGTTGAGACCCGTCGGCTACCTTCACCTGGTTCAGCCAGCTTATCGAGGCCGTTCCCGGGGTGTGGCCGCTGTCGCATGCAAACAGCTATGGGGAGCCACAGGTGAGAGCTGAGTGCCAGATGGGGACAAAAGATGGACAAACCACCCTGAAAGGACGCGACATGTTCCCCCACCAAAGGTACTACCCCTCCCTGACACCCCATACATGTACAAACAGGGCATATAAAGACACAAACTCAATTTACAAAATAATGGTTGGAATGCAAGTCTTTACAGGTAATCAAGTCTTAAATATACAGACAATGTGTGTGGAGAGAGCATTAAGCACCGGTTAGAGAGATGTGTTTTGTTTCCAGACAAAACAGTGAGTGAGATTTTGCAAGCCCAGGCAAGTTGTTGGGGTTACAGATAGTGTGACATGAACCCAACATCCCGGTTGAGGCCATCCTCATGTGTGCGGAACTTGGCTATCAGTCTCTGCTCAGCGACCTTGCGTTGTCGTGAAGGCCGCCTTGGAGAACGCTTACCCCGAAGATCAGAGGCCGAATGCCTGTGACCACTGAAGCGTTCCCCAACAGGAAGTGAACACTCTTGCCTGGTGATTGTTGAGTGGTGTTCATTCATGCGTTGTCGTAGCGTCTGCATGGTCTCCCCAATGTACCATGCCTCGAGACATGCTTTTCTGCAGCGTATGAGGTCGACAACGTTGGCTGAGTCACAAGAGTATGTACCGTGTATCTGGCGGATGGTGTTCTCGTGTGAGATGATGGCATCCATGTTGATGATCTAGCACATCTTGCAGAGTTGGCAGGGTTGTGTGGTATCGTGGTCCCTGTTCTCCTGAAGACTGGGTAGTTTGCTGCGGACAAAGGTCTGTTTGAGGTTGTGTGGTTGTTTGAAGGCAAGAAGTGGGGGTGTGGGGATGGCCTTGGCGAGATGTTCAACTTCATCAATGACCACACAATCTCAAACAGACCATGGTCCACAACAAACTACCCAGCCTTCAGAAAAGCAGTGACCACAACACCACACAACCCTGCCACAGCAAGCTCTGCAAGATGAGCCAGATCATCAACACGGATGCCATCATCTCACGTGAGAACACTGTCCACAAGGTACACGTTACATACTCTTGCAACACAGCCAACGTTGTCTACCTGATACGCTGCAGGAAAGGATGTCCCAAGGCATGGTACATTGGGGAGATTATGCAGACGCTACGACAATGGATGAATGAACACCGCTCAACAATCACCAGGCAACAGTGTTCTCTTCCTGTTGGGTCACGGGCATTCAGCCTCTGACCCTCAGGTAAGCGTTTTCCAAGGCGACCTTCACAACACACGACAACGCAGAGTTGCTGTGCAGAGACTGATAGCCAAGTCCCGCACAATGAGGACAGCCTCAACCGGGATGTTGGAGTCGTATCACACTATCTGTAACCCCCAAGACTTGGCTGGGCTTGCAAAATCTCACTAACGGTCTTGCCTGGAGACAATACACATCTCTTTAACCTATGCTTAACGTTCTCTCCACTCACATTGTCTGTATCTTTAAGACTTGATTACCTGTAAAGACTGTCATCCCAACCATTATTTTGTAAATTGTGTTTGTGCCTTTATATACCCTGTTTGTGAACAGAACTCCCACTCAACTGATGAAGGAGCAGCAAGCACTCCAAAAGCTAGTGGCTTTTGCTACCAATTAAACCTGTTGGATTTTAAGCAGGCGTTGTGAGACTTCTTACTGTGTTTACCCCAGTCCAATGCCGGCATCTCCACATCATGACATATGAGGACAGACTGAGTCTGCTATGATTATATTAACTGGACTTCAGAAGAATGATCGAAACCTATAACATTTTGACAGGAGTAGACAGAATAGATGAAGGAAGGAAGTTCCCAATGGAGGGGGTGTCTGGAACCAGAGTCATAGTTTAAGGATATGGGATAAACCTTTTAAGACTAAGATGGAAAAATTTCTTCATTCAGAAAGCGTTGAGCCTGTGGAATTTAATACCATAGAAAGCTGTTGAAGCCAAAACACTGTATGTTTTCAAGAAGGCGTTAAATATAGCTCTTGGGGCGAAGCGAATCAAAGATATTGGGGGGGTTAGGGGGAACAGGTTAGTGAGTTGGATGATTAACCATGATCATAATACAAGGCGGTGCAGACTTGAAGGGCCATATTCTCCCATTTTCTATGTTTCTATGACTCCATCTATTCATTTATTATTTCATACTCTTGTGCTATCTGTCCTTCCAAATATTCTGTGCACCTTGATGTTCCACTAATATTACCTACTGGTTCTTACACCCCAGTTAATATTCTTCAATAGAAACAGAAAATGCTGGAAATATTCTGTTTACTTCTGCACTATTTCAATTAAACAACAATTGCTGATATTGTTCGGGGTATTTGGTTAGCTCAGGCCACCAGCACCAGGGAACTGAGTAACATCAGCTAACACGATCACAAACCAAAGTTGTTGAACAATTGGACCATTCAAACCACGTCTCATTTTGAGGATTATGGGACACTCAGCTCGTTAATTCTGAGTATCCAACAATTCACTTATTCAGGAAATCCACTGAGCAAAAGTTCAAAGAATTTACTAATGTTCATTTCTGTATCAGTATTCAACAACAAACTGCATTTATTATTGCTTTAACATTGTAAAATGTTCCAAGGTACATTATAGAAGTGTTAGCAAACAAAAAGTGATGCTGAGCCATAGGAGGCGATATTAAGACAGATGATCAAAAGCTCAGCCAAAGAAGTAGCTTTTGAAAAGCATCTTAATAAGGGAGAGGAAGCTGGCGAGACAGAGAGGTTTGAGGAGAGGATTACAGAGCTCAACACCTATACAGCTGAAGTACAGCCACCAATGAGGGAAGCAGGAAATGAGGCATTCAAGAGAGGCCAGAAATAGATGAGCAGATAGAACAAAAGAATAGTACAGCACAGGAACAGGTCCTTCGGCCCTCCAAATCTGCGCTGACCACGTTGTCCTGTCTAGACCAACCGCTTGTATCCCTCCATTCCCCATTTGTTCATGTGTATATCAGATAAGTCTTAAATGTCGCTAACGTATCTGCCTCAATCACCTCATTTGGAGAGTTGTAGGAGATCACAGAGATAGGGAGGCATGAGTCAGTGAATACTGGGGGCCAAATGGGACACGTCCTATACTTTGGTCATAGCATGGTTTACTCTTGTAGTTTGAGGAAGTTTTAAATATTTTTATGCTCTTCAAAAGTACTGTCAGGTTCTTTCTGTCCCAGTACCTTATTCCAGAACAGCAAAAACAAATGAATCCAGATGTCAGCAAATGTGCAAATCATGGGCTTTAACGCAAGTGTTAATTGAGTGTGCCTCAGCAGTGACAATGTAGAAGAACACGAACACCGCTCATTGGTGTTGATAACATATATGCAATGTAATTTTGTTAACATCTTTTAATTCACTCACCACACACTGACCAATCTTGCTGGAAAACTAACATTGTGTTAACATCGTTCACAGTCATTAAGGTTAAAACAGGGGAAGGTAGCCTGGTAGTAATGCTATTGGACTAGAAATCTAGATGCCTGATTTAATGCTCCAGGGTTCAAATCTCACTGTGGCAAGCAGGGGAAATTTGAATCAGTGAGTCTGGAATAAGACCATGCTTGAAATATCAGCTTGCACTTCCAGCATTTAGATAACAGGATATTTTCAATCTGAAGAAAGTCTAACAGGGCATATCATGAGATGCCATGCTCTGGCTCAATAAGTCAATGCCACAAATGAATTGGGCTGCTACAAATGATCCTGTTGGAAGTATTAAGTTTGATAATGCCTGGCAACCACAAATAACGGCCTGATATCTGTTTAATAGTCAGAATTAAATCCATATATACCTTTTGATGAAGCAAGGCAGCATTTGCTCCGTTAATCCAGTCGTGGGATACTCTTAATTGAGATGTACTACCTATATGTAACAAGCTAATTGCTACCTGTTCTTATTATCTCACTCCACTTGCACTTCTAAAGATATCAGACAATTTTTATAGCCAACAGGTCTATTTGATATAATTACCCAACATAGCTACCCAATTTAACCTACGAGTTCAATCAATAAATGCAACTTCTATTGAGATGGTTAAAACACAACATGGTAGCCATCAATGTTTAAAAAAGCCCATGGACTGCTCATCACTTTTTGCTTAGGAACCTCAAAATTAGTTTGAGTCGCTAATCTAGATTTTTGTTAACTTTAAAATGTGTCAATACTGATACTATACTCAGGCACATGCCTACTGCACTAAAACGTCCTTTCTCTTTCATCAGCATGAGGCACTGCCTCTGCCAGAAGGGTCGCAGGACAATCCAGCATTCTGAACTTAAACACAAAGATGTTTCCACCTGTAGGCAGGAGATCCAGAACTGAGGGCCATAAATGTATGATAATCACTAAAAAATCCAGTTTAAAATTTAGGGGAAACTTCTTTATTCAAAAAAGTGATGTAAATATGGAACGAGCTTACACAGGGAGTCATTAAGGTGAATGATATAGATATCTTTAAGGAAAAGTTAAGTATGAAGGTGCAAGGAATTCAAGGATAATTGGATAAGGTGAGATGAATTAGAGCGGGAGGAGATTTGTGTGCAGCATAGATACTTGCAAAGGCTAGTTGAGGTGAACAGTCTCTTTCTGTGCTTCAAATACTAAGTGAACATTTGAACAGATGTAGTGTGTTTCGGGAATGCTATATCTGGACTGATCCTACAGTTTATTTTGTCTAGCCTATTCTTAAAATGGAAGCTTTGTTGATGGATCACTTACTGAATACAACACAAATCAGTTACAAGTAGAAGGGCTGTTTAGTGCTACAGATAAGAGATTGATCAGGTTCACCCCGGTAAATGGTCACTGCACAGGCTTTCTGATGCTCACTGTCCAACATCAACTTGTATGAGATACCCAGAGTACCTCAGGATTAGAAATGAAGAGAAAGTGAAAAGTTAATGTTGAGAAATAAAATTTACGAAGAGATTCTCTCATTCTTGTATGGACAGGGTGGAGGGGGGAGGCATAAATCCACAGTAAAATAAATGCAAGGTTTAATACACATGCTCCCATCAAATATGCACCGAAAAGGGTAAAGTTTGCCTTTCACAAGCCTCAGCTCCATTCACTGACACTGTATAAGAAGCATTTTGTAAGGGTGTATGAACATTCCTCTTCTGTGAGCAACTGTTAATCCAAATTGTACTCACGGGAGATAATAAATTAGTAAACATGTTAAACTAGTCAATAAAATCGTCATTAATTTTAAACTTGAGATTCAATCCACTAAAGACTGATAGATCACCAGTCAGGGGCTAATAACTAACACTGTCTAACAGCCGACCTCAAATTTCAGGATGAGAATAGTTTGAAGGGACAATACTGGTTAATTCACAGTTCAATTGTATTACAAAGTCATTCGCCTGATGCCTTTTTCAAAATCCTATCTTGGCTGCAATGAAATCTTATGGTCCAATGGGGCCCAATTTCAACTCTTTGTAAGTGAATGGATTTTAAACAAGTTAACACCTTGCTAATAATTTCAGAAAGCCAAGCTCACTACTGATTATTCTGTTAGTAAGTTATTGGCTATTGCTAAAAATAGCAATGTTAGACTTGAAATCTCCAACTCAACACAGAGCAGCATCTCTTTTAGCTACACCAAAGGAATGAGCAGCATGGTGGCACAGTGGTTAGCACTGATGCCTCACAGTGCTAGGGACCCAGGTTCAATTCCGGCCTTGGGTGACTGTGTGGGTTTCCTCTGGGTGCTCTGGTTTTCTTCCACACTCCAAAAATGTGCAGATTAGATGGATTGGACATGATAAATTGCCCGTTAATGTCCAAAGATGTGTAGTTGGGCTGGAGTAAGATACGTTTTCGAAGAGTCAGTGCAGACTTGATGGGCCAAATGGCCTCCTTGTGCATTGTATGGATTCTATGAATGGGAGGATGGCACACACCCACCTGGGTGAATGGACTGGCCCTGCACTGTGAACTCCATGCAATATAAATTTTTTCTAGTCCTTTGTCCCTCATATTTATTTGGCCTCTCCTCAAATGCATCTACACCATTTGTCACAACCACCGATGCGTTCCACATTCTGACCACTCTTGGGGGAAAATAAGTTTCTCTTGATTTATTAGTTACTCAGTACAGACTTTATAGACTCAGTGGGCCAAACTGTCACCCTTCTGTGCTGCATGAATTTATGATAATGCAAAATGGGTTAACTAGATGCTGTTGACTACTTTAACGCACAGACAAGACAGCACTATCCTGCTTTATACAGAAGCACCTGGTAACCAACCTGCAAGAAAAATTACTGCTCAGCAAGCTGCAATAATTAACTGCAGTGACATCAGGAAGCATTTCTGGGTCAATTCATTTGGGTTGATGCCATATGTGCTGTCAAACATGGGAACATGCATAAAAGCTTCTTCAAAGGATAACAACCATACCACTCTCTCTGGTGATCTATGCTGATTGCCCAGGGGCAATTCATTCTTCACAAGTATTTAACAGGTCAGAACAGATATAGAATCAAGGTTTACCGACGCCTAACTTGATTCTCTTTCTATACTTGAGTCACAGTTTTTAAATTACACAGGAGGCTCATCTCAAACTTACATTGGCATGCTGCCTGGGACTGAATTACATTGGACATACGCCAAAGAAATAGGCCATTCATCCCAACTAGTCCATGCCAGTATTTAAGCTCATTTCAAGCCTCCTACCTTTAGACCTTTTCTGGCCTAAATTGATCACTGTAATCTTCTCCTTCATATGCTTGTCTCGCTTCCCTTTAAATTCATCCACACTATTCAGTTCAACCATTCCCTGTGGTGGTGAGTTCCACATTCTCAACACTCTCTGGGTGGTGAGAATTCCCTGTCAGATTTCTTGGTACAGTAAAAAGTCTCACAGCATCAGGTTAAAGTCCAATAGATTTATTTGGCAGTACAAGCTTTCGGAGTCTCAGGCTCCTTCTTCAGGTGAGAGAGAAGTTGGTTCACAAACAGGATATCTACAGTCACAAACTAAATTCACAAGATAATGGTTGTAACGCAAATCTTTACAGGTAATCAAATCCTAAAGGTACAGATAATGTGAGTGGAGACAGGGCCAAGCACAGGTTAAAGAGGCGTGTATTGTCTCCAGCCAGGACAGTTAGTGAAATTTTGCAAGTCCAGGCAAGTTGTGGGGTTACAGATAGTGTGATATGAACCCAAGATCCCCGTTGAAGTTGTCCTCATGTGTGTGGAACTTGGCTATCAGTTTCTGCTCAGCGATTCTGTGTTGTCGTGTGTCGTGAAGGCCGTCTTGGAGAACGCTTACCTGAAGATCAAAGGCTGAATGCCTGTGACTGTTGAAGTGTTCCCCAACTGGAAAGGAACACTCCTGCCTGGTGACTGTCAAGGGTGTTCATTCATTCATTGTCGTAGCGTCTGCATGGTCTCCCCAGTATACCGTGCCTTGGGACATCCTTTCCTGCAGCCTATCAGGTAGACAACGTTGGTCGAGTCACAAGAGTGTGTACTGTGTACCTGGTGAATCATCTCACATGAGATGATGGCATCTGTGTCAATAATCCGGCATATCTTGCAGAGGTTGCTGTGGCAGGGTTTAGTGGCGCCGTGGTCACTGTTCTCCTGAAGGCTGGGTAGTTTGCTGCGGACAATGGTCTGTTTGAGGTTGTGCAGTTGTTTAAAGGCAAGAAATGGGGGTGTGGGGATGACCTTGGCGAGATGTTCGTCTTTATTGGAAACATGTTGAAGGCTCCGGAAAAGATGTCATATCTTCTCCGCTCCGGGAAGTACAGGACGACGAAGGGTACTCTGTCCACCGGTCACCTCAGCACTTCACTGTATTGCAAGCCCACGGATAATCTCACAATACTCCACTTCTCCAGCTTCCACCCTAAACACGTTAGAGAAGCCATCCTCTACGGACAAGCCCTCCATTTACACAGGATCTGCTCAGATGAGGGAGATCGCAACAGACACCTAAAGACACTGAAAGACACCCTCATAAGAAAGGATATGGCGCTCAACTCATCGATCGACAGTGCTGACACACCACAGCAAAAATCCACACTGACCTCCTCAGAAGACAAACATGGGACACGGTGGACAGAGTACCCTTCATCATCCGGTACTTCCCCGGAGCGGAAAAGCTATGACATCTTCTCTGAAGCCTTCAGCACGTCATCGATGAAGACAAACATCTCACCAAGACCATCCCCACACCCCCACTTCTTTACTTACCTTTAAGCAACCACACAACCTCAAACAGACTATTGTCCGCAGCAAACTACCCAGCCTTCAGAAGGACAGAGACTACGACACCACACAATCCTGCCACAGCAACCTCTGTAAGACGTAACGGATCATCGAAATGGGTGCTATCATCTCACGTGAGACCATCATCCACCAGGTACATAGTACATACTCTTGCAACTTGACCAACGTTGTCTGCCTGATGTGCTGCAGAAAAGGGTGTCCCAGGGCATGGTACATTAGGGAGACCACACAGACGTTATGACAATGTTTCAATAAACACGCTCAACAATCACTAGGCAAGAGTGTTCCCTTCCAGACAGGGAACACTTCAGCAGTCATGGGCATTCAGCCCCTGACCTTTGGGTAAGCATTTTCCAAGGTGGCCTTCACAACACACAACAACGCACACATGAAGATAGCCTCAAATAGGATCTTGTGTTCATGTCACAATATCTGTAACCCCCATGACTTGCCTAGGCTTGCAAAATCTCACTAACTGTCCTGGCTGGAGACAATACACACCTCTTTAACCTGAATTTGACCCTCTCTCCACTCACATTGTCTGTATCTTCAAGATCTGATTACCTGTAAAGACTTGCATTCCAACCATTATCTTGTAAATTGAGTTTCTGACTGTATATGCCCTGTTTGTGACCACAACTCCTCACTCACCTGAAGAAGGAGCCAGAGACTCCTAAAGCTAGTGCTGCCAAATAAACCTGTTGGACTTTAACCTGGTGTTGTGAGACTTCTTACTGTGTCCACCCCTGTCCAATGCCGGCATCTCCGCATCAAGATTTCTTGGTGACAATTTAATATTGACAGCCTCTAGTTATGTTCTTCAGAATAAGAGGAAACATTCTCACTGCACCCAATCAAAATTTTGCATAATTTTAAAGACCTCTAGGTCACCCCCTCAGCCTTCCTCTTCCAAGATTCAACTGCTCAATTCTTTCCTGATATGCAGACCCATGTAAAGGATGTGGGTGCAGGCATTGCTGAACTCTCAATTTTCTTTCAGATGGTCAGTCAGCCATGCTGGCCTGAAGAACCTCCCAGATTTGTACTTCTCCAATGACTACATTAGTAAACAAGCAATGTTTACTAACAGAGCTCCAGTTCAACTCTGGAACTATGCCAGTTCCAGAGTTGAAACACAGCGCTGGATCATCTACAGAATGTTAGGCGATCAGCATGGTGGCACAGTAGTTAACACTGTTGCCTCATAGCTCCAGGGGCCTAGGTTCAATTCGTGGCTTGGGTCACTGTCTGTGTGGAGTTTGCACATTCTCCCTTTGTTGGCATGAGTTTCCTCCAGGTGCTCCAGTTTCCTCCCACAGTCCAAAGATGTGTGGGTTAGGTGCATTGGCCATACTGAATTGTCCCTTGTCATGGGATGCGTAGGTTAGAGGGATTAGTGGGGTTACTATGTGGGATTACGGGTATAGGGTCCAGGTGGGATTGTTGTTGGTGCAGACTGAATGGGCCAAATGGCCTCCTTCTGCACTGTATGGGTTCTATGATTTTAGTTGAGACATTCTTAGAGCTTCTACAATTGAGTCCAACATCTGGTCGGGGTCAGCGGTGAGAAGTGGGGTCAGGGGTGAGGGGCGGGGTCAGACTCCTGATGACAACGGTTGCCATCTTCCCGATATTTAATAGGAGGAAATTTCTGTTCATCCCGTACTGAGTATTGGGTAATCACAGAATTGAGATAATTTGACCCACTGTGTCCGCATTGGCTCTCCAAGTGAGCATTATGACTCAGTGATATTCTGTTGCCTTTTCCCATACCCCAAACATTTTTTAAAATTCAAATAATCAGCTAACACCCTCTTAATTGTCTCGGTTGTAGCTGTTTCCGCTACACTTCCAGGCAGTGCATCCAGACCCCAACCACTCGGTGAATGAGAAAGGTTTTTCTCACATCACAGTCTGACAATTTAGAGATAGTGGAAGAGAGGTGGTGGCGAGGTACGTCTGGGTGTTGTCAGTGTACACATGAAAACGGATGCCTTAATTTCATATGATATTGCTAAGCAACAGCATGAAGACGAGAAATAGGGCAGGGGGGTCGGATCCTAAAGGGAATTCCAGACATAACTGTGACAAACTGGGAAGAGAATCTATTCTGGCAATTTACTGGTATGATTAGATACATATGAATGGGACCATATTAGTGCAGCCCTATCCAGATGAACAATAGTGCTGAAACATTAGAGCAGGATGCAATGGTCAACTATATCCAAGGCTGTAGACAGGTAGAGAGGATGAATAGGGCTAGTTTGCCATTGTAACAGTCACACAGGACATCATCTGTGCCTGTCATTCCAGTACCACGGCAGGGTCGGAAACTTGCCCACAACCTGGCTTTCACAGAATAGCATTCTAATACTTTAGTGGATCTGCCTTCTGCAATTGCGGGTGGAGTGGTGGGGGGAAATGGAAGATAGGGATGGGAGATGAGAGAAATCCTTGACTTAATAGATTTTCCTGGAGTCGGACTCCTTCAATGGAAAGTGAAGGCTAATCACTTCAAACAGCTAATTGGAGTATTAGTTCTCTACTAAGTACACT
Organism: Carcharhinus amblyrhynchos; assembly: GCF_965287045.1. Classification (NCBI taxonomy): domain Eukaryota; kingdom Metazoa; phylum Chordata; class Chondrichthyes; order Carcharhiniformes; family Carcharhinidae; genus Carcharhinus; species Carcharhinus amblyrhynchos. The sequence goes on along the minus strand of NC_137334.1, from coordinate 16,994,921 downwards.
CCAGGTGCCACTTGCCATGATATTACCATGGCAACTTAACTGGTTGCAGTGAGAATCAATTAGCCAAAAAAATACAGATAATCAGTCAAAGAACAAGAATTATTTTTTCCAGTGATTTGGAAAACAGAGCTAGATATTTTACACATTCCAAAAGAAAAGACACAAATACAGACGCTATTTGCCACTGAAATGGTTACTTTGACAGAAAACATGGGATTTACTACGTGAGGTGCCTGATGGACAAACAGACTGAGATGTGTCAACAAAGATGGGCACACTGAACAATCAACTCTACTGTATAGTGCTGGAACCTCTTCCTTCCTGAAGAAAGGATTTCTGCTGCCACGATTATACAGAGTACAATTACCTGCATCCATGTCTGCAAAGAATGGAACAGCCAGTCATCAGAAACAATATGACTGAAGGCACACATTTACTGCTCCTAAATTGCCTAGTGCATGCCAGTAAACCAAACACAACTGAGCTTCTTTTTAAACTTATTCCCTCTGGACCATTTCTGCACAGCCTATTTAGTACAAGCACGCTCTCTAAATGTCTTAACCTGAACATATCAATTAAAAGTCTGTGGTTGCTTCCCGTTCAGTCATTTAGTTGGCAAACTGCAGTTTTCTTATTTCGTCAGTATTGAGTGTTTTTCTTGAAACAGGGCACCTAGCATCAATTTGTCAGAGGGTGATACTGAATGCATTTGAGCATGGTTTGAAAGAGAGCTCAGATTCAGGAGATGCTGAAAGCTCTAAGCACAGGAAATAAAACTGGAAAAGCGGATTTCTAGAATGCAAATAGAGGTGCAGTTACAACAGGTATTTGGGGATTAAAGGCTTCAGGAAATACTTCTCAACTGTGTGCACAGGAATAGTTTGGGCCCTACAGGTGGTTACAGTTGGTTAAAAGAATGTGTGGCTCAACCATATAGAGATGCCAAGCTCCATTGCTGGTCAGTGCCAAGTTAGCTGGTCTGAGCTGAAGTTGGGATGCTCCAACTGCCCTGAAGCAAGGAGTATCACCAAGATGCCCAGCGTGATCATTCATCCAGAAAGGTACCTTCATGTGGAGGCCCACTGACACTGGTGCCCAGGGTCATCTCTCAGCATTAATGTTTTAAATAGCTTGCAATAGTGAACAGGTAAGGTCAAACTGTGACATGCGGAGTTAAATTGGGCACAGCAGCCTCACAGCACTTGGGACCTGCGTTCAATTCCGGTCTTGGGTCACTGTTTGCATGGAATTTGCACATTGTCCCCGTGTCTGCATAGATTTCCTCCTCCAAAGATAAATTGGGCCTTAATGTCCAAAGACGGGTAGGTTAGGTGGATTGGCCATGCTAAATTGCCATTCAGTGTCCAATGATGTGCAGGTTCGGTGGATTTGCCATGCTAAATTGCTCCTTAGTGTCTCAAGATATGTAGATTAGGGGGAGCGGTGTGGTGGATGTGTGGAGTTGCAGGGGTACGAGAGTGGGGAAATGCTCTTTTGAAGAGTTGGTGAAGTCTCGGTGGACCGAATGCCTTCTGCTGCACTGTAGAAATTCTATGATTCTATGTACATTGACCATTAGGGTGGAATGCATGTGTACCACGGCGAACCAACAGAGAGAGTAACAGGAGAAAATGAGTGGAAAACAAGGAGTGCAAAGCCCCACATCCCCAATAGTATTACCAGAGAGGCAGACGAGCAGACTGCAGCCAGGCTTTTGTAAGTGCCAAGATTTAAAGTGACATTAACAGGGCAATGGAGTTCAGCAGTCGAATTAAAATATACCTCATCAAACAAAGATAATGTTAGAGATGGGTGAGCTATTATAATTTCTGCAGTAAAATGGAGGCATTGCATTTACTGGTTGAACCAGTTGGCCCAATCACATGTCACAGTTTGAGCCTACCTGCTTATTTAACGTATTGATGCATAGGAATAAAGTTAGCGTACAGGTCTGAGCAGGACAATGCCTAACATTGGGTAGATTTCAGTGATTAGCGTTAACAGAATGACTGTCTGGGAAGCACAATGACCCTGCAGATAGTCTACTGGCTCTTGTTATTTTGTGAAATAGTGGATTCAGCCGTCAAAAGCCAATAAACTGTTCCAAGGTCATTTCAACAAAGCAACACTTGCATTTCAAAAAATACACTTTGGTGAGAAAAGGCCAGAGAAATTCAAGATTTCAGAACAATAACAGCAGAAATTTAGTCCTTTTTTGGCAGCACACACTAACCAATAAAGAGCAGTAATTACACAATTACAAGGCAGCTCTGAAACAGATAGAGAACACAAAAGTAGCAGACATTCATAGTACACCATGAATAAGGGGATGAGGTTGGAAACAAAGAAGGGGTTTTACGTTAAAACCTAGTTAGAAGGTATTCCTATGCAAGGAGCATCAATCTCAAAATAGCCTAGTGCAAGCAAAAATAAGGGCAAAAAATAAAATGTGCATCCATAGTTCCTGTTCCAATAATATTTCTCATTTTTATCTTGAATTATAGATCTGCAGGCCACGTCCATTTTGATGGGCTGCATGCTCAGGGGTGATGCACTGATAACATAATATGCAGGACACCCGGAAAGAATTGTGAAACCCACAACTGGGGATTTCAAAATGGACATGAACATGACAGAGATGCGTGTCCAGCAGATGTGGCTACATCAGTCAAGGTGAGTCCCACCTGTCACTGAACACCGGGCAGTACTCTGGCTGTTGAAGACTATTAATAAGCATATTTATTTAAAATAAGGCTCAGTGTCCATTAAATGGTTCCTCTAGTACGTAACGATTAAATGTCTCTCTTCCTCTACACTGTCTGTAACTTAGTGGCCAACGTTACATAGCTTCACACTGCACTCCTCAATCAATAGGTAATTTTTCACGCACTAGGCTAAGCAACGAGTGTTGGTTACCATTCCACCATGAGGAGCATCACCAAAAAGGTGCTCTACAGTGGATGGTGATCTGAAGAGGGAATTTTGGCTTGGTTTCCCAGGGCATAGAGATCCACTGAGGCATCCGAGTGAAAGGAGATTAGCTAACTCAGGTGTGGGGTGAAAAGCCTGGGATTTGGAACTGCCTTTGCTCAGGCACACACTGCAGTGCATCTTTCCACTGAATAATCAGGGAATGCACGTCCATGGAGCAACAAGTCAAAAAAGAGCAACTACGTACACTATTATTGCTGTGACAGGCGTCACAAAGTGAAATTAATTCTTCCACAAACATACTGTACTCTGGGCAAGGGTAACCCCCATCATTTGCAGATATGAAATGAGTTAAAGGTTATTTCAAAACAACTTCAATACTCTGAATGTTTTAATTGATGTCCTAGATAAGGGGGAATGACCACACTGCAATGTGACAAAGCTCAACTAACAAGGAGTCACAGGTTGCTTCTAGGAGTCGTACCCAACTGCTTTTTGCAGTGACACTGATGGTGTAACTGGTGCAGAAAGAGCTAGCTTGTTTTCTTACAGAGCAGACGGGCAAATCTGGCAGACAAATAGGGTCATAAAATTAACTATTCACACTAGCTCCATGACTTAAGCACAAAGCAGCCTGTGAATTTAATACTTCCAACTCCAGCTCAGGAAGTTGCTTAAGATGGCAGCCAGCCATTGGTGGAGATAGGTGCTAATTCTTAGATTGGGCACAGTTTGAAGCTTGCTAAACGCCTTCTGGTACTGGGTTTAAATGGCTACTCTTCATGGATAAGATTAGCTGGTGACATCCTGCAAACTGCTGGGCCTTGAAGGGCATCACATGATGCCTTTTCTTGACTTTCACTCTCTTTGTAACAAGAGAAGTGAAATCCTTGTCTGATTTTCAGATTCCTAACTCAAGAGATTTCAGCCAGGCAAAACTGACCTGCACACCCAGGGGTCGAATGGCTAGCTCCACAACAGGTACTGCCTTTGCTCATTCGGGGAATATCCGATCACAGAAAGGAGTGGACCCTATTTAACGCTGCATCTATAAATTAGACTATTGATGATTTATTTGTAGACTTACGTAATACACTGTCAGCATCTAGGCTGAAGAGTCGAAATGGCCAAAACATATCCTCAATTGAGCTCAAAAGTTTGTTTTAGTTTTGGCTTGCCTACTATAGTGCTTACTGACAGTGTAAGCTCCTCCCCATCTCTCAATTGTAAAAGAAACAGATAAATGAAGCGTTACTGCTCCTCGCTTACCTTCAGGTGACTCCTCCTGGACATAGGTTCCTGTCAGATACCGATGGACCAAGGCTGACTTGCCACTGGCTAAGTTACCGACAATTCCCTAAAACACAAAGACGTAGTGTCAATGAGATGCCTTCGAGGCAGGGAACAGCTTGGGAAACATTTAAGATGCATCATACCATTCTGAACATCATGCACAACACTAGATATAGTCTAGTGACACGTCAGTACTCTGGTACTTACGAGGGCACAGGCGGTAATCTCTAGCAATCACTAAATAATACACTTTTACAACTTAGTGTGGGAAAATTCAGCAACCTGTTTAAAAATGATTTTCTGCGCTTCCAGTGAAACAACAGTTGAATGCCTCAGTGTAATTCTACATACAATCCCATATCTGATCGATCGAGATGAGAATATTTCAAATAATACGGAGTTGCCACAAAGCTTTATTCAGAGGTCAGTATGCAGTGAGACTGACAAGGGTTTAGCGGTTATTTCAGAGTGTTCTCATTGCTTCCTGCTTAAGCACGCTACTTTAAAATAAACTGCAGCCCAACTCAGTCAAACCCTCACTTGATCATAAAGACCAACAGAAGCAAAGATCTCTAGATTTTCCAGTTTCAGGACTAAGCTGTACAGTCCACTAACTAGCCAAGGCAAAGTGCACTGAGCATGGAGGCTGAACACAATGTACTACTCCTGCTCCAATGAAGGATTAACATAATTCAGGTTGACTCTTCAGTGTAGCACTGAGGGAGTGCTGCACTGTCAGAGGTATGATTCTTTCAGATGAGATATTAAACCAAGGCCCCCAAGTCAACATTAAAGATCCCATGGCACTATTTCGAAGATATGCCAGGAATTTCCCCCAACACCCTGGCCAATAGTTAACCCTCAACCAACATTACAAAACAAGTTATCTGGCCATTATCTCATTGTTATTTGTGGGCCCTTCCTACATGCAGGGCCCATTTGATCTGATTTATTATTGTTACATGTATTAGGATACAGTGAAAAGTATTCTTGCACACAATACAGGCAAAACATACCATTTATAGAGTACATAAGGAAGAAGTAAAAGAGAGGGTGCAGAATATAGTGTTACAGTCATAGCTAAGATGTAGTGAAAGATCAGCTTAACATATGGTTGGTTCATTCAAAAATCTGATGACAGCGGGAAAGAAGCTGTTCTTGAGTCAGCTGGTACGTGACCTCAGACTTTTGTATCTTTTTCCCAACGGAAGAAGGTGGAAGAGAGACTGTCTGGGATGCATGAAGTCTTTCATTATGCTGGCTGCTTTTCCAAAGCAACGAGAAGTGTAGATGGAGTCAACGGATGGGAGACTGGTTTGTGTGATGAACTGGGCTATGTTCACAACCTTCTGTAGTTTCTTGCAGTCTTGGTCAGAGTAGGAGCCATATCAAGCTGTGATACATGCGGAAAGGATGCTTTCTATGGTGCATCTGTAAAAATTGGTGAAAGTAGTAGTGGACATGCCTTATTTCCTGAGAAACTAGAGGTGTTGGTGGGCTTTCTGAACTACAGTGTCAGCGTGGAGGGACTAGGACAAGTTGTTGTTGATCTGAACACTTAGAAACTTGAAGCATTCGACCTCTTCCATGGCAACAATCAACACTCCAAATGCTCTACGTTGACTGTAAATCATTTTGGGACGTACTGAGGCTGTGAAAAGTGCACTGTAAATGTAAGTTATTTTCTTAAAGTATTGTTTCAGATTTACCATACCTCAGCATGCTGAGGTACACGACTCTTAACACTGCCAAAGGCAGGTGAAGGTGTTAAAGAGCTATTGAGGACTTGGGTCCCAAAAAGTGGCTTTCGAAGGTGAGGAGAATGGAAGAGTAAAAACAAAGAGGCCAACAATCGGCAACAAATTAAATAGCACAGTAAGTGGCCCTTTGAACACTGTCTTCCTGGCACCCTTATAATATAAAAGTGCCTTTAATTTAATTCTACTGAACTCTAACAGACTGCCATGCAGCTTCAAGAGATTTACTATCTCAAAACCCTGCTTAAGTATTTTCTCTCTTACTCTTTAGATGCCTTGGGGCTATATTCCATTCTATGAACAAAGGGGACAAGGAGTCACGCTGACTATCTCCACCTTGCTAATGTAACTGGCTACTGCGTGCTTCATTCAAGAAACCTAGTGATGTGAATGGGTTCAGATAACATTACCCCCTCTGCCTACCTGTCACTCGCCCACCATGTTATTCAGAAATATACAGAATTCCACTGTAAACCTAAAGGAATGACCGACAGGAATTGATCTTTTATAAACTAAGCACACACACAACAGCAGACTAGGTACAAAACACCAGCCATTTATGCAGCTTTCAGCCAACGTTTTTGATGCAATTTCTTTTATCCAACAATTTTAACAAAAAATATGTGGATTTCAGAGCTCTTGTAGGTATCTGAGAAGAATTTCAGACTTTTTTCTCACGTCACACTTGCTTTTTCTGCAAATCACTTTAAATCTACGCCCTCTTGCTCTTGATCATTTTATGAGCAGCAGCAGTCTAGTCTGTCTACCCTGTCTTCTTGTCCAGCCCCCTCATTAGTTTGAAGATCTCTTTCAAACCTTTATTTTCTCTCCAAGGAGAACAGTCCCAATTTCTCCCATCTATCCTCATAACTGAGGTTTTGCATCTCTGGAACCATTCTTGTAAACCTCTTTGGCACTCTCGCCAATGCATTCACATCTTTCCTATAATGTTGTGCCCAGAACTGTACATAATATTCCAGCTGAAGTCTAACTAGTGACTTGTGCCAATTCAGCATAACTTCTTTGCTCTCCCTTGATTTTAACTGCTAGTTATACATTTGAGTTGCATTAATTTTTTTTTATTTAAAAAAAGCGCAGCAAGTCAGAAAGTGCTCTTTTTAAAATGAACACTGTAATTTTAGACATTAGTACTTTCATGTAGCTTATCAAGGCTGCATATAAAGTGCCCATTACAGTCATCAATGAATTGGTCAGACCAATTGTCTGCTTTCCTGAGGATAGATTTCATGAGGAATAAAAGACTTACATTTAGGGTGTTTTTTTTTACAACCACTAGATGCTTCAAAGTGCTTTACTGACATTTAGTTCTTTTTGAAGTGTGGTCCCTGTTGCAATATAGGAAATGGAGCAGCCAGTTTGCACACAGCAAGCATTATCACACAACGTGATAATGACCAGATCTCTGATCTTTTTTGATTCTGTTGATTAAGGGATAGATATTGGCCAAGACATTGGGATAGCTTCCCTGTTTGTCTTCAAAATTGTGCCATGGGACCATTTACCTCCACCCAAGAACTCAGTTCGATTTCTCAACTGAAAGATGATATCTGATAGTGCTACTCTCCCTCAATACTTTTTGTGCTCAAATCTGGGACTTAAACCTGGAACTGTGTGTCTCAGAGGCAAGAGAGTGTTACCAACATTGTAACAGCCAAGACTATGAAGAGAGTCAATTACAACCCCGTAATGAATCACTGAATCAGTCGATAGCTGTTCCAAAACTTGGTAAACACTCCACAGTCTCGGCATCGCTTACGTGGTCAATGCCAGACTTATTATGTACAGCATTTTAAAAGAAACAACATCTCTTTGATCACTTTAGCCCTATGGGAGTCTGGATTAAATAAAAAGAACGTGCATTCGATGCCAGCTGTATGAAGTGTTACAGATTACTAAATCAAGGAGTTGTGCCAAGTGCATCAGCATTATGGGTTCACATATTGAGTTAGCCTCTGGTTAAATTGAGGTAGGAGTAACACAAGGGGCTGAAATGTGTCCAGTCAATAATGCGGTAAGCTCAAATGCTGAATTTGAAAGGAGTGGGATTTTAGAGTTGGCAATGTCAGAGAACATCTAGTTACAATATGGTGCAGATAAGAATGAGCCACAGCACGTTGAGCAATTCACTTCTTTAAATAGACGCAGCCTGTGCAAAACAGTGATCACAACGTCGGTAGATGTGAAAAGATAATGGTACTGGGCTGGAAAAAGTCCAAATTCTGTGATATAAGAACAGCACACAGCCAAAATTAATTAATTGGGAGTGACTCAAACAGCAAATTGCAGGACTCAATCTGAGACTTGACAGGAAAAGGAGGTTGGTGACAGGCAGCAGTTTGCAATGACATATGGTGGATTTCTTGTGGTGGACAACGTTGGAAAGAAGAGAATAGGAAACCATTTCCAACAGTAGCTCACATGGGCACTGGGGAAAGTAGGTGAGCTTCTTAATTATTAAATAAACATTCTTATGAGACAATGAGATATCTCAGATTGACATTAAAGCTACACAAATTTAATAGCTGAATATAAGACTAGGAACAACAATATTAAAGAAAATCATGAGCATTAAGAGACAATGACTTGAAGGGCAACAAAAGCGATATGAAGCAAGACCAGCGGGTAACATAAAATTTAATTTGATTTAATATTGTCACATGTATTAGTATACAGTGAAAAGTATTGTTTCTTGCACACTATACAAACAAAGCATACGTTCATCGAGAAAGAATGGAGAGGGTGCAGAATGTAAGCATTGAACAGGAGTAAAAGATTGAATCAGAGGGTATGCTGGGCACAGCTCGCAAGAAGTTGCCACACTCTGGTGCTATCTTGAATTAAGTTGAATCAGATACCTTTAATTTTTTTTGTGATGTTGGTTGAGAAATAAATACTGGTCAGGAGACTAGGGAGAATTCCCTTGCTCTTCTTTTACATCCATCTGAGGGGGCAGGATCTCTGTTTATCATCTCATCCCTACAACACCCTGTCTGTACTGCATTGTACCCACATCTCTGGAGTGAGACTTGAACCCACAATCTCAGCGCTACTCAATGAGGCACAGCTGACACCAGTATCAAATTCTGTAACAATGGAACACACAGACAAGATTTAGGCATGCATTACTGCTCTCATAAAACATCACATCCAGAATTTTTCTAGTTCTGGATGTGGACCTCCCTTGGTCTCAGGACAACCTCTTCCCAGGCCAGCAATATCATTTTTGCTGTTTTGCACACGCTGACATCCAAAAAGGGCAGATCTTTGTGCAAGTGACTATTGGCTGCCACTTGCTCTCACTTCTGGAAGTTCACACTGGAACAACGGGAGGCTGAGGGGCAACCTGATAGAAGTCTACAATGTTATGAAAGGAATGGACAGAGTGGATAGTCAAAAGCTTTTTCCCAGGGTGAATTACTAGAAGGCACAGGTTTAAGGTGCGAGGGGCAAGGTTTAAGGGAGATGTACGAGGCAGATTGTTTACACAGAGAGTAGCAGGTGCCTGGAACTCATTGCCGGGGGAGGTAATGGAAGCTGATAAGGTAGTGACTTTTAAGGAGCGTCTTGACAAATACATGAACAGGATGGGAATAGACAGGTATGGTTGCCAGAAGGATAGGGTGTTTTAGTTAATTCGGGTAGCATGGTCGGTGCAGGCTTGGAGGGCCGAAGGGCCTGTTCCTGTGCTGTAATTTTCTTTGTTCTTTGTATAGAACATGGTACAAGGAGGATTCAACTGCCAACAATAGTGGTGGCATCAGAATCAGCTGTAGGACAGTAAGCTCTGTGAGCCTGTCCTACTATTCACCAAGTCATGCAAATCTGTACCTCAATTCCATTTATCCACCTTCATTTATATCCCTTGCCTGGCAAACATCTCTTGCTCTCAGTTTTGGAATATTTAATTGTTCCTCGACCTCAACAGCTCATTGAGCGTGAGAGTTCCAGATTTGCACTACACATTTTGTGAATCAATAGCTCTTGATATCATCTCTGATTAAACCAGTTCTAATTTTAAGGAGGCAGTAAAGATTATGTAAGCACATTTAAAATAAATAGCTAGTTGACGAGAAGGTAGGAGAGTGCTCTGGGATATGAGGGGAATCTCGTTGTGGAGGGTGGAGGTATGGCAGAGATACATTAGAAAGCTGTAGTTCATTCACACCATTGAAAACAGTGTCAGGCTCTGTCAGTGGGAAAGCCCACGTTAGAATGCGAGCCTGTACCATTATTACCTGTAGGTGGCGGTGTGAGCAGGCAATTCCACTTAAAATGCATTACAGAACATGGAAAAACTACAGCACAATATGGTAATTTAAGTTGAAAAGCAGTTTATTTATACTGCCAGCAGATGTTCAATTTCTGTGAGAATCCATACATAAGCCAAATATTGGGTCTGTAGCATCAGTTATTATGAGGAGCCTCTGTAACCAAGGTAATTGAAATTTTCCTTCCACTTTCCAAACTCAGTACATCCAGCAGCACATTTCTGCAAGTTGAAGCCATCCGATCCATTCATAAAAACATCACTTTCCTTCTTCCCTCAGATCAATCTTTGTGCCTGATTCTGGTATGCATGATGCTTCTCCCCTGTAAATCTTTAAACAGGTTTTTTGAGCTTAGATTCTGAAACAAAAATGGATTCTGGAATCTAAAACAAAAACAGAAAATGCTGGAAAAACTCAGCAGATCTGGCAGCATCTTTGGAGAGAGGAAATAGAATTAATGTTTCCATATGACTCTTCTTCAGAACAGGGAGGCACTGGTGGCCAGCGCTGCTGCCTCATAGCATAGGAACCCAGGTCACTCTCTGTAGACTTTGCATATTCTCCCCATGTCTACGTGGGTTTCCTCCAGGTGCTCCAGCTTCCTCCCACCGTCATTAGCCATGCTACACTGTCTCTTAGTGCCCCAAAATAGCTAGGTTTGGGGTAACTTAGCAGGGTAAACGCATGGGATTATAGTGATGAAGTGGGCCTAGGTAAAAATGCTCTGTTGGAGAGTCGGTGCAGGCTCGATGGGCCAAATGGCTCCTCCTGCACTTTAGGAATTCTATGATTCTAAACGGAGGGAGAAATGTGATGGATTGATTATATACTATACAAGAGGGGTTGGGGAAACTGGAAAAATGTATCCATTTCACTTCCAATTTCCACCCTTCTCTCCTTCACAGGATCCATCTCTGATTCTTCCCCTCCTTTCCTTGACCACTCTGTGTTTTTCAGGTGACGACTGACCACCAATATTTGTAGCAAACCCACTGATTCCCAAAGCTGCCTCTACTACTGTTCTTCACATCCCACAGCCTGTAAGAATTCCTCTTCTCCCAGTTTCTCCATTTCCATTGCATTGGTTCTGATGATACCAGTTTCAAAAATGGCACTTCTGACATGTTTGCCTTTTTCCTTAACCAAGGTCATCCCTCCCACTGTGGTTGCCAGAACATGATGTGGAGATGCCGGCATTGGACTGGGGTAAACACAGTAAGAAGTCTCACAACACCAGATTAAAGTCCAACAGGTTTCTTTGGTAGCAAACGCCATTAGCTTTTGGAGTGCTGCTCCTTTGTCAGGAGTGGGGAGTTCTTGAAATTCCCTTCAGAAATTACTCCAATGTTGACAGTTTCAAAGACAGTCCAACTTGCAGGGTTTCAATTTCAGCTTCTGAGTTTACACTCTCAGGATTTCTGAATCAAGCAGCAACTTACAAGCACAGTTTCAGATCTTCGGCCACAAGTAACACAACTCCAAAAGGGGAACCTTTGCCCCAACAACCCTATTCAGTTAAAGTCTGCTCCCACAATCTTGCTTCAGCATGAAACCTGTTTCTCTACTCCTTACTTAACTAGAAACTTTCTTTGTCCTGAACATGGAACTATCTTTTGGGACCTTGCCTTGTCCTTTGCCATCGTCCCCTGTTTTAAATAGTTCTTTTCAGAAATGATAATCCTTTGAATGTGGAAGCTGGTGGAGTGGAAAGTGAGGACAAGGAGGCCTTATCATGGTTTTGGGAGGAAGGGAAAGCATTTCAGCAAAAGTGTGGGAGATGTGTCGGACACTGTTGAGCGTTGGAGGGTTAGGAGTGATCTTATAGAGATCTATAAAATAATGAGGGGCGTAGATAGTCAACATCTTTTCCCAAAACAAGGGGAGTCAAAAACTAGACGCCATAGGTTTAAGGTGAGAAGGGAGAGATAAAAAGGGTCCAGAGGGGCAATTTTTTCACTCCGGGTTGTGAGTGTCTAGAATGAGCTGCCAGAGGCAGGAGTAGAAGTGGGTACAATTCTGTTTTTTAAAAAGCATTTAGACAGTTACATGGGTAAAATGGGTCAGTCAACAGTTACTTTTAATCAGAAAAGAACTGTTTAAAACAGGGGACAATGGCAAACAACAGGGCAATGTCCCAAAAGATAGTTCCATGTTCGGGACAAAGAAAGTTTCTAGTTAGGAAAAGAGTAGAAACAGGTTTCATGCTGAAGAAAGAGTTGTGGGAGCAGACTTTAACTGAATAGGGTTGCAAACTCCCTTTTGGAGTTCTGCTACTTTTGGCCGAAGATCTGAAACTGTGCTTGTAAGTTGCTGCTTGATTCAGAAATCCTGAGTGTGTAAACTCAGAAGCCGAAATTGAAACCCTGCAAGTTGGACTGTCTTTGAAGCTGTCAACATTGAAGAGATTTTTGAAGGGAATTTCAAGAACTCCCCACTCTCCTGATGAAGGAGCAGTACTACGAAAGCGGGTAGCGTTTCTTACCAAATAAAACTGTTGGAATTTAACCTGGTGTTGTGAGACTTCATGCTGTGTTGACAGAACACTCAGAGTCATCGTGATTTCCAGCGTGCAAACAAGCCCTTTGGCCCAACTGTCCATGCCACCATGTTTTTACCACTAAGCCTTTTTGATTTTGATTTGATTTACTATTATCACATTGTACACAGTGAAAAGTATTGCTTCTTCTGCGCTATACAGACAAAGCATACCGTTCACAGAGAAGGAAATGACAGAGTGCAGAATGTAGTATTAGAGTCATAGCTAGGGTGTAGAGATAGATGAACTTAATGTGAGGTAGATCCGTTCAAAAGTCTGATGGCAGCAGGGAAGAAACTGTTCTCGAGTCGGTTGGTATGTGACCTCAAACTTCTGTAAGCTAATCCCAATTGCCCGCATTTGGCCCAAATCCCTCTATACCCATTTTACCCATGTAACTGTCTAAATGCTTTTTCAAAAACAAAACTGTACCCGCCTCCACTACTGCCTCTGGCATCTCATTCCAGACACTCACCACCCTGAGTGAAAAAACGGCCCCTCTAGGCCCTTCTGCATCTCTCCCCTCTCACCTTAAACCTAGGCCTCTAGTTTTTGATTCCCCTAGTTTTGGGGAAAGATGTTGACTATTTATCTATGCCCCTCATTATTTTATAGATCTCTGTAAGATCACTCCTAACCCTCCAACACTCAACAGTGTCCGACCCACCTCCCACACTTTTGCTGAAATGCTTTCCCTTCCTCCCAAAACCATGATACAGTCACCCTTGTCCTCACTTTCCACTCCATCAGCTTCCACATTCAAAGGATTATCATTTCTGCTAGTTCCAACATGATGCCATCACTAAATACAACTTCCCCACCGCACCCCAGTCAACATTCCACAGACACTGTTCCCTGTGATACTCTGGTCCACTCCTCCATCAACTCCAACTCCCTATCCCTTTCCTACAGAACCTTCCCTTGCAATTGCAGAAGGTGTAACATGTGCCCCTTTACACCCTTGCTCCTCACTGTTCAAGACTCCAAACATTTCTTTCTGGTGAAACTCAATTTCACTTGCATCTCCTTCAATTTGGTTTACTGTATTCCCTGCTCCTAATGCAATCTGCTCTGCACTGAGGAAATGCACTTTGTGAACATCTTCACCCAGTCTGCAAACTTCATCTTAACATTCCTATTGCTTGCCATTTGCATTCAGCCTCTTGCTCTCATGCTCACATGTCCACCCTTGGTCTGCTGCAACGCTTCAGTGAAGCCCAATCAAAACTGGAGGAACAGCATCTTACAACCCTCAGAACTCAATGCCAAGTTCAACATCTTTTAGACTGTGACCGTTTGCTATCTTTAGCCTTTTTGTTTATATATTCAAAACATTGTTAGTCCCAATGCAAATCCCCACTGGGCCATCTGTCACTTGGGCCCATAACACCCTGATTCCCCAGCGTCGCATTTTGCAGGGGGGGGGGGGGGGGGCGGCGCGCGATTCCCCCCAGTGATGCACTGCTGAATCCCCAGAAACCACTTACATATGGATTTAATCAGCAATTACCCAGAAGCACTGACTTATCCTGGACAATTGCACTGGGCTAGTAACCATCCAAAAGAAGAAATTTAAATCTCTAACTTTGGATGTTTTACTGTGATAGTTAGGCTGAAAGAGTTAAATGGAAATAATCACTTCTAACTCAAGTCATTGATTAAAAACACCCAGAGACCCAGCCTCGCACAGAACATGCACACAAACGCCTCCCCCTCCAACACAGCTCCCCATCCCCACTCCAGTATGCCCTGTCCCCTCTTCCAAGGTCCCCCATCCCCTCGCCTCCCAGTAAACCATATACCTTTGCAATTTACCTGTTCCCTTTAAATTCTCCCATAGCCATTGCTGTAACAAGGGGGAGTGTGACTTATCTCTCTGTGCCCGAGTTACACAATGTGAATGCTGCTGGAGGCAAGCTATGCTGCTCCTGCCTCACCCAGCCACAGTGAGCAATGTTGAGCAAGACATGGTCTGTACAGTTTAGCAAGGGTAAATTCACTGAGAATGGCAAACTGACATTAACAGACCTGATTCTTTGGTTTTGCCTTTATTTTCCCAATAACACATTCTGATATTTTACCTTTATGTAACTATTGGCAGCCTTTCATGCCATTCCCACTTTCTCTGTTTCGTGACCTACACGCCTTATTTTGCCATCTCTCTAGCTCCCACCAATCACTGACCTTCTACTCCGCTCCAACTATTCTGCCCCCTCTTCTACAGTATGTAATCCATTATTTTCCTTCCTCTCTTTAGCTCTGACATTGACTTTAATTCCTCCCTTCACAGATGCCGCCTGACCTGCTGAATTCTTCCACCATTTTCTATATATGGTCCTTTAAACTTAGGTACACAAAGTTGGGGATACGGAATCCTCCAGGTTTCAGCTGTAGCTCGGAGGTAGCAATCACGCGGAAAGTTGTGGGTCCACAGACTTGTGCACAAAATCCAGAATGGTGCTCCCAGTGAGTACTAAGGGTTATTAAACTGAGGGCCCATCTGTCTTTAAGGTAAAATAACACAAAACAGCATTTGGAGATATGGGGAATTACTCCCTATGTCCTGGAGCTAATATTTACCCCGCAGTCAACGCCAAATCATTGCTGTGTGTAGAAGATTGCTGTGTGCAAATTGGCTGCTAAATTTCTTACATTACAACAGTAACTACAAAAGTGTCTCATAGGCTAAAAGGTACCTTGGGATAGCCTTGGGTCATCGATGATGCTCTGTAAACACCAGTTTTTTTTTACTCCTAATTTTGCTTCCATTCCTGCCACCTCTACTCCCTGCCTTTCATACTAGCATCATGGAGAACAGGAGCAGTCTAACTGATATTTTGCTGATAGTTGCTCTCGATATTGTTTTATGTTTAAGGAGATGTCTGGTCGGAATGCAGCTCAAATGCTGGGAGAGCAGTATAATTACTCATTTTGGCCATGGAGTATTTACGTAGGAGAGAGCTAATAGATTTTTGTTCATAGAAAAAGATTTCCCCTGAAGTTTTTGATTAGGCTGATTTACAGCATTTTATGATGATGTAATGTAGCATGATAAGTATGTAGCAGAGTAAAACAGTTTAAGATTCTGGCTGTGGGTTATTTAAAGACAGAGGGCTGCAAGCTGCTCTGGAACTCAAAATCTCTCTCTCTCTGACGGCTTCAAAACATTTTATAGCACGTATGTTTATAGTTGCTAACTGTATTTAAAGTGGAATTTTAACTTTGTAAGCAAACGTTGCTTATTTGGAACTGAAACATAGTTAGAAATTAATGTTGTTTCCTTTCATTTTTTAACTATCATTCAACTGTTAATAGTTAAGCTGCTTAATTTTGTTATTAAACCATGTTATTAAATAATGTTTGCTTTACTAAAAAAATCCCCAAATTTGTCAGCATAACTATTCCTAGAGTGAAGCATCTTATCTTCACAAAATAAAAAAAAAGCTGGGATCTAGTCTAGCTTCCTAATGTAATTTGGGATTCTGTTCCAGGAACCTAACAATACAAACCCATATTCTAATGCCCGATAACACACGCTCATTAAAGTTCCAACATCTTCTGCCATTCTCAAAAAAGGTTTAAATGCACAAGCATTTCTCAAGAGGATACACCGATTTCTGAGATAGTAATCAATATTTCTAGCCAAGAGTAAATAAGATGAAACCTGGGTCACATTTTCATACTGGCTACTGTACACATACCAAGTAAGCCACAGATGTTACTTTGACACTAGCCGCAGCAATGTTTTTGGTACTTAGCTGCTCAATGTCCTGCAACTTTACAATACAAGTCCAACTTAATGCACACCAGAAAAAAACTGTTACAGCTGGCGGAAGGAGGTCCATATTCCCAGACTTCAAAATTAACTGTAGAGAAATTATTTTATAAGCAGCCAAATAGTTGCAGAATAGACTTATCAGATGAAATAATGGCCACATTCCAACACCACATGTTCACCAAAATGAAAATTCAAATTTATATGACGACTTTCTTACTCTCAGGACACCAGAAAAGAGCTTTGCATCCAATTAAGTATTTTGACAGTGTGAATGCTGTTGTAGTGCAGGAAACAGGACAGCCAATTTGTGCACAGCAAGCTCCCACTAATAGCAATGTGATGTTGATGAAGGGATAAATATTGCCAAGACATCAATCATTATTTTCCTGCTCTTCAAAATAATTCCATGAGATCAGTTACATCTGCCTGAGAGTGCTAATGAGGCCTCAGTTTAATTTCTCATTTGAAAGGTGGTACCTCTGATGGTGCAGCATTCCCTCTGGGCAGGACTCAAATATCAGCCCACATCTGTGTGCTTAGGTCACTGAAATGGGACTTGAAGCCATAGCTTTCTGACTCAGGCAAGAGTTTGCAAACTGAAGCCATAGCTCTGCTATTATCAATTATGCTGAGCTCTCCAAAAGCAGGCAGTAGGTAGGGGATAGAACACTACAGCACAAACAGGCCCTTCGGCCCACGAGTTGCGCCGATCACATTAACACCTATCCATAACCCCCAATCCCATAAAACCCCATATACTCATCCAGAAGTCTTTTAAAAGACCCCAGCGAGTTCGCCTCTACCACCACTGACGGCAGCCGATTCCATTCACTCACCACCCTCTGAGTGAAAAACTTACCCCTAACATCACTTCTGTACTTTCCTCCCCGCACCTTAAACCTGTGTCCTCTCGTAGCGACCATTTCAACCCGGGGAAATAGCCTCTGAGAATCCACCCTATCTATTCCTCTCAACATTTTATAAACCTCTAGCAGGTCGCCTCTCAACCTACGTCTCTCCAGGGAAAAGAGACCCAGCTCCCTCAACCTAACTTCATAAGGCATGCCTCCCAGTCCAGGCAACATCCTTGTAAATCTCCTCTGTACCCTTCCAATAGCTTCTATGTCTTTCCTATAGTGAGGCGACCAGAACTGCGCACAGTACTCCAAATGAGGCCTGACAAGGGTCTTATAAAGTTGCAGCATTACCTCCCGACTCCTAAACTCAATCCCTCGATTAATGAAGGCCAGTACACCATACGCCTTCTTGACCACCTCTTCCACCTGCGAGGCCGAATTTAAGAGTCCTGTGGACCCGGACCCCAAGATCCTTCTGCTCCTCAACACTTTAGAACCGAGATGAGGAGGAACCTCCCCAGCCAGAGGGTGGCGAATCTATGGAATTCACTGCCATAGACAGAGATTGATAGCTTCTCGATTGGTAAGGCGATCAAAGGCCATGGGGAAAAGGCGGGAGAATGGGGTCGAGAAACTTATCAGCCATGATTGAATGGCAGAGCAGACTCGATGGTCCCACAGCCAAATGACCTAATTCTGCTCCTAGATCTTATTTTTCCTCAATAATGTACCAATATCGTTCAATATTGAACACCACCAATATTAAACATCTTCCTGAACATAAGAAATAGGAGCAAGAGTAGGCCATCTAGCCCTTCGAGCCTGCCCCACCATTCAATAAGATCATGGCTGATCTGTCGCTGCTCAGTTCCACATTCCCGCCCTCTCTCCACAACCCCCAATCCCCTCCCTCATCAAAAACCCATCAACCCGCGTCTTAAAAATATTTAGCAAGGCAGCCTCCACCACTTCAACGGGCAGAGAATTCCAGAGATTCACCACCCCTTGAGTGAAGAAGTTCCTCCTCAACTCCGCTCCAAACCGCCCCCCCTTTATCTTCAGGCTGTGCCCCCTAGTCCTACTATCCTTTCTGAGCAGGAAGAGTCTCTCCACCTCTATCCTATCCATCCCATTCATCATCTTATATGTCTCAATGAGATCTCCCCTCATTCTTCTAAACTCTAACGAGTACAAGCCTAATTTATTCAGCCTCTCCTCATAGCTCAACCCCCTCAACTCTGGCATCAGCCTAGTAAACCTCCTCTGCACTCCCTCCAAGGCCAAAATATCCTTGCGTAAGTACGGCGCCCAAAACTGCACACAGTACTCCAGCTGCGGCCTCACCAATGCCCTATACAGCTGCAGCAAGACCTCCCTACTTATATATTCAATCCCCCTCGCTATGAAGGCCAGCATCCCATTCGCCTTCCTGACCACCTGCTGCACCTGCAAACCTTGAATGCCTTCACCACTATACAGTTTTATAAATACAGAGGTGGAGTTTGATGTATAAAAAATAGTTGAATTAGAACTGTGGCCTAAGTTAGATTAAAGGCCAAAAGCATATAACTAAATTTAATAAATTAGCAAGATTAAAATCGCTAATCAGACAATTGAGAAATATTTCTCAACCTGTAAATTTAATCAATTAAATAAAACACAATAAAGATGCAGACAGGTGATGTGTTGCAGCTGCAGTATGTGAACAGCTGGAAACACCTGTGTGATTTTCAACATCCACATCTGCAACAAGTGCCTGCAGCTCGAGGGGCTGAGAGTTACTGAGCTGGAGTCTAGGTGGAGACAAGATAATTAAACATTTGACCAATCAGCAGCAAAAATGTTATTATTCTCATTGTTATTATAAACATATTAGCCTGACCAATCAGGAGGTAGATTCTGCCCATATTCCCATGTTAGTGAACATAGGTTGACCTGCATGCCAAACAATGGATACAGCGTGTACAAACTGAGCTAAGCTTTCCTACAACAGTGATCAAACTGTCATTTTTTTCAATATTACTGTGGTATGTGAAACTGTAAAGATATAGGTGAGACCATGTCTAGAGTACTGAGAGTAGCTTTGGACCCCTTATTGAAGGAAAAGCTCATAGAATTCAACAGTGCAGGAGGAGGCCACTCGGCCCATCAAGTCTGCACCGACCACAATCCTACCCAGGCCCTATCCCCTTAACGCCATGCATTTACCCTAGCTAGTCCCCCTGACACTAAGGGGCAATTTGACATGGCCAATCGACCTAACCCTCACATCTTTAAAAGATGTTATTTCATAGGAGGCAGTTCGGAGAAGGTTCACTAGGATGACCCCTGGTATAGAAGGATTGTCTTATGAGGAAAGGTTAAACAGGTTGCGACTCATTGGAATTTAGAAGTGAGGTGATTTCATTGAAACATAGAGGATTCTTAATGGGTTTGACAGGGTAAATGCTGAGGGGATGTTTCCTCTCATGGGAGAGACTAGGACCAGAGGGCTCAGTCTCAGAATAAACCAATTTAAAACTGACATGAGGGGGAATTTCTTCTCTGAAGGTTTTGATTCATTGGAGCTCCTTGCCACAGGGAGCTGTGGGGACAGAGTCCTTGTGTATATTTAAGGCGGAAATAGATTTTTGATCAGTAAGAGAATCAAGGGTTATGGGGAAAGGGCAAGAGAGTGAACGTGAAGAATGGTAGATTATCCATGATTCTGCTGAATGGCAGAGCAGGGTCGATGGGCTGAACTGCCTTCTCCTGTTCCTATTTCTTATGGTATGCTGTGAAGAAGGTATGTATGTCAGTGAGGCTGGGACTGATTCACTTAGGTTGAGGATAGTTAGGATGCAAGGTTTAAATCATTAAAAAGGTTAAGTGCAAAAGCAGGCATTTGAAGTGGAGATGACCAAGCTACGATATGCAACAAGTAAACACAACGCAAGTGGAAATTTGAATTTGGAGATAAGTGAGTATCGGGACTTTTAGCTGTTGAACTTCAAAGGGAAACAAAAAGGAGATTTACAGGCAAAGCTCATAAATGAATAAAACAAAGTTATTTTGCTTATATTTTCCTGATAGTAGCGGCCATTAGAAAAACCTGAAAGATTTTTATATTCTGAAAAAGATAACTTTCAAGTAAGGATAAGAACAACAGCTTTACAGATGAAAGAGAAAATAACACACTTGAAGAAAGGTTGGAAATGATTCTAGGAGCAGTGGTCATGTAAGATCTTGACAAGAATGCTGTGCTGAGTCAGAGCTGTGAAAGAAGCAATGTGACAGAGCTTTAGCCACTCCAGAGAAGTGTCTTTTTGTTCCAGGAAGCAGAGCTCTTTTCAAAGCCTTGGATTTCCACAGTCAACTGAGATAGAGCAGGCTGATGATGTGGTCCTCATACGTGCCTTGTGGTAAATATACTGGAACTTTATCGATTTAATATCTATAAGGACGTTTGTCGAAAGAGGTGTTTATCTATGAGACTAACTGAGGAGAAATCTTTTTGGGAAATGTTTGTCAGACTATTTTTAACAGTGTAAACATCATTTTGTGTGTTTAAGTTTTATTTTGTGAATAAATCTTTTGATGTAGAACAGTACAGCACAGTACAGGCCCTTCAGCCCTCAATGTTGTGCTGAGCGATGTCCAAACCCAAGATCAAACTATCCCACTCCCTATAATTCTGGAGTGCTCCATGTCCCTATCCAATAACAGCTTGAAAGTTCCTAAAGTATCCGACTCCACCATCACAGCAGGCAGTGTATTCCACACCCCAACCACTCTCTGAGTGAAGAATCTACCCTCGGACATCCCTCCTATATCTCCCACCATGAACCTTATAGTTATGTCCCCGAGTAACAGCTACAGCCACCCGAGGAAATAGTCTCTGCATGTCCACTCTATCTATCCCCCTTATCATCTTATAAACCTCTATTAAGTCGCCTCTCATCCTCCTCCGCTCTAAAGAGAAAAGCCCCAGCTCCCTCAAACCTTCCCCATAAGACCTACCCTCCAAACCAGGCAGCATCCTGGTAAATCTCCTCTGCACTCTCTCCAATGCTTCCACATCCTTCTTATAGTGAGGTGACCAGAACTGCACACAATTTTCCAAACGTGGTCTCACCAAGGTCCAGCATAGTTGCAGCTTAAACCCCACGGCTCTTAAACTCAAACACCCTGTTAATAAACGCTAACACACTAAAAGCCTTCTTCACAGCTCTATCCACTTGAGTGGCAATTTTCAGAGATATGTGGATATGAACCCCAAGATCTCTCTGTTCCTCCACATTCCTCAGAACCCTGCTGTTGACCCTGTAATCTGCATTCAAGTTTGTCCTACCAAAATGAATCATCTCACACTTATCAGAGTTAAACTCCATCTGCCACTTTTCTGCCCAGCCCTGCATTCATAAGATCATGGAACACTACAGCACAAACAGGCCCTTTGGCCCACAAGTTGCGCCAATCATATCTCTACCTAATAGGATTGAGGGTTATAAGTAAGCCTAGTAAGTCCCATGTACTCATTCAGAAGTCTCTTAAAATCCAAATGAATTTGCCTCCACCACCACCGATGGCAGCTGATTCCACTCACCACCCACCATTCTATCAATGTCTCTTTGCAGCCTGCAAGAGCCCTCCACCTCATCCACTACTCCACCAATCTTGGTGTCATCAGCAAATTTACTAGTCCACCCTGCAGTCCCGTCCTCCAAGTCATTGATAAAAATCACAAATAGCAGAGGACCCAGCACTGATCCCTGTGGTACACCGCTGGTAACTGGCCTCCAGTCTGAAAATTTTCCCTCCACCACCACCCGCTGTCTTCTATGAGATAAAACTGAAAATAATCTATTTGTCTGCATTAAACTTGTTGGACTTTAAGCTGGTGTAGTGAGATTATTTTCAGTTTTACCCCAGTCCAACACCGGCATGTCCAGATCACTTCTATGAGACAGCCAGTTACTTATCCAATTAGCCAAATTTCCTTCTATTCCACACATCTTTACTTTCTTCATGAGCCTACCATGGGGAATCTTATCAAACGCCTTACAAAAATACCTGTGTATGACATCAACTGCTCTACCTTCATCTACACACTTAGTTACCTCTTCAAAGAATTCAATCAAATTTGTGGGGTAGACCTTACCCCTCACGAAACCGTGCTGACTATCCCAGATTAATCTGCATCTTTCCAAATGGTCATAAATCCTATCCCTCAGGACCTTTTCCATTAACTTACCGACCACCGAAGTAAGACTGGCCTATAATTACCAGTCATTCCTATTTCCTTTCTTGAAGAGGGGAACGACATTTGCCACTCTCCAGTCCTCTGGCACAATCCCCATGGTAAAAAGTCTGACAACACCAGGCCTCAGTCCAACCCACTCACCTGACAATACACTCACAAGCCCCCGAGGGACACCCCCCCCGCCAGGTGACCCTGACGAAGAGGGTGTCCCTCGAAAGCCCGCGAGCACACCACCAAATAAATAGGTTGGACCAAAACCCGGCGCTGTCAGACCCTTCACTGTGTTTACGCCAGTCCAACGCCGGCATACCCACATCACAATCCCCATGGACAGTGAGGACCCAAAGATCAAAGTTAAAGTCTCTGCAATCTCATCCCTTGCCTCCCAAAGTATCCTAGGATGTATCCCATCTGGCCCAGGGGACTTATCGATCTTCAGGTTTTTCAAAATTGCTCATACATCTTCCCTCAGAACATGTGCTTCTTCCATCCTATCAGCCTGTACCACGCACTCACCCTCAAAAACATGGCCCCTCTCTTTAGTGAATACTGAAGAAAAGTATTCAGTCAAAGCCTCACCTATCTCTTCTGACTCCATGCACAAATTCCCACTACTATCTTTGACTGGCCCTAACCTCACTCTGGTCATTCTTTTATTTCTCACATAAGAGTAAAACGCCTTGGGGTTTTCCTTGATCTGACCCCTCCTAGCTCTCGTAAGCCCTTTTCTTAACTCATTCCTTCTACCTTGTAACCCTCAAGCAACCCAACTGAACCTTGTTTGTTCATCCTTACATACGCTTCCTTTTCCTTCTTGACAAGACATTCAACCTTTGTGAACCATGGTTCCCTCACTCGGCCATTTCCTCCCTGCCTGACAGGGACGTACCTATCAAGAACACGCAGTATTTGTTCCTTGAGAAAGCTCCACTTTTTGTTTATGCCCATACCTGACAGTTTCTGTTCCCATCTCATGCTCCCTAATTCTTGCCTAATCACATCATAATTACCCCTGCCCCAATTATAAACCTTGCCCTGCTGTGTGACCCTATCCGTCCCCATTGCAATAATAAAAGACACCAAATTGTGGTCACTTTCTCCAAAGTGCTCACCCACAAACAAATCTAACACTTGGCCTGGTTCATTACCCAGTACCAAGTCCAATGTGGCCCCACTTTTGTCGGCCCCTCTGACTCAGGTGCAAACCATCCTGTTTGCACAGGTCCCACCTTCCCCAGAATGTGCTCCAATTATCCAGGTAAATGAAACCCTCTCTCCTACACCATCCCTGCAGCCACATGTTAATCTGCACTCTCTCCCTGTTCCTCAACTCACTAACACGTGGCACCAGCAATGAACCAGAGATGACAATATGCTTTGTCCTGGCTCTCAGCTTCCAGCTTAGCTGCCTAAATTCCCTCATCTCAAACATTCTGCAGGAGGAACATTGCACTGCCTTTCCTGCCATTCTCTCTACACAACTTGCTGATAAAAAAAAGAAAGATCTTGCCTGATATTCCCTCACTCCCATTAGGTTAGAGGAAAAAAACAAAGAAGAAAACAAAGAAAGAAAGCTTACCTGCTCTCACTCCAAGTCTTTTTTTTAGGTTAGAGGAAGTGGGCGGGTGGGGGGAAGGTGGGAGACTCTGGAAGTCTAGAGTCTTGGGTTTCCTCCCTGTTCAAATTTACTGGACAAAAAAAGACTTCCCAGGTCTCACTGGGGCCTACTTCCAATTTTTACATCTCCGGCTGCCTTAGAAAAAACTCCGAAAAAAGATAAGTTAAAAATCCCTCTTATCTACTAGGTAATATCTAAAATCTCCAAAAGTGGTATTTAATTTTTCTTTACCTCTGACTTCAGTACACAAACCATTCTCATAATAAAGTATAAACTGAAAATTGTTGTGATATCTTGCCCAAATTTCCCTTTGGGATTTGGTCAGGCCAGATCATAACATGACAATATAGGGCTAACGGTAGGACTCTGAATAGTGTGGATGAACAGAGGGATCTAGGTGTATGTGTACATAGATCCCTGAAAGTTGGGAATCAAGTAGATAAGGTTGTTAGGAAGGCATACGGTGTCTTGGCGTTTATTGGTAAGTGGATTGAATTTAGGAGCCACAGCATCATGTTGCAACTGTACAAAACTCTGGTGCGGCCGCACTTGGAGTATTGTGTGCAGTTCTGGTCCCCACATTATAGGGAGGATGTGGAGGCTTTGGAGAGGGTGCAGAGGAGGTTTACCAGGATGTTGCCTGGTATGGGGGGGAGGTTCTATGAGGAGAGACTGAGGGATTTGAGGTTGTTTTCGTTAGAAAGGCGGCGGCTAAGAGGGGACCTTATTGAAACATACAAGATGATTAGAGGTTTAGATAGGGTGGACAGTGATAGCCTTTTTCCTCGGATGGAGAAAGCTAGCACGAGGGGGCGTAGCTTTAAATTAAGGGGTGGTAGTTATAGGACAGATGTCAGGGGTAGGTTCTTTACCCAGAGGGTGGTGAGGGATTGGAATGCCCTGCCTGCTGCAGTTGTAAATGCGCCTAGTTTGGGGGCGTTTAAGAGATCCGTGGATAGGTTTATGGATGGAAAGGGATTGGTTTAGGTTAGAGGGTCATTGCTTTTTAACTGGTCGGCGCAACATCGTGGGCCAAAGGGCCTGTTCTGCGCTGTAATGTTGTATGTTCTAATATAAGAAATAAGAGCAGGAGAAAACAATCCCAATGCGTTTACTGAGCAGTGAAGTTTGACTCATAATAGACTGCAATAGCAGGGAACCTAGCAGACCCTTGCCTAAGCAGTGTGTCTGTCACTTGGAACAAAGTGACCAGGTACCTTTTATGACAATTTGATCATTTCATGGTCAAACATTATCAAGAGTAGTTTAATCAATTCCAGATTTATTCCATTGAATTGAAGATCTCCCGGCTGCCATGGTTGGATTTCCCAAACAACAGACTTCACACACTAATCAATGTACAATTCAGGTAGATGTTACACTGAACATTTTCATTCTCCAAACCTCTTCACAACCTGAGATTTAAAAAACAAAATACCCCAGCCAAAGCAGACAATGCACCCTTCACACCCGCAATCCCCCACCCCCCAAAACATTCCCCCATCCCTGCAACCAGTACCTGCAATGCGGATGACAGCTCTCTCTGCTGGATCCATCACCCGCCCACTCTCCATTGCTACTTTTGAGTGTTTGGATCTTTGGTGCTTGGCTAGATTCCAGGGTAGAGTATCGCCTTTACTGGGCGACCCATTTCCTTCAGTCGGATTCTCATCCATCCTGGATCGGTGTAATCTCAGAAACTGACGCTTTTCCATAACCTCCCCTTTTGCAAATTACTTCAATAGCACTGAATATGCACTAAAACTGGCTGCAATAATTCCCTTTCACATTGTTAAACTTTTTCAAACATTTCAAACAGTGACTTTTTTTGGATTTTTTGCAGTCAATGCTTATTTAACTGCGGATTAGATTTTCCTCTCTTACGGAGTCCCAACATTTCTGTTTGAACCTTACTTGAAACTCAAAACAAACGTTGCACTCCTCAAGTAACATTCCTTTTATGAAATCAAATAGCAATCGAATGATACATGCAAGTAAACTTGCCTTTTAGTGTTATAATGTAGGAACATGATATGTGTAACTGTTTATGGTGACTTAACCATGAAAAGCAGAAAGTTGCTTTTCATGGTTAAGTTTTCCTTTATATAGATTATGGGAGTACCACTCATGATTTATTTCAAAAGCTCTTTGATGAACTGCCCCTTGGGGAATTTAGTGCTAAAACATTTTGCTATTTATATCAATTACTATTGTCATAAAATTTTATGCGCGATCTATTGTAGTGTTGAAATTTTGGTTCAAATTCTTTAGGTTGCACAGGGAAGTGAAACACATTGAAACATGAATAAGGAGTCCTCTGATGACAGAGAGTCTTTGGTTTGTTGCCTCTGAACTTCGTTAATCCCAGCTAGCGGTGGCATGTGTGTCCCAGTGCCCCAGGGTTCAGGAAGGAAAAGCTGGCTAAGGTTGTTCTTACTGACTGTCACATGATCACTACCAGAAGTGTGCATGCTGGATGGCGAGCTCTGTAAGATACTCCCATAACTGCAAAGTTTACCAAGCACCACATACAGTAAAGATCATGCTGCTAAATTGTCAAAAGGGTGCGTGGTACACATTAAATAATGCATCATCAAGAAGTCAGTATCTTCAGGATAGCGGCAGCGTGGTGGCAGACTGGTTAGCACTGCTGCCTCACAGCGCCAGGGGCCCAGGTTCAATTTCAGCCTTGGGTGACTGCCTGTGTGGAGTTTGCAAGTTTTCCGTGTCTGCGTGGGTTTCCTCTGGTGCTTCGGTTTCCTCCCACACTTCAAAGATGTGCAGGTTAGATGGTGTGGCATGTTAAACTACCCTGCTAGCCTCCCTAGTATCAGGGAGACTAGCAGGGTAAATACATGGCGTTACAAGAAAAGGGCCTGGGGTGGGACTGTAGTCGGTACAGGCTCAATGGGCCAAATGGCTTCCTTCTGCACTGCAGAGATTCTAAGCATAGGAGAATAAGAGAGAACTTGGAAACACCAAGCCATAACACTGCATGTCAACACCATGTTGCACAGTGTGTCACCATCATGTTTGTTAACTTAAATTGGGTTTTGGTCTGACAAAACCTCAAACTTTATATTCTTAACCTTGCATTCAATCTCTCCATGGTGTTTCACATCCCTACTCCACCTCCCCACTCAACCTCCCTATCTTTGTAAACTCTTGCACATCCCCAATTTCCTCAGCACCAACTCTGACATCTACCTCAAATTAAAGCTATAATTTTCTTCCTGAACCTCTCAGCTTCTCTTCCACTCATCCTTCCTTGACAACACTCCTTAAAACCTACTCTATGACTAAGTGGTTTGTCACCTGCCCTAACAGCTCCTTATGTGACCCAGTGAGAATTGTCAAAATATGTCCCACGCAATGTTAGCAAGTGTGAGGTTATCCACTTTGGCAGGAATAATAGTAAGAGGGATTACTATTTAAAGGGCGAAAAGCTGCAGCATGCTACGGAGCAAAGGGGCCTGGGGGTCCTTGTGCATGAGTCGCAAAAACCGAGTCTGCAGGTGCAGCAGGTGATCAGGAAGGCAAATGGGATGCTGGCCTTTATAGCGAGGGGGATATAAAAGCAGGGAGGTCTTGCTGCAACTGTACAGGGCATTGGTGAGGCTGCAGCTGGAGTACTCTGTGCAGTTTTGGTCGCCGCACTTGCACAAGGATATTTTGGCCTTGGAAGGAGTGCAGAGGAGGTTCACTAGGTTGATACCGGAGATGAGGGGGTTGAACTATGAAGAGAGGCTGAATAGACTGGGTTTGTACTTGTTGGAGTTTAGAAGAATGAGGGGGGATCTTATAGAGACGTATAAGATAATGAAGGTGATGGATAGTGTAGAGGTAGAGAGATTCTTCCCGCTCAGAAAGGACAGCAGGACTAGAGGGCACAGCCTCAAGATAAGGGGGTGGGCAGTTTAGAACGGAGTTGAGGAGGAACTTCTTCACTCAAAGGGAGGTGAATCTCTGGAATTCTCTGCCCGTTGAGGTGGTGGAGGCTACCCTGCTAAATTTATTTAAGACAAGGGTAGATAGGTTTTTGGTAGGCAAGGGAATTAAAGGTTATGAGGAGAAAGCGGGAAAGTGGAACTGAGCCACTTCAGATCAGCCATGATCTTATTGAATGGCAGGGCAGGCTCGAAGGGCTAGATGGCCTACTCCTGCTCCTATTTCTTATGTTCTTACGTTCAGCACTTGAGCCATTTTGCTACATTTAAGAACTTTAGAGATGAGGAGAAATGTCTTTGCTCTGAACATTGCTGAGTATATTCAAGGCTACAATAATGTAAGACTTTTGGTGATTTAGGGAATCTAGGGATGTGGAGAGCAGGCGGGAAAGTGGAGTTGAGGCAGAAGATCAGCCATGATCGCATTGAACGTTGAGCAGCCTCAAGGGGCTGTATGGTTTATCCCTGCTCCTATTGCTCATGTAAGGTCCTACGTTAAATGTAAGTTGTTTTATGTGTTGGAGTTCAGACAAAGCAACGGTAAGGGAGGATGACTTGAAGGGACATCACTGATTACTAAGTAGGCAATCAGTACAATGTTGTGTTACAAGGATATTGCAAAGGAGAAATCCTCAACAGCAGTCATACCTTTCTGCCACCTTTTCCGTTTGATTTCCCTGCTGCCTTCCACTTGCTTGATATCTTTGAATGTAATTAGAATATTGACAACTAATCCAGAATCTTACTCGCTACAGCTTTACTGGATTTCACCTATCTGTTGTTATCCTTTCTTAAGGCATCTCCCCACTGTTTGTTCTGCTACCAGGCTGGAATGAACAAGTACTTCAGTTATCCTTTAGCAACAAAGGAATGCTAAAGAGGTTCATCTTTTTCCAAGTATGTCCTGCTCCAAAACATACGTGAAGCAATCCTGACAAAAGATTTATTTAGCATTGCAAGTAGCTGTCAGCAACTTCAGTGACAATTTTTGTCCACACAAAAGCAAAAAAACTGCATCAATTATTCCATAAGTAAGTGTTTATCCTTCCTGTTACAAGTGCTGTAAAAATCTATTGGCCAAATACTTGATTGGAAAGTGACCTTCTCAGCATAGTGGTGCAGAGTAGCCTGCGTGCAAAATAATGTTAGACTCTTGACCTATAACCCATGACTGCTGATTTATGGTGCTCTACTCGTCAGCAAGTAGGGAGAAGAAAGCAAAGAAAAATAGCTATACCTGAGTGTATTAGATGAGTTCAGGGAATAAATGCCATTAAAATTAACAGGCCCTGGGAGGCAAAATTGTAAAATATACAGACCTGACACTGGGCGGGGGGAGCAGGGAGCAGACAGTCATGATTGATGAATGCAATTAGAATTTTCAGGAGATGATGTGACGTAGAGGGAAATATAAAGTGGAATAGAGAGATAGGACAGAGAAAGTAAGATGTCACATATTAACTTTAGAATTAATGAAAGAGATTAAGTCCCAGATTGGGAGATCTCAAATCGGTTTTGTCCACGCTAGAAATAAGTACGTTCACTATTGTCACTATGGGAAATGTATGCAGCTATGGCGTGTGCATGACTTGGGGGGGGGGGGGGGGAGAGAGAGAGAGAGAGAGAGAGAGAGGAGAGAAGCACCTCTGATTCATAAACTGATCTGCTCGAAGTCTTCAGCGTCACGAGAACCCCAGAAATAATTTCCACGTTAAGGCCAGGATCCATCCTGAGGCCTTCCCAAGTGCTGCTTTGTAACAGGATACTGAATAGCCTGGATGCTCTTTCCCACTCCATCATTCAGTCCATAGCCAAACTGGCATCATGATTGAGAGGATCATAGGAATAAACCTATCACATTCCACCATATTATAAGGATCGCTAAAGACACAGCCTCCCAAAAGCTCAGACTCCAAACTGTGTCCAGCCCACCAGGGAGCAGAGAATCAAAAGCAAACATCCCCTAGATGTTTTCATGAGATCTGAGTAACCAATTAAAGCACACTGTTGACTTTGCTAGTTTCCAGGTTGAGGAATGATGTGCTGGGAAGAAAGAAACAGGCAAAGAAAAGAACATCATCCCAAACTGACAAAGGAGATTGCCCCAAACTGGCAAAGAACATAGTACCAAAGTGGCAAAGACTATCTTTCCAAATTTGGACTTGGCTCAACGTTAAGTGGTGTGGAATGATTTCAGTTTGGTTCTTGGACTATGCCGAGCTAACCTCAATGGGACAGCAAGGACTTAGTGGCTGCAAAGAAACCTCAAAGGAATTATTCAAAAGTAAGTAGAATACATTTGGCATGTAAAACAAAAAGAAACTTCATCATGACTCCACTATTCGATTAACATTTCCACTGCACATTGGAAAGCAACCCTACATCTTAACAGTAACAACTGAATGGGTGCGGTGAGAAGTTCCAGCATATGTGCGCCTGCCATGCTCCTGCCTCTGTGACACCAGATTCCAGGTTCAAGATCCACCTCAGAGTGTCAGCACTAAATTTCAGGCTGACACTCCAGTGCAGCACCAACAGAAAATACTGTATTGTCACAGGTGTTTTTTTTTGTTAAGATATTAAACAGAGCTCCAATCTGGCTCCTCAGGGTGGACGTGAAAGATCCCATAACACTATCTGAAAGAAGAGAAGCGGTATTGGCAGCCACCTTACATGGCCATCGTGAGTTGGCGGGACTCAGTGCATACAAAATCAATTTTCCAAACTGACTGAAAGAAATTAGGTCAATATTTTAGCAAGAAAGGTCTGTAGTTTGCTCAAGTCTTAATTTTCAAGCAAATTACTGCTTAAATGGAGTATTTCACCCATCAGATTTTACTGGTGCATTCTGTAAAAGGGTACCAGCCTTACACTGAGTTAAACTGCAAACCCTGTTATGTTTGGTTCAGTAATTATCAATGGAAACACAATGCAATCATCAAGGCGACATTCTGATCCAAAAAGCAGACTGCCTTCCTTGGCCTATCCTTCTCTACATTAACAAAGTATTTTCACAACAAAGATCACCTTGGATTCATCAGATGTATAACAGGGGCAGATAGGAACTTTAAGCTTCATTGCTGCTTTACACGATTTTACTGCTACACATACAGAAAAAAAATTGTTGGGATTCCTTACACTGCAGAGATCCATGCTCACATAATACACCTAGATCATGCCAGACAAACTACTGAACTAAGTCAATTGAATATTCCAAAATCTGAAACAGACCAATAACGTGTACCTTTACCTCTAAAGTAGTAAAAGGTGCCCAGGTGATTCATAGGAGCATAATTTGGTAACGCATCACATAAGGAAACATTAGAAAAGGTGGCCAAAAGCTCGGTCAAAATGTTAGCTTTTAAACAGCATCTTAAAGGGAGAAAGACCAGGAGGTTCAGCTCAGGGCCCGGCACTGATCCTTGTGGCACCCCATTACTAACAGTCTGCCAATCCGAAAAGGTTTTGTTTATGCCTACTCTCCTGTTTCCGTCCTTTAACCAATTCTCTATCTATGCTAATACATTAGCCCCATTCCCAAGAGTTCTTATCTTGTGCAGCAACCTTGCATGTGGCACCTTATTAACGGCCTCTAAAAATCCAACTATACAACACCCATTGGTTTCTCTTTTATCTACCCCGCTAGTTAAATCCTAATAACTTCAAACCCGATTCGTCGAACAGGATTCCTCTTTTATAGAATCATGCTGACTGTGCCTAATCATGTGCCTTTTCTAAGTGACCTGTTCCTCCTCTCTTGACTTGCAGGAAAAAAATTATTACCCTCGAGATAGAAAGGCACGATTAACTGATGAATCTGGTCAATAAGAATTTGACACACAACAAAAAAATCAAGGATAATTGGGGTAAAGACCTTAGTGCGACACAGATTAATGTTTAATGAGGGAAATTGTCAAGCCAAGCAACGGCACAGGCATTTTCAATGACAATAAGTTCAAAACCTTGGAAGCAGAAGCTGAATGCGAGTGTTTAGGAGGTAAATGACTAAAAACAAATGACATTTTTGTTAAAGGAAAAAAGAGTTGTGGATAAAGTTACAGGGAATGGCCACTGAAGAGAATCACAACTAGCATGTTTCTGGTGAAATGAGAGAGGAATATTGCAAGCAGATGAGCTGGTGTCAATCAGAAAATCACAGGCCTGTTTGGGTCAAGTGTCTTTTCCCTACTTCTAAAAATTCTGGTACCTTTACATCACACTCTCTCAGGGCCTGGGTCACTGCTGTCTCAACTGTCCCTTATTGTAGACAGGCCTCTAATGGGCTGAATTAGCTTTTCTCCTTAAGGCAAGATGAAAGTGTTAATAATCATCTTAAAGCGACAGGACTGGTAATGAATAACAACTGTGCTGCAGTAAGTTTAAGGCAGTGACTGTTCTCTTAATAAAAATCGGAAACATTCTCAGGTTTATGCTGTCATCTGGATCATGACCAAATGCAGCTTTTTTACTCAATTTAGTTGACATCTATAATTGTGACCTGCACTTGGCGAAAAAAATCTTCCATATCAGCCAAAACATATAGCTAGTAACAAACCTTTCGCCAAAGTATTGCAGCAACTGCTATTTACCATTTATGTACCTCAAGCCTCCTGAATTGACATTTCAGTTGCTTAGTTAAATTTACAGTCCATGTATAGTATCATAGGACTGAAGTTGTAGGAAATGCCAATTGTTCATATCCATGTGCTAAAGTTGAAACACTGCAAACATGCAAGATATGTCCTTAAGTGCGCATACATAACTGCTTGTGAAATGCACTAAAGTAAATGAACTATAAATAGATATGAATGACTACGCAGAACTTGTTCCACAGCATTGAAGACAAGGTCAAAAGGTAAAATGGGTGACAATTTCTCAGCCGTGAATCATGCACCCAAGATGTGGCCTGTTACAGGAATGATGGTGCTTCCAGAAATTAATTTGACCAATAATGGAAAAGGTGGATCGCACACTTGGAAATAAACTGCTGGGTTATCTTTCCTATGAATGAAAGGTTGGAATACTCAGCAGGCTGGGCAGCATTCTCCTCGAAGATGCTCAGAAAACCACTTGTTTTGACTAACGGTTTTGGCTTCTATCCTAATATTTTCATACAACTGATGTCTGGTCTTGTTTTATAACACGCGTGTGAAGCACCTCAGGATGTGAAGCTGTTAATTAAAATAGGATGCTGTTGTCGTTTTAAGATACAGATTTGAAGTCGTAGGTCGATGAGCTGACGTCAGAACTGGACAATGGAATAAATTTTTAAGAAATTCCACCTTTAAAACTTTTCTTTTAGTGATCTTCATTCAATTTTACATGTTGTTGAAGAGAAAAGAACTGTCAGTTAACAGGAATTGACAACAACTGCAAGATCGTTAGGAGCTTCAGATGACATCTTAAATTATCAGGAACTATTGATAAAAACACAGGAGTGGGGAGGCCATTCAGCCTTTCCAGACTGTTATGCCATTCAATTAGATCATGGCTGATGTCACTATCTTATTAATTAGATTGGTAAAGTTCGTTAACATTAACTACATTGTTAAGAGAAACAGTTGATATTTAAACATATAAATAGGGGACAGATGGGACAATGGGCTTGATTAAGGTATTCCACAAAAGCTACTTAATAAGATAGAGCCCATGATGTTGGGGGTAAATTATTGCACAGATTGAGGATTAGCTAACTCCAATTAGATAGAAACATAGAGTTGGGATAAGAGGATAATTTTCAGGAAAGCAACCTGTAAACAAGTGGAGTGCCACAGGGATCAGGCCACAATATTTTATATATTAATGACTTGGACAAGGGATATGAATGTACTGTTGCCAAGTTTGCAGATGATATAGAAGTAGTTGGGAAGGTTAGTGGTGAGGATAACACAAAGACTTTACAGAGGACATAGAGGGATTAGCTGGGTGGCTAAAAATGTGGCAGATGGAATATAATGTGGGAAATATGAAGCTCTGCACTTTGGTAGGAAGACTAAAGGAGCTGAATATTATTTAAATAAAGAAAGACTACAGAAAGCTGCAGCACAGAAAGATTTGGGTGTCCTCCTAGTTTTAGCATCATTCTAGTGAATTTCCCACCAAGGCCAATATCTCTTTTTTGAGGCTGGTACCCAAAACTAAATAGTATTCTAAGTGGTGTCCAACGAGAGCTTTGTAGAATTTCCACCCCTTAGATGAAGGCCAACATTTCATCAACTTCTTAAATTATTTTGTGTCTGTCTATTAGATTTCTTTTTTTTAAAAGAGGTGATATCAAACAGCAAACCATAGCTGCTAACAAGTATTCTATGTACTCCTACACCCCATGGTAGTGGGGGTCCACTAGCATGCAAGTTCAGCAGCTAATTGGGAAGGCAAATGGAATGTTGGCTTTTATTTCAAAGGGAATGGAGTCTGAAAATAGGGAAGTCTTGCTGAAACTATACAAGGCACTAACTAG
Organism: Carcharhinus amblyrhynchos; assembly: GCF_965287045.1. Classification (NCBI taxonomy): domain Eukaryota; kingdom Metazoa; phylum Chordata; class Chondrichthyes; order Carcharhiniformes; family Carcharhinidae; genus Carcharhinus; species Carcharhinus amblyrhynchos. The sequence goes on along the minus strand of NC_137334.1, from coordinate 16,960,213 downwards.
TTAGACCACATCTGGAAAACTGCAAACAGTTTTGGTCCCGTTATTTAGGGGAAATATACTAGCATTAAAGGCAGTCCAGAGAAGGTTCATTTACTTGACCCTTGGTATGGAGGGATTTTCTTATGAGGAGAGGTTGAGTAGGTTGGGCCTGCACTCACTGGAGTTTAGAAGAATGAGAGGCAACCTTACTGAGACAGATAGGATTCTCAGGGTTTGACATAGTAGATGCTGAGAGGTTGTTTCCCCTTGTGGGAGAATCTAGGATCAGAATGCATGATCTCAGAGTGAAGAGTCGCTCATTTAAGAGAGATGAGGAGGAATTTCCTCTCTTAGAGGGTAACGGATCTGTGGAATTCTTTACCACAGAGGGCTGTAGAGGCTGGGTCATTAATTACGTTCAAGGCTAAGGTAAGCAGGTTTTTAATCAGTTATGGGGATAAGGTGGGAAAGTGGAGTTGAGAATTACATCAGATCAGTCATGATCTCATTGAATGGCAGAGCAGACTGAATGAGCTGAACGGACCACTTCTGCTCCTGCTATTATGGTCTTATAGGTGAGGATATTTGATACTGAACAAAGTCAAGAAACTCTCTCAGGTAGGAAAGGCTGGCTCTGTATCTTAGTTTAAACTTCACCAACAAGTGTAGGTCTTTGTTAGCAGCTGATTTGTATTGAAACTTCATCAATCTGCCCTGGTTCCATAGCCCTTAACGTCCTCATCTTGAAGCATCATTTGTTCTGGACCTTCCCAACTACCTTGCTCTACTCCAGATATAATTTCTCTTTATCTCCCCTCCCAAATCTTTTAATCATCTTAGGCACCTCAATTAGAACAGTTCTTAATCTTTTACAATTTGGTGGAATCTGCCTTTACAACTTAAACCTTTTAGTTTTAGCATCATTTTGGTGAATCTCCCACGAAGGCCAATATCATTTTTTTGAGGTTGGTAGCCAGAACTGAATAGTATTCTAAATGGTGTTCAACCAGAGTTTTGTAGAATTTCCACCCCTTAGTAATGGGATGGAATGGGCCTTCAATGAAGACCAACATTTCATTAACATTTTAAATTATTTTTGTGTCTGTGCACTCGATTTTTTTTTTAACGAGGTGACACCAAACAGCAAACCATAGCTGCTAATAAGTATTCTGTGTATTTGTGGGAAGCCCAGAGCTGAAATCATATTTTACCTCCTACTCGCTCGCAGGACTGCATCTTGTTCACTGCCACTCAATGACACACAGAAAAAAATGAAGCAAGAAGAGGTTACATTACCCCATGCACCCAATGTGCATGAACAGCAGTGCATGTGCCAACACACAGACTACAAAAGGGGGAAAGTTATTTTACCAAATCCTTCCCAAATACCAGCCAGGGCCACCTTATCATTATAACGTCTAGCTGCTTCTTAAGTTAGATTTCTTGACATCCATAACACTTACTGGCAGACTATTTCTGATGTTGTCATATTTATGTGAAGAAATATACTCCAATATGTGAGGCAACACGGTGGCACAGTAGTTAGCAATGCTACCTCACATGGCCAGGGACCCAGATTCAATTCCACCCTTGGATGACTGTATAGAGTTTGCACATTCTCCCGTGTCTGTGTGGGTTTCCTCTGGGTCCCCCGGTTGCCTCCCACAGTCCAAAGATGAGCACGTTAGGTGAACTGGCTCCTTAGTGTCCCAAGATGTCTAGGCTAGATAGATTAGCCATGGTAAATGTAGGGCGTTACGGGGATTGAATGGGAGAAAGGACCTGCGTAGGATACTCTGTCAGATAGCTAGCGCAGATTCAAGGGGCCGAAAGGCTTTCTTATGCATTATAGGGATTCTATGATTCTATGAAATTTCCTGCATTGATTTGTTAGCAGTAAATCAAATACAGTGTAGTGAAGCGTGAGGTGCTTCATTTTGGTAACAAGAGCAAAGGCCACTTACTGTTTGGAAGGCAAGCTAACTGGCATAGAGCAACAGAAAGGTCTAGGAATCAATATACATACATCGTCAAAAAAAGGCCATGAAAAGTGCAGAAGTGTCTTTCTAGAGTAATAAGATAAAAGTATGTCTGTAATGTTAAATTTATACACAAATTTCGTTGGAACACATTTGTACTACTATGGGCAGATCTCGCTTCCAAATGACAAATGGATATTATCCATGTTAAATATTCATTCTGCTTACAAAATGGGCCCAAGTGAGGCAAGTCCAGAATAAGAGAGCATAAATTTAAGGTAGGCCTCAGAAGATCAAGTGAAATACTTAAAGGATTTCTTGAAAGAGAATGTGGAATTCACTACAGCATGGAGTGGTTGAAGTGGAGATCTTAGACACGCATGAGTGAGAAAGGAATATACAAATATGGGACAAGGTGGAAAGAGATAATTAGAGTGGGAGTAGGTTTTTTTGGGCCTATAAATACTGGCACAAACCAGTTGCACCAAATGACCCCTTATTGCACTGTATGTTCTTCAGAATGTAATGTTTCCTGTGGTTTTTTTTTCATTTTCTTTGAATACTTTTGTTTGTTGTTTCTAAACATTTTGGAAATGGAAAAGTCCTGCTTCACTGATAGTGAAGGATTATCCAATCAGTTAAAAGGGAGTCTGTTTGCTTTCCAATTAAAATGCAAAGATGGACATGACAGGCAACCAACAACAGAAGTGTGGGGCATAGTGACTCGTAGTCATGTGATGAAACCTACAGGAATACATCCAATCAAAGATGGCAACTCGGTACAGAATAGTTTGGCCTCTCTGCAACCTCAACATTCTTACTGTGTTGAAATTTTCCTTGGCCTCTCCCTCTCCATCTCTGTAACCAGCTCCAGCCCCACAACTCTTAAGATTTATGTTACTCCATGCATGGCCTCTTGCGCATCTTCTAGCTTCTTTCTTCCAGCTGCTTACGCCATAAATTTTGGAACTCCTTTCCTAAAAGCCATTTGCGTTTCTCTAATCCTCTTTCAAGGCGATTCTTAAAGCCTGCCTCTTTGACCAAGCTTTTGCTCATCTACCCTGTCACCTTACAGAACTGTAGAACCATGGAAAAGTTACCGTTAGAAAGAAGCCATTAGCCCATCTTGTCCCTGCCACCCCAAGGACAGTGAGAAATCTCACAACACCAGGTTAAAGTCCAACAGGTTTATTTGTAGCAAACACCACCAGCTTTCGGAACTGGCTGTTCCTTCATCAGGACCTACCTGACGAAGGAACAGCCAGTTTCGAAAGCTAGTGGCATTTGCTACAAATAAACCAGTTGGACTTTAACCTGGTGTTGTGAAGCTTCTTACTGTGTTTACTCCAGTTCAACATCTGCATCTCCACATCATGACCCCAAGGACACCCAGGTGCCCCTTCTAATCCCACCTTCCTGTACCTGGCCCACAGCCCTGTAGCTTACAGCACTTAAGATGCAGATCCGGGTAATTTTTAAAAAGAGTTTCAGATTTCTGCCTTCGCTACCAACTTGGGCAGCGAATTCCAGACACCTACCATCCTCCGTGTAAAAAAGTTCTTCCTCATATCGTCTCAACTGCCACTTACTTTGAATCTATGTTCCCTGGTTCTAGAATTCTCCATCATGGGAAATAATTTTATCCTGTCCATTCTTATCTCTTCCCCTCATAATTTTGTGCATCTCAATCATAGAGTTTTACAGCATGGAAACAGGCCTTTGGCCCAACTTATCCATGCCACCGCTTTTTTTAAATCCCTAAGCTAGTCCCAATTTGGCCCATGTTCCTCTATACCTGTCTTATTCACGTAACTGTCTAAACGCTTTTTAAAAGACAAAATTGTACCCGCTTCTACTTCTGCCTCTGGTAGCTTGTTCCAGAGGCTCACACCCTCTGTTTGAAACAACTGCCCCTCTGGACCCTTTTGTGTCTCTCACTTCTCATCTTAAACCTATGCCCTAGTTTTAGACTCTCCTACTTTTGGGAAAAAGTATTGATTATCTAGCTGATCGGTGCCCCTCATTATTTTATAGACCTCTATAAGATCACCCCTCACCCTTCTACACTCCAGAGAAAAAAGTCCCAGTCTATCCAGCCTCTCCTTATAACGCAAACCATCAAGTCCTGGTAGCATCCTAGTTAGTCTCTTCTGCACTCTTTCTAGTTTAATAATATTCTTTCTACAATAGGGTGACCAGAACTGTACACAGTATTCCAAGTGTGGCCTTACCAATGTCTTGTACAACTTCAACAAGGCGTCCCAACTCCTGTATTCAATGTTCTGACCAATGAAACCAAGCATACTGAATGCCTTCTTCACCACTCTGTCCACCTGTGACTCCACTTTCAAGGAGCTATGAACCTGTACCCCTAAATCTCTTTGTTCTGGAACTCTTCCCAGCATCCTACCATTAACTGAGTAAGTCCTGTCCTGATTCAATCTACCAAAATGCATCACCTCGCATTTATCTAAATTAAACTCCACCTGCCATTCGTCAACCCAATTGATGAAAATCCCGTTACAATCCAAGATAACTTTCTTCACCGTCCACTATGCCACCAATCCTGGTGTCATCTGCAAACTTACTAACTATGCCTCCTATATTCTCATCCAAATGATTAATATAAATGACAAATAAAGCAGACCCAGTACTGATCCCTGAGGCACACTGCTGGTCAAAGGTCTCCAGTTTGAAAAACAACTATCTACAACCACCCTCTGGCTTCTGTCATCAAGCCAATTTTGTATCCATTTAGCTACCTCAACTTCAATCCCATGAGATTTAATTTTACGCAACAACCTACCATGCGGTTGCTGAAGTCCATGTAGACAACATCAACCGCATTGCCCTCATTTACCTCCTTGGTTACCCCTTCAAAAAACTCAAATTTGTGAGACATGATTTTTCACTCACAAAGCCATGCTGACTGTCCCTAATCAGTCCTTGCATCTCTGAAGACACTCCTCAATCTTCTTTGTTCCCAGGACAACAGCCCCAACCTATGTAGCTCAGTCTCAAATTCTGTGCAGCACCTTGGGACATTTTGTGACCTCAAGGTACTATATAAATGCAAGCTGTTGCTGTTGCAGATTCTATGCAGTGTGATCGAAAAATACAAACTTTAGTTACAACAATTTAACATGACCAAAGAAACATACCCCCGCCGCCACCGAACTCCAGCTGCTAACAAGTTGAGAAGGCATCAAACGCCTTGCTGCTTTGCATTATCGTATGTATAATATTTTAGGGTGGTGGAATGTGTGTGACATATGGTTCTGTCCTAATTAAAATACCTGCAGTGACAGCACTATGGAGAGGTCCAGATTGAAAAATAGCAAGGATGGGAATTAATGCATTGACTGCAGCACAAATCTGTAACACTTAACCTGACAGTTCCAATAACAGCCTTTATTCTAACATTGCATGGTGATTGGCTGCTCCCAAATCACACACTGCTTAAAATGACACTGTTGAAATGGAGGTCTTGACCCTCGCAAAAGCTTCTCCAGTCACGCAAAGTGCAATATCTATAGACCTTGGTGAGACTGGCAGAGTTTATGAGGATCAGTTTTAGTTTATTTACAACCATTACACTGTCACACTTAGCAAGCTTACCTTTTAAAAGAAGCACAGAATAATATTCGGCATTCTACTCTGGTTTTGTGGAGTACAAGATTCAACCATTATTTCACCGTGATCCTCAGTGCCATTTTGTAAACTGCACTTGTGACAAGTGGTAACTTTTAACAGAATGCCCGTGAGTCTACAAATTGGCATGATTATTACTTTTTTCCTGCGGAAGAACCACCTGACTTTCACATGGCAACCAACATTCCCTCTCACAATGAAAGGTCATAAAAGATCCCAGAGTAAAAATAAACAGAACCCCATTTAAGCCATTAAAATAGCAATAAAAATATTTCTAGCAGACAGCCTGGCAACAATGAAAGAAAACTGAAAAGGTCTGCTTCCAACTGCGGAGTACATGATTAAAAAAAAATTTCTTAAAGGTATGTTTGTTTTCACAACAAACAAACCCAAAATGCAAAGCTCAGTGTGAATCAGGCTTGTGTACTCCACTCTGAAGAGTCATACAGATTCAAAACATTAACTCTGTTTCTTACTTGTCACAATTCAGATCAGAAACTCCAAAGTGTTCCATGAAGTCCGCCTGGATCATAAATTTTGCACTTTGGATTTGGTTAGGGTGAACATAGAAATATACAGCACAAACAGGCCCTTCAGCCCACAAGTTGTGCCGATGATATCCCTACCTACTAGGCTTACCTATAACCCTCAATTCTATCAAGTCCCACGTATTCATCCAGAAGTCTCTTAAAAGACCCTATCGAATTTGCCTTCACCACCACCGACGGCAGCCGATTCCACTCACTCACCACCGTCTGAATGAAAAACTTACTCCTGATATCTCCCCTGTACCTATTCCCCAGCACCTTAAACCTGTGTCCTCTTGTAGCAACCATTCCAGCCCTGGGAAAAAGCCTCTGAGAATCCACCCAATCTGTACCTTTCAACATCTTATACACTTCTATCAGGTCACCTCTCATCCTTCGTCTCTCCAAGGAGAAAAGACCGAGCTCCCTCAACCTATCCTCATAAGGCATGCCACCCAATCCAGGCAACATCCTTGTAAATCTCCTCTGCACCCTTTCAATAGCTTCCACATCCCTCCTGTGATGAGGTGACCAGAACTGAGCACAGTATTCCAAGAGGGGTCTGACTAGGGTCTTATAAAGCTGCAGCATTATCTCCTGACTCCTAAACTCAATCCTTTGCTTGATGAAGGCCAGTACACCATACACCTTTTTAACCACATCCTCTACCTGCGAGGCTGATTTAAGAGTCCTATGGACCCGGACCCCAAGGTCCTTCTGATCCTCTACACTGCTAAGAGTCTTAACCCTTGATATTATACTCCTTCATCCCATTTGATCTGCCAAAATGGACCACTACACATTTATCTGGGTTAAAGTCCATCTGCCACTTCTCTGCCCAGCCTTGCATCATATGCTGCAACTTCTGACATCCCTCCAAACTATCCTCAACACCATCAATCTTCATGAGCATGAGATATTTCATTTCAGGTATGATTCAACTAACCCACTAGGAAGCTTTTATGAAACAAAGTTTATTTAAGAATACAGTTAACATGTTTCAAAAGAAAATTAGCAATAACTGTTACCAGTTATAAACAAGAATAAAAACAACTTTGATATTGTATAACCTTTAATGAATATAGGAAATGTCCCAATCAAACAAGCATCCCATAAACAAAACCCTTTCCATAGGTTTATCACAGGAACTACAAATGCTCTCATGAAATGGACTTAAGTCCTTTGGTTGAATACTGCAGCTCTCTTGATGCACACACAGACAGGCATGGAGTCAGAACAGCTCTCCAAAACACCAACGAGAGAGACACACTCTAAGCAAGCCAACTGCCAAGACTTTTTTACTACAGAAAGACAAGGAACCTTACTTCCAGCTAACTGCAGAATTTCCAAAAACAAAAGGGAGAGAGAAAAGCACTTTTTTCCAGCTTGATGTCCACCCTTTTCTAAGCTAAAACTGTAAATGAATCCTTAGATTATTTTCCTCGGGAAGAACCACCTGACTTGTCAGCCAATATTCCCTCTCACTGTGCAAAGTCATAAAAGATCCCAGAATAAAAATAAACAAACCTCATTTAAGCCATTGAAAAAGCAATAAAAAGACTTCTAGCAGACAGCCTGGCAACAATGCAAAGAAACCTGAAAAGGTCTGCTTCCAACTGCAGAGTACATGATTAAAACAAATTTCTTAAATGTACACTAATATCACACTCTGTATAGAATGTGTTAGATTGTTGAATTCTTCCAGCATTTTCTGTTTTTATTGTGTTCTCAAGCACTCTCCTTTACAGTAGCATGGACAACTTATGTAAGCCAAGGAAAGCAAGTGAATAGCTTCCACCATTTCTACTTCTGCTGCCTAAGATGAATATCAGGCCACTCCTGACAACACAGAAGCCGAATATGAAAATACACCAGCATGCAGAGAAGTTGAGGCATTGCGGGAAGTGCATGAACCCTCAATCCTTCAAGCGGCACAGTCTACAGATTGCACAGTGAACTTATCAGCCATTTCAGAATCCCATCAAACTGGAGTGGAAGAAGTTATCCTCAATTCCAAGGGACTGTCTACAAAGGAATGTAGCATCAGCATAGGTTTCTGTTTGCATATGCTCTCTCTCACTCTCTAGAAAGAATTCACCATTCCGTCACTGATATAAATTTAGAAGAGTTTAGAAGTATAAGTTTAGAATGACGAGATCTCATTCAAACATGGAAAATTCTTGCAGGGAAGGTGGCCCTAGAACCAGAGACACAATCTCAGAATAAGGGGTAGGTGATTTAGGATGGAGGTGAGGAAGAATTTCTTCACTCAAGAGTAGTGAATCTCTGGAATTCTTTGCCCAGAGGGCTGTGCAGGTTTGGTTACTGACTGTGCTCACGACAGTGATCAATAGATTTCTACATATTAAAAACATCAAGGGATGCGGGGAGGGGCATGCAGAAAAATGATGTTGCAGAAGATCAGCCATGAACTGACTGAATGGTGGAGAAAACTTGAAGGCTGAATGGCCAACTCTTGCTCCTATTTCTTACATTCTTCTACGCTGAAATACCCACGCATTTGCATCAGAGTAACTGCAGACTCCATTAGCTGAGTCATGAGAGGCAAATGGATGATGACCACATCTCTAAAAAGATGCTCCTTGGTAAGCTTGCTATCGGCACAAAACATACAGGTGACCCATGTCTGTGATACAAGCACATCTGTATAAAAGCACATCTGCGGCTGAAGATTCAGAGAGTATTTGAGAAAAAGCCTTTTGACTCAAAGGGTGGTGGAAATCTAGAATGCACTGTCTGGGAAGGTAGTGGAGGTCAGAAACCTTACGACCTTTAAAAAATATTTGGATTAGCAGTTGAAATATTATAACATTCATGGATATGGGACAAGTGCAGGAAAATAGGATTAGCAAGCCTTTAGTAGTAGTTAATTTTGGTGCAGACTTGGTGGGCCAAAGAGTCTTTTCTGTGCTGTATGACTCGATGTCTGTGATAAAAGGACATCTGCAAGCAAGACCTCAAGTTGGATCAGATCGATACATGTAAAGTTCTTGCTGCTGACCAGAACTCCTGGAGACAGGCAGCCAGAAAGTGCCTGGGAAAAGCAGAGGACAAAGAGACAATCATCTGGTGGAAAATGGTTCAGCAAATCATCAGTCGATCGCAGGCCACGCCATTCCTCTGCCAGTCATTTATGATGTGGAGATGTCGGCGTCGGACCGGGGTAAACACAGTAAGAAGTCTCACACAAGCAGGCCCTGTTTGTGATCAGAACTCCCCACTCACCTGACAAAGGAGCACCCCTCCGAAAGCTAGCGGCATTTGCTACCAAATAAACCTGTTGGACTTTAACCTGGTGGTGTGAGACTTCTTACAGTCATTTATGAATCAGCCTTTTCCATCACAACAGACATTGTTCAATCCCTAAGCGAAAAACATCCAGGGTGAATTGTCTCCCAAGATGCAAGGATGCCCTCAATGATTTTCGTATTTCAACTAACAAGTGGATCATTTTTCAGCCTGAATGCTAAGGTGATCTACCTCACAGTCAGTCAACAGGATTGTAAGAATGACAAGGGAAAAAATTTGCTTTTCTTCCATTGCCCGTCAGGGAGTGACAGCCAGAGGGCATGCGAGTGGCCCACCCAAATTCCTAAGGAATTCACCACGTGAAAGACTGGTGTAGCAAACCTACATCCTGCCAGTCAGGATATGATAATGCACACCCCACACTTAACGCATTCCAGCACAGCTCCCCAGTCAGATTAATCTGTTCACTCTTTGTGACTCAGTAAGTGATTGGGCTGGAATGTTACTGACACTAGCTCGAGTCTGCAAAGAATTCATGTGAAGGAATGTGAACAGACTTACAAATTTGAAACATTTTGCTTCAGCAGCATAATGAGGCAAAAGTTTACATCATGCCACAAAAACAAATATCAGCAGGGGGCATGTGGCATAGTAGTTAGCACTGGTGCCTCCCAGTGCCAGGGATCCGGGTTCAATTCTCGGTTTGGGTCACTGTTTGTGTGGAGTTTGCACGGGTTTCATCCAGGTGCTCCAGTTTCCTCCCACAGTAAAGAAAGATGGGCAGGTCAGGTGCATTGGCCATGCTAAATTCTCCTTCAGTGTACCCGAACAGGCACCAGAGTGTGGCAACTAGGGGACTTTGACAGTAATGTCTTTGCAGTGTTAATGTAAGCCTACTTGCGACACTAATAAATTAAAAAACATTGGTCAAAGATGTAGGTTTTAAGAAGCATTTTGAAGGACCAGGGACTGACTGGATTGCTCCAAGGACAGCCCATATGGAATTCCACAAATGACAAACACACAGACACTCTCACACGCAGACACACCCACGCGCACACCTGAACCAGCGGAGTGTCTGGAATTTAGTCAGTGTTGTAATATTGGAAACATGGCAATCAATTTGCACACAATAAGCTCCCACAAGCTGCAATGTCATTATGACCAAATAATTTGCTTTTCAAGATCTTGGTTGAGGGATAAATATTGTGCCCAGACACTAGGCACAATGTTCTTGGTCTCTTCAAAGGCACTATATAAATGTAAGATTTTCCTGCTGTCTTTTCAACAGCTTTGAAATTGGAAGGGAATTACAATCACTGGATAGTTTTAAACATGCACAGAAGCAATGGGGAACAAGCAGAGAAATCAAGATAGCAAAACCATCATGAGGTTTTATAGCGCTGGTGAACTATTCTTTTGGACTGTGAAGCAAATCCAAATTGACTCTCCATGGCTTTCACATTTCATCCAACAAATCCCCGTACAACACAAGCCTCACAATGTCAAGCTATGGATCAATTTTGTGATTCAAGGACAAAAACAGCTGGGACTGTGTTCCTTTGGCTACACTGCACAATTGCATTATGCTCAGCTGGGCTTCTTCAGCAATGCACGGCCCCAGCTCGTGTTCAATACTTACACAGGCTCCTAGCATTCCTGGTGCTGTGTGCATGTACTATAGCAAGACAAGGTGATGGTCAGGATTGAGAAGGTCAAAAAGCTCAACAGGGAAGCACCAGAGTCAGTCAGTAAGAGGTTGTATCCTGACTCCTGATCTGGTAGGTGGCTAAGTGACTGTGTGCCTGCAAGAGGTGGGTGCAAAAAAAGCTGCACGACTGTACTCAAGAGGATAGCAGTGCACCAATCCTGGTACAAAATGAAACTATCTGCGCGAAATGAGGACTGATGCAGAAGATAGCGCACTTTAAGGAATATAGGAAGGTAAGGTTATCCAATTCATAGAATCCTACAGTGCAGATGGAGACCATTTGGCCCATCGAGCCTGCACCAGCCACAATCCCACCCAGGCCCTATCCCCATAACCCCATGCAGTTACCTTAGCTAGTCCCCCTGACACTAAGGGACAATTTAGCATGGTCAATCCACCTAACCCGCACATCTTTGGACTGTGGGAGGAAACCAGAGCATCCGGAGGAAACCCACACAGACACAGGGAGAATGTGCAGACTCCACACAGAGAGTGGCCCGAGCCGGGAATCAAATCTGGGTCCCTGGCACTATGAGGCAGCAGTACTCACCACTGCTGCCTCACCAATTTTGCCATATACCAGTGTTACAATCCCAGCTGATGTTACTATCGGACAAGTCAGATCCCAGGAAGAAACCTGGCTTGACAGATTATAACTTTTATTTTCTGTTTAGATATGTGGACGAATGTCAACAAAAGAATAAAACATGCATTAAACAAAAAAGATAATACACTACTCCTTCTCCCTAACTCAACTTAACAGATATATACAGCTTTGATTCTTATCGTCACATGTATTAGTAAACAGTGAAAAGTACTGTTTCTTGCACACTATACAGACAAAACATACCATTCATAGGGAAGGAAACGAGAGAGTGCAGAATGTACTGTTGCAGTCATAACTAGGGTGTAGAGAAAGATCAACTTAATGTGAGGTAGGTCAAAAGTCTGATGGCAGCAGGAAAAAAGCTGTTCTTGAGTCAGAATTTTGTTTAAAAAATTTCAAGTTTATTTATTTGTGTCACAAGTAAGCTTACATTATCACTGCAATGAAGTTACTGTCAAATCCCCTTTGTCGCTACACTGTGGTGCCTATTCAGGTGCACTGAGGGAAAATTTAGCACAGCCAATGCATCTAACCAGCACGTCTTTCAGACTCTGGAAGGAAACCGGACCACCCGAAGGAAACCCACGTAGACACAGGGAGAACGTGCAGGCTCTGCACAGTGACCCAAGCCACAAATCGAACCAGATCCCTGGTGCTGTGATGCAGCAGTGCTAACCACTGTGCTGCAATGCCTTTCCTGATGAAGAAGATGGAAGAAAGTACGTCCGGGGTGTGTGGGGTCCTTGATTATACTGGCTGCTTTTCTGAGGGAGCAGGAAGTGTGGACAGTGTCAATAGATTGGAGGCTGGTTTGAGTAATGGACTGGGCTTCGCTCATGACCCTTTGTAGTTTATTGCAGTCTTGGACAATACAGGAGCCATACCAAACTATGCTGCAATGGGACAGAATGTTTTCTATGCTGCATCTGTGAAAGTTGATGAGAGTCATAGTTGACATGCCAAATTTTGTCTCCTGATAAAATAGAGGTGTTGGTGGGCTTTCCTAACTATAACATCCACATAGAGGGACCAGGACAGGTTGTTGGTGATCTGGACACCTAAAAACTTGAAGCTCTCGACCATTTCTACTTTGTCCCCATTGATGTAGACAGGGGCATGCCCCCCACCACTGTGCTTCCAGAAGTCGACTATCTCCTTTGTTTTGTTGACATTGAGGGACAGACTATTGTCATCACACCAGTTCATCAGATTCTCTTATCTCTTTCCCGTACTCTGTCTCATCATTGTTTGAATCCGAACCATAACGATGGTGTCATCAGCAAACTTGAAAATTGAGTTGGAGGAGAATTTGGCCATACAATCAAAGGGTGTATAAGCAGTACAGTAGGGTGTTGAGGTTACAGCCTTGCGGAGCACTGGTGTTGAGGATGATCGTTAAGGAGGTGTTGTTGCCTATCCTCACTGACTGCGGTCTGTAGATTAGGGAGTCTAGGATCCAGTTGCAGAAGGAGCCGCACACCAGGCCACAAAGCTTGGAGATGAATCTCAAAGGAATAATGGTGTTAAAGGCTGTAGGCTACAAATAAGAATCTGACATAGGTGCCTTGGTTATCCAGGTGTTCCAGGGTTGAGTGAAGGGCCAGGGAGATGGCATCTGCTGTGGACCTGTTGTCGCACTAGCCTAACTGTAGTGGATCCAAGCAGTCCGAGAGGCAGGAACTGATTTGTGCCATGACTAACCTTTCGAAGCACTTCATAACAATGGATGTCAAAGTCACTGGACAACAGTCAATAAGGCATGCTGCTTGGCTTTTCTTCGGTACTGGGATGATGGTTCTACCAAGATACAACCAACACATCTCCTGTTTCACCAGATGCCCAAACATCCTAGACCACTGCTACATAAATATCAAAAATGCCTACTGCTCTATCACCCGCCACACTTTGGTAAATCACACCACAAGGCTGCACTCCTGCCCCTGTCTTCCAAGCAAAAACAGTGCCAGGGACCCAGGTTCAATTCTCAGCTTGGGTCACTGTGTGGAGTTTGCACATTCTCCCTGTGTCTGTGTGGGTTTCCTCCGGGTGTTGTGTTTTCCTCCCACAGTCCAAAGATGTGCGGGTTAGGTGGATTGGCCATGCTAAATTGCGCCTTAATGTTGGGGGGGCTAGCTAGGATAAATGCATGGGGTTATGGAGATAGGGGCTGGATGGGATTGTGGTGGGTGTGGGCTCAATGGGCCGAATGGCCTTCTGCACTATAGGGTTCTATGAATTGGATAATCTTACCTTGCTACATTCCTTAAAATGCACTATCTTCTGCATCTGTCAAAGAAAGTCATGCAATGTTGGTCTGAGGAAATCGGATATCTCCTACAGGACTGTTTAGAGTCAGTAGACTGCTCAGTATTTTAAAACTCTGTGACCAGCCTGAACAAGTACACCATTACAGTGGTAAGTGTGCAAGATTTAATTAGTAAGTGTGCAGAAGACTGTGTGTCAAAGAAGCAAATCCGTGTGTTTCCCAACTGGAAACCATGAATGAACAGGGATATCCACTGCCTGCTGAAGTACAGGTCTGAGTCATTCAAGTCGGGCAACTCTAACCTACACAAGAAAGCCAGATATGATCTATGGAGATCCAAAGATGCCAAACGACAGTACCAGACCAAACTAGAATCCTAGGCTAGCCACACAGACTTCTGCCGACTATGGCAAGGTGTGCAAGACATTACAGACTACAAAATGAAGGCAGGTAATGGTAGCACGAGGGGCGGCACGGTAACACAGTGGTAACACAGCTTCGCAGTGCCAGGGATCCGGGTTCAATTCCCGCTTTGGGTCCGTGTGGAGTTTGCACATTCTCCCCATGTCTGCATGGGTTTCCTCCGGGTACTCCGGTTTCCTGCCATAATCTGAAAAGCATGCTGTTAGGTGTATTGACCTGAACAAGTGCTGAACAACTCAGGGAATTTCACAGTAATTTCACTGCAGTGTTAATGTAAGCCTTACTTGTGACTAATAAATAAACTTTAACTTTTAAAATTGCCAGTTCCAATACACCACTCCCTGATGAGCTCAACGCATTGTATGCCCGAATTGAGCAAGAAGTCAGAGGTTTCTGGGATGGAGAGCATGCTCTCCATTCCAGAAGCCTCGGATGAACACATATCCGAGTCACCACTGCCAACTTCAGAGCAACCTTCTCAAAAGTCAACGCAGGGAAAGCAACTGGCCCAGATGGGGTACCCAGCGGGACACACAGGTCCTGGGCAGACCAGCTGGTGGGGATATTTACAGATATCTTCAACCTCTCTTTACACCAATCTGAGGTCCCTACCTGCTTCAAGAAGATTCGTAAGGATAACACAAGGTACAAAACCTATCTTATACCATAATGATCACAGTAAGTTAACCAATTGGTGAACTGTAGTCAGACACACCACGCTGAAACCAAGTGGCAGATGCCATCCAATACAACTTTTGCGGATTTCTCACCAAATCCCTCCAGACACTTGTCACACCGTGAACCAACTAGTCTCACTGGAACTCTGACTTCCATACAAGGGGTTTCAATCTCTGCTCTCAAAGAATGTGCCATGGAATCTTCTCCCAAACAATGCCTTCTCTTACCTCTCCTTTGTATTCATCTGCCCTGGAATGCCACGTGGATTTAAGGTTCCATGCAATCTCTCAGGTATGACAACGGAACATCACTGCTTCACAGGTTGTATGTACTAAGGTGTCACCAACCTTTTCATTATCTCGGATATCTGGCTTCTCACTTAACTAGCTTTAAATCTGGTTCCATTCAGCCCTATGCCCTCCACTGCCTCTCCAACTATATAATTCATTTCATTTCCACCTCTCTTCAGTTCGGCAGAAGGGCCATATGGACTCAATACATTAACTTTATTTTTCTCTCTCTCTCTACAGATGCTGCCAAACCTGCTGAGTTTATCCAGCATGTAATGTTTTTATTTTAAATCTGGTTCCTGCAGCTATCTTTGTAATTCAGAGCCCTTTTTCTGCTTTTTATTTCATTCCCCTGAACAGGACCCTGTTCGAATGCCTATGATTTTCCTTTGGACTTTTACTGTCTTCCTGGAATTCTCTTTTGTCCCACTTCCTGGATTCTGGGACTTTCTTTTGTTTTTTTTGGGAATCTGCTCTCTGTAGTTCCCAGTTCCTCCTGGCACTACCTAGCAACTAACTCAAAAGTTCTTGCTCTCCCAGTGAGGCTCCTGGTTGCTAAGCAACAGGGTAGTTTTTCTAAACCCTCATATTTGCTCTCATATCATAAACCCTCATTAAAATTCAGGCATCTGAAGAGAACTGAAGGTATTAATCATTTCAAATACAGAAACACAATAAAACTTACTTGAAGCAATACCCACAAATACAAATACGAATTACTTAAACCTATCTCCATTTCCAGACACAAGGGAAATGGACCAAGATTCCATCTCATAAAGAAAGACTTGCCCTTCAACCTGCTCCAAATTTACAGCTCACTTGTGTCAAATCCTCGCAAAACCTTATGGCTCTGTAATGAATATTTAAGTCGCAACAAACTAAAACTCTTTCAACACTTTCATCCCTCAAGAGCTTTGTGCATCAAATCACCATTCTTTCTGATTTCTGCAGTGCCCCTCGATGGCATCATCTTTTAGCATTGAGTTGTCCTGTGTATTTGAGCTGCTGACTCTAGTGCTTTTTAAGAGCACATTGAACAAGATGAAGAATCCAACATTGTAATGTTTGATGTAGTTAGTAGAAGCCTGCTGGTTGGTCTTGAGGTGATTTACAATTGCCTCCTCTGTGAAATGGAGGAGACAAAGTCAAGTCTTGTCCACCCACCACCCCGATCTCATATGTAAAATTCCCATCTTCAATTTCAAATCTCTCCATTGCTTCACTTCTCCCTGTCTTTGTAATCTCCTCTGGCCCGGTGACATTTTAAGATCTGTGGGTTACTTTAATTCTGACCCCTTGTGCTCCCCTGAATTTAATTGCTGTGCTACTGTTGGCTGTGCTTTCAGTTGCCATGGATACTCTGGAATTTTCTCCCTACACCTCTGCTTCTCTCTCTCTTTTTCTTTTGAATGCCCCTGCAAACCTATCTCCTTCACCAAATATTTAATCAACTGTCCTAATGTCAGGTAACACACTTGTGAAGAGCCTGTGAATGTTTTTTTTCTGTTAAGAGAGCTGTATAAATGCAAGGCATTGCAGTTCACATCTTCATGACGTTGCAACATTGTTATACAGATGTACTAGTTGGTTTAGAATTTTATTAAATTGCCATTTTGTTTTGCTAAACTTTACAGGTTTTAACTAGATTCTGGAAAATGGCCAAACTTAGAAAAATGCCTGTGCACACCTAAATCCTGCTCTTACCTTCCCAGCCCACACACATTGAGTATTGCTGTTACCCTAGACAAATTCATGCAAAGCTGGTTCAGAATATTTAATTGCAGAAATCTTTAATGATGTCATCTTTAGCAAACCTGTATTGAACAATGCCACATGTAATATGTGGAGAACGAAAACCATGCAACAAAAAAAATGCAAAAAAAAATGAATTCTCATTTTGCATGGGAATACTATTAGCTAGTGCTTTACAATCTACTCTGAGGATGAGATGTTAACAACAAAAATTAAATTGCTTAGCTCCGTTAGCCTGAAAAAGTCCCATGACATATTACAGACAACAACTGGGAATGAGTACAAGCAACGGAGAAAGGTATCAGGAAATGGGGAACAAAACCTAGCTCAAGGGATGGGTTTTAATTAAAATGTTTGAAGATGGAGACGTAAATAATTCTAGGGAGGGAATGCCGGAGAACCAAAGTAACTCATGGCTCTATCACCAATGATGTGGATGAGGGAGAGATGAGCAGAAAGGTCTGAATCATATCAGCCAAACAGTCTTGAGGGCTCACATGTTCAAAAAAGTTGCACAATTTACGTATGTAAGGACGTTGGGAGTGCAGTATAGATGAGATTTCAATCAAATACATCAAGTATTGGACAACTTGCAATCTATGGCAAGAGGAAAATGGACAACAAACAAGGTAAGCATTGGAGTAGGTCTGTTTGCATCTGACAGGTGTGTGCGTGTACATATATATATGTACATGTACGTATGTGTACATGTGTGTGTGCGCATGTGTATGTATGCACGTGTGTGTATATGTGTGTATGTATTCGCTTGTGTGTATACACGTGTGTGTGTCTGTACGTGTCTGTATGTGTATGTGTACAAGTGTATGTGTACGCACGCACGTGTGTATGTGAATCTGTGCGTATGTGTGCATGCTTACGCACGTGCGTACGTGTGTATGTGTACGTGTGTATACGTGTGTATGTATTGTGTACGTGTGTATACGTGCATATGTATTGTGTACATGCATGTGTATACGTGCATATGTATTGTGTACATGCATGTGTATACGTGCATATGTATTGTGTACATGCATGTGTATACGTGCGTATGTATTGTGTACATGCATGTGTATACGTGCGTATGTATTGTGTACATGCATGTGTATGTGCACATGCGTGTGTGTGTACGCATGTATGGTGTATGTATGTGCATGTGTGTGTGCGTCTTGCAACTAATTGATCAGTGAGTAATATCAGCTTCTGCAAATCCATCCCACCGTCTCAATCAAGGATAACCATGTTGTAATGATGAAGGGGGTGGCAGAGCAAGAGAACAGTCAGAGCTTGTTAATTCAAACAAGTGACTGGGTCTTCACTCGATCATCAACAGCTTGATGAAACATTAAATAATAGGATGGCAGGAGTAAATTCATGGTAATACACGCCCAACACTGCAAGAGATTCCAGGACTAAGTGATGCGAAGCACTGCTCCCTTGTCTGCTGTCTATACCACAAATTCCTCCTTTACCTACCCATCTCATTATATACTGTGCCTATAATATGGAGCTCCTTCAGTACATACCTGTGCATGACATCAGGACAATGCAAAATACCTTCCAGTCAATGAAGAATTTCTAAAGTATAATCATTGTTATAATGCAGGAAACTCGGTAACCAATTTGCACGCAGCAAGATCTCATCTATCATAATCTGATTTGATTTATTGTCACATGTATTCGCCTACAGTGAAAAGTATTGTTTCTTACACGCTATAGAGACAAAGCATACCGTTCATAGAGAAGGAATGGAGAGGGTGCAGAATGTAAGCATGTAAGAATTTAGAATGACAGTAAAAGATTGAATCAGAGGGTATGCTGGGCACAGCTCGCAAGAAGTTGCTACACTCTGGTGCTATCTTGAATTAAGTTGAATCTGATGCTTTCAATTTGTTTTTTGTGATGTTGGTTGAGAAATAAATACTGGTCAAGAGACCAGGGAAGACTCCCCTGCTCTTTTTTCACAGCCATCTGAGGGAGTGGGGGCAGACAGGATCTCTGCTTAACATCTCATCCCTGCAGCACCCTGTCTGTACTGCACTGTACTCACATCTCTGGAGAGAGACTTGAACCCACAACCTCAATGCTACCCAATGAGGCACAGCTGACACCAGTATCAAATTCTGCAATCACGGAACACACAGAAACAAGATTTAGGCATGCATTATTCACAGTAAGTTCCAGATTTCCACTACACGTTTTGTAACTCTCATCATAAACATCACATTCAGAACTTTTCATCTTCCTTGGTCTCAGGACAACCTCTTCCCAGGTCAGCAATACCATTTTTGTTGTTTTCCACACATTCACATCCAAAAACGGGCAGATCGCGCAAGTGTGACTGTTGGCTGCCTCTTGCTCTCATCTCTGGAGATATAGAACTTGGCACAAGAAGGATTCAACTGCCTACAATTGCGTGGCATCAGAATCAGCTGTAGGACAATAAGCTCCATGAGCCTGTGCTACCATTCACCAGGTCATGCAAATCTAAACCTCAATCCCATTTACCCATTTACTTCATTTATATCCCTTGCCTGACAAACATCTCTCGCCCTCAGTTTTGGAATACTTAATTGTCCCTCGACCTCAACAGCTCATTGTGGTGCACGACAGTTCCAGATTTCCACTACACATTCTGTGAATCAATGCTTCCTGATATCATGTCTGATTAACCCAGTTCTAATTTTAAGGTTTCGCCCTCTTATTCTGGGCTCTCTAACCAAACAGAATAGTTTCTCTCTATCAAATCCTTTGATCATTTCAAATGATTTTTTTTCATTCATTCATTGGATGTGGATAGCATTGGTTAGTCCAGCATTTATTTCTCATCTCAATTATCCTTGAGAAGGTGGTGATGAGCCGCCTTCTTAAACAACTGCAGTCCATGTGGTGTAGGCACATCCACAGTGTAGTTAGGGGGGATGTCCAAATTTTGACCCAGCAGCAGTGAAAGAACGATATAATTCCAAGTCAGGATAATATTTGGCTTGGAGGGGAGCTTGCAGGTGGTGGTGTTCCCATGCAACTGCAGCCTTGGTCCTTCTTAGTGGTAGAGGTCATGGGTTTGGAAGGTGCTGTCAAAGAAGCCATGGTGATTTGCAGCAGTGCCTCTTGTAGGTGGTACGTACTGTTGCCATTGTCTGTCGGTTATCGGAGGGATTGAACATTAAAGGTGATTGATCAAGTGCCAATCAAGTGGGCTCTTTTGTCCTGGAGGATGCCAAACTTCCTGAGTACTGGAACTGCACTCATCCAGGCAAGTGGAGAGTATTCTATGGCACTCCTGCTTTGTACCTTGTAGATGTGAGTAGGCTTTGTGGAGTCAGGAGGTGAGTTCTCAATTGGACCACCCCTTAATCTTCTATATTCAAGTGATTACAAGCCTAGTCAATGGGACCTGTCCTCATAATTTAATCCTTTTTAGTCCTGGTATCATTCTGGTGAAACTGCACCCACTCCAGGATGAATATTTCCTTCCAGAACGGAACACAGTCCTCTAAATGGGATCTAACCAGAACCTTTTCTGACAATAACATAATTAGCACCCATTTGTATTTTAGTTCCCTTGAGAGAAAAGCCAATGCTACCATAGCACAGTAAGATCCCTACAGTGTGGAAACAGGTAGTTCAGCCCATCAAGTCTACACTGACTCTCTGAAAAAGCATTCCACTCAGGCCCTCTCCTCCGCCCTATCCCCATAACTCAGCACATTTACCATGGCTAATCCACTTAACCTGCACATCTTTGCATACTATGGGTCAATTTAGCATGGTCAATCCACCTAACCTGCACACTTTCGGCACTAGCTTACATTAGCTTTTTAAAAATTATTATTCGACAATTACAATGCAGTTACTTCCAATTGTATGCATGGCTTTGGAGGAAATGCTGTAAGGTATGAAGAGCACTGGTCAATATTGGCTACAAGCGTGTGGAATTAGCTTATTACAAAGCATGTTTTTCTCCTCGCTGAACCATTAGGCCCCTCCTAAAGCGAAAAGTGTGACATTTCTGGAGAATAATCAGGCACTAGCTTTCTGTGTTATTACAAAATGTAAAACTGCAAAAGATTTTCAATATATAAAAATACAAGAAATGCACTGCGCAGCACTGATTTATAAATCACTCATGATGAACTCGAAGATTATCCTCTAGAGCAGGAAGAATCATCTATCTCCCAACACCCTCTATCACTGCTGGTAAAAACACAATGTGTTTATTTTGGGAGAGGAAAGGGGCGGGGGGGCAGGAAAATGTTTCAGAGTTGAAATAAATTAACACAATATTGTGGAAGTTAAGTGTTTGTTATTGTTTGCAATATGCTGTGAAATGGCAAAGAAATGTCATTATAAGATAATAAGCAACAGAGAGCTAATACACTATTGTGCGACTAGGTAGAGCAGCATTACAAAATTGTTTAGCCATGTGTATCACCTTGTGTACCTACCTTGCATTGAAAGGGATGAACTCCATGAGCATTTACCTTAAATAAAGTCCTGTGTAACACTGATGGCAACCAGATTCTTTGCCACAGCAAGTAATTGGTAGCTCATTTTGCTTACAGACCCCAGAAGTATATAGCCATGGGGGTCAAAACCATATGTCAAAAATACTACATTAGCAGGGAGAAAATGTTTGGAAAACCAGATGCATTAATTTCAGAACTGTAAGATGTTAATGAATGCACATCTGCAAAATAATTCCTTCACTAGTTAAAAGTTTGATAGAAAAATCATTCTACTTAAGTTTCTGAAAAGTCCTAATTAGATGATTCAACCCAAAAGGTGTTTATGCTGTCTATCAGCCTCCTACACTTTATATCATTTTGATCATGGCAGATCATCAAATTCAATACCTTGATCACCCCTTCGCCCATACCCCTTGATCCCTTTAGCCCCAAGAACCGTATTTAATTTCTTCTTGAAATCATACAATGTTTTGGCCTCAACAAAGAAATTGCTCCTCATCTCAGTTCTAAAAGGTTTACCCCTTATCCTCAAACTATGATCCCTAGCTCCCCAGCACTGGGAACATTCTTTCTGTATCAACCCTGTTAGAATTTTGCAAGTTTCATGAAATTCCCTTTCACTCTTCTAAGTGCCAGTGAATTAAGTCCTAAGCGACTTAACCTCTCCTCATATGTCAGACCTGCCATCCCAAGAATCAGCCTGGTAAACCTTCACTGGACT
The DNA here is from genome assembly GCF_965287045.1 of Carcharhinus amblyrhynchos. Taxonomy (NCBI): domain Eukaryota; kingdom Metazoa; phylum Chordata; class Chondrichthyes; order Carcharhiniformes; family Carcharhinidae; genus Carcharhinus; species Carcharhinus amblyrhynchos. The sequence goes on along the minus strand of NC_137334.1, from coordinate 16,937,893 downwards.
CCCTTTATAGCAAGGTCATCCTTCCTCAGGTAAGGACACCAAAACTGCACACAATATTCCAGGTGTGGCCTCACCAATGCCCTATACAATTGAAGCAAAACATCCCAATACTTAAATCCTCTTGCTATAAAGGCCACCATACCATTTGTCTTTACTGCCTGCTGTACATGTGCGCTTACTTTCAGCGACTAATGCACAAGGACACCAAGGTCTCACTGAGTATCCATCTCCCTCAATTTACATTCATTGAATTAATAATCTAACTTCCTATTATTGCTACCAAATGATAGTTCAACTGTGGGGGATAGTGATACAGGAGCAATATCTATGCATGCAAAGATTCCACTGAACTCGTTCTTTTCCAAAATTCAATCTTTTTCTGTCGAATGCAAGAAAATAAAAGCAATTAGTGATTTTTTTTCTATACTAAACGCGGGTTATGGAAAAACCACTCCCATAATCCAGCCTTGCTTATTAAGTTAGGTGCTTATCAAAAATCTGTGATTTGGAAAATAATTATTTTCACATTCTAATCAATAAATGAATATTCCATATCCAATGTGAAAAATAATAGCAACTCCATATTAACGCAGCAGCTTTTAAACCAATAATACATACTGTAGCTTAGAGTGATCATGTCAAAACATCACACATCCAGGTCATGGGTATCAAGGTTAATAGGCAACTACATGACAGAATCTATCTGAACTAAATTAATGAACATTTAAGTGCTGGAAACACTTAACAGGTCAGCAGTATTTGCAGCAGTGAGGTCACTGGACTTACTAAATCACTTCGTGAATCCAAAAGATGAAAAAAATCTGTTCAAAATGGGATGTCATTGAAGATAGCAGTGGGCTACTTCCCTCTGATTGAGAGAGGAGAAAAGAAAAGGTTGAAAAAGCTAGCATACGTTTCTCTGGTCACACTGTGGAGAGGCCTGTTCAAAACTGGATTTTTCTGAATACTGAACAAGGGCAGGATCAGCTTGTCACTGGACATTCTTATGACGTCATGGCCAACCAACACTTGCTGACCAAGTAATTAGAAATAGTCAATTTACCTAAATAGCAGGGTTCATATTTCTAGAGCTTTTCTGCACCATAAGTAGCTTCAACAAAGGGGAAAGCATAGAGGACATGCTGAAAAGAGGGACATGTTGTCGAAGCTTTTTGTCTTGCACTCATCAGGACAAATGCAAGAATGCCAAATTTCAAATGGTCATAACTTACACTACAAGGGAAAAGGGTACTGACTGGTTGGCAAGTTGACTCCAATTGGTCAAGGTATTGCCATGGAGAAAGCAACAAAGAACTATATGCTCCCTAAACTCCCTGTAACTTCAAAAAGGGCACAAAGATTGAACATATTTCTTTTGCTTGAAGAGAAAGGGTCCCTTTGTACATCTGTAGGCTGCTTCTAACAAGTGTAAATGAGCAACACTGTTACAAGGTTGACTGATTATCTTAAATTGTTTGTTACTGTCGCTATAATGAAAGTGGTCTCATCAACGAATTCAGACACAAAAAAAAAGTCAAGGATCACACTTGGTGTTCATGAAATTATCTGAACCTTCCAAGATTATTTTTGTTGGAATCGCGCCCATGTCCTTATTTGAACGTGGCAACGGCACTCACCACTTTGAGTTCTGGCACGGATCGGCTAAGCGTCCACTCTTGGCTGTTTACAAATGCATCTGGAAAACACAAGGACATAGCCAAAGTTAATAAACTCTGAAAACCCAAGAAATATAGTATTTTCAAAAGGCTAAGCACTCATTATGGCTCTTTGAAAGTACTGCAATTTGGGGAAAACAGATTAAAGAACAGACAACTGCAATGCAGGAATTGCCAAGTGAGTACTTAACTATTAGTTGACTCTAGTCTTCACAAAACTCACTGACATTTCCTCCAAAGATAGTGAGATTCTACGTTCCTTTTTAAAATGAAAATTCTGCACTCCAGGAAACTTTAGGGAATGATAACAACTACTCTTCAAGTTTGCTCACAGCCGTTAACAAAACATAAGATCTCTGCTCAGGTATATAAGCTGAAGTTAAGGGAAAATGATGGCAAAGTGATATTGACACCGGACTACTATTCGAGAGACCCAGGCACATGCTCTGGGGACATAGGTCCAAATTCCACTACAGCAGCAGGTAGAATTTAATCTTAAGAAAAGAATTCTGGAATATAAAGTTAGTAACAGTAACCATGAAACCATCACTGATTTTCATAAAACACCATCTGGGTCCCTCGTGTCCATTAGGGAAGGAAATCTACCATCATTACCTGGTCTGGACCATATGTGCTTCCAGACCCACAGCAACATGGTTGACTCTTAACTGCAGTTCAAGGAGCAATTAATGACGGACAAAATGATGTCCACTCCATGAAAGAATACATTAGATAAAATTAACAGGTTTCTTTCTGTAACTCCCCATGTCCCAAATTTCTGATCTCAATTTGTTGGTGTCAGAAGAAGAAGTCAGCAGAGATCTGGTACTTTCTCACAATGCAAGAGTCGGTCATGGCTCAGATGCTGTTCACACAGCTTTTTTTCTAGCAGTCAATACAAATGGTTGCTTCAGAGGGATCTCCATGATCCAAAACATGACCTTACACTCAAGCTCACCTGGACCTTAGGGTATCCCAAATGAACAATAATCTTATAATGTTACTGAGGTAAAAACAAAAAAAGACTTGGAATCGCTGCTCCTGAGGGATAATATTGAGCTCCCTTCCTCAGGCAGTGTCATGAATCTGAGGGGGCTGATTGGGCCTCAGTTGTAACACCTCATTCAAAAGACACATGTCTGGGTCTGTTGGCCCAGAGTTTTGTGCTCAGGTCTCTGGAGTGGGACTTGAATCCACAAGATGGAGCGTGCTACTGAATGAGCCACAGGTGAAACCTTTTGCAGAATTTTTAGAAGTAATCCAAAATCAAACAACCGCATAGAAAAGTGGAGATGGAAGACAGGAGCCTCCTTGCTGGAACCTCAAGCTCCATTCCCCTTCTAGTGGTCCAGTAATCAATATTAACCCTGTGTCAGAGTGCAATGCAGAGTTCACCAATCTGTTAGAGGTGCTTTCAAAGTGGAACTCCACAAACTAGCTAGTAACGTGAATTAATAAATTCCACTGAAGATTCTCAGAGTCCGGCAGCCACTTTAGAATAGTCACCAAGCTGCCATCAACCAGAATCTAAGAGAAACATTAACAGTGTATCTTCCATTAATTGAAATAGGCAGAGTTCCAATTAGTTGTAACCAGACAGAGGTTGTGATAGGGGTCTTCGACACTCCCTCTCTGAGCCAGGAGGCCATGGTGGAGAAGATTTTAAAATGCTGAATATAAGGGATGCGTAAAAGATCCCACCGCATTAGTTAAGAAAATCACAAAGTGGCCTTCTTGTTTCCATTGTTGAGAAGCCAGCAGAAATTTGATGCCTTTATCAATTTAACTGCCCCCTGCTCTAGTGAAGGAAATGAAACTAGATCGCAATCTATTATTGAGATATGGCTCCTTGAATACAGGAAATGGGTCAAGTTGTAGAGACTGGAGGAAAAAAGACATTATGGACACAACCTGACTCGAAGAGCTTGTTAATGAACGTGCATGCACAAATTGAACCCTTGGGCTACAAGTAATGGTCCTTACGGTTCGAGATATCATATAGTGCAGGAAACAATTTACAATAGGAAGGAAAATACTGCCAGTGAACATACTTCATTACAAAACCATTACAGGCAGTTGGGGAAATCGAGCAGCCTTCTCAGTGAACCAAGTGCAAGGTAAAGTCTGCACAGTTTATGTCGCGACTGGCCTGATACCCCAGTCAGGTTTGAATTCCCTCCTGAGACAGATCCAGTTTATCTAAACGCAGAGCTCTCCAACACCTGGTCATGTGGCTGGGATTGACAGCAGCAAACATATCTAATTAGTGTCACATTACAGTAACAAACTGCCGCACTGATGTGCTCCCTCATTCAACAATAATCAAGTCGCTGTTTCCACAAATGACACCTCGCACTAGACATGGTTTTTCATCGTGATTCACTTCATGCCAGGGCAGAATATTTCCTAACTATTAAAGGCACGTGTAGAGCTCCATTCAAATTGCACAATCACAATTTTAATAGTGCAGTGCATTCTTAAAATGCCAATAATAAATCAGGCAACAATGAATGCTTTCATCAATAGACCTGTGACAGAATGGGCATGTGCTGGCAGCAGCATTTATACAAGGCATTTAATGCAAAGATAAACACATCCAAGACATAAGAAGGAATGAGTACTAAGTCAAAGAGATAACTATTTAGAAAGGTGGACAAAATCTTGACCCATGGAGTTTGGTTTGGAGGAGGAGAAGTCAGGATTACAGAGCCCGGGATATAGGCAGTGAGAAGCACAACCATCAATTCTGGGATATGGAGAGAGGCTAGAGGCTTACAGAAGCCAAAATCAGAGAAATGGAAAGTTTGGGAGTGGTTGTAGGAACACAGCAGATTATCGAGATAGGCCAAAACAGGATATAGATAGGAATTCAAGAGTTTCAATTGAGATATTGTTGGTTACCAGGACAGGAACAATGAGTGAGTGGGACTTTGGTCAGCAGAGTTTTAAATGAGTGCAAGTCTACAGAACATGAAGAATACCAGGAGGAGTTTTGTGACAGTGGAGTCTGAAGGTGTGGATGAAGGTTTCGGTAACTGATGAGCTGAAGGATCCACAGAGACTGGTGACACTACATAGGTGAAATAGGCGATTTTTTTCTGATGAAGTGGATACAACATTGAAACAGCAGTTGAGGCTCAGCAGAACGCTGAAGTTGTAGCCCTTCCAGCTATGCCTGAGACAAAAACAGAGGTGGAGGTGGAATCGGTGGCTGAGGATCAGAGATTAATAAGGACTTACAAGTGCTTCACCTCAGCATGGATCCAAATATGTATTTTAAATTAAATGACAGATCAATAGATGGAGGAATTTCAAACACAAATAACACACAGTGCAAATTAAGTTTCTGAAATCTTGGGCAGTGGTATCAGAAGACATCCCTGCCCACAAAACTGGCCACACCCTAGATCAAACCAATCACGAAGCGAGGTCCCACCAATTGCATCTGTTTATGACTCTTCAATTAGGCTTTTAAATTCAAGATGATTTTTTTCCTGGACAAAAAGATACTAACAGGAATGTTTTAAAAGCTTTCAAATATTTGGTTTAGTCTACTAACAAATTGACTGTAGTCCACTATGGTAACTTGTAAATGGCTCTGTATAGTTCATTGAAATATTTTTTGGATCTTAACGATGGAATACACACTGATTAAAAAGGCTTTGTTTCGTGATAAATTTATTTTTAGCTATACTAATAAAACTGCACCCAGTTACCACTCTGAAACACCTCAAGGAACGTGTTTTAATGCAAAATAATTTTTCTTAAAATTACATTCCCATTGTCTTAGTTCATTGGAGATTTAAATTTGACTAAATGCAAATAAGTTGGAACTGAAATTGGAAGGAGGGAAGCTAGTGCAATTTTGGATGTATGAATGCCTGGATCACCAATTGCAAGTGATGTGGAAATTCTTGGCTCTATTCTTTGAAGAGTGCAGATTAATGTTTTACACCCACCTTAAGGATTAAATATGGCTTGGTTTGATATCTCATTCCATTAAAAACAGCTCTTTTCATAGTGCTGCACTCCCTCAGCACTGCATTGAAGTGTCTGACTGGGTTATCCATTCAAGATGTGGAGATGCTGGGGTAAACGCAGTAAAAAAAGTCTCACAACACCAGATTTAAGTCCAACAGGTTTATTTGGTAGCAAAAGCCACTAGCTTTTTGGAGTGCTTGTTGCTCCTTCGTCAGGTGAGTCACCTGATGAAGGAGCAGCTACTGCTCCAAAAGCTATTGGCTTTTGCTACCAAATAAACCAGTTGGACTTTAACCTGGTGTTGTGAGACTTCTTACTGTGTCATACATTTAAGTCAGCCGAGCGGGGATTTAACCTACAACCTTCTGGCTTAGAAACAAGTCAACCACCAGTGAACCATGGCTGACATTTCAGCAATGGAATTTTTTAAAATCTATACTGATCTAGCAGGTGCCATGCAGGTCAAGGATTTATGGAGACCAAATGCAAGCCATTTTACTCTGGTTTATTTACTGTCCACTACAAAACCAAGTGACTGAAGAATATGGGCAGGCTGAGGATTTTCGAATTGAGAAATTAACTCTTCTTTAAAAAACAGCTGTCAATTATGCTGTCATTATTTAAACAACTGAATAAATTGAGCGCTTAAGCAATGAGCAAATGCCATGTGTAAATGTGCCTTGGAGAAACATCAAACCTGCTTACAAACAAATACTTCTGGACTGCTGAATCCAGCCATTGATCCAATGGATAAGACAATAACCCACTTTGAAAATGAGTATTGGGAAAAGGGCAGGAACCTGAACAGCTCGTACAGGTCAGGTAGTTCAAATGGCCTCATTGTTCACTGTAAGGAGCTATGATTTCCATTCATATGCAATCCATCACACAACTTGATCTCCTGGGACAGTATTTCTCAACACCACACTACTACATTAAATCAATCAGTCAAAACCCGACAATATTTTATAACCCCATAAGCCTAGATTATTCATTCCAGAATATTTGCTCAGTAGTTTTCCATTTAAAAAATCTCGCAAAGTTTTCTCTTCCATTCCGGCTGGACTCTGTCAAGGGCCCTTGACAGAGTCCAGTCGTAATGGAAAGATTTTTCTTCACAATCAAGCCTTTGCATTAAGTATTCTACATTGGAGGTATCGCAACTGAACTTGACCCTGCCCAGCTCAATGTTCATATGCACTTCCAGCAAGCTGGGGAGAGTCATTGTGCAGAATTGGGGTTCAAACAGCAGGGACACAGGTGCAGAAAATAACCACCACTCCTATAATTTTGTTGGTGTCAGCAAGTGGGCCTCAGAGCTCATTGGATTAGTCCATGCCCACAGGCAAACAAAAAATAACTGCCTGCTTCATTTTCCTGTCACATTTGGCAAGACAGCCACTAGTTGCTCCTACCAAATTCTATGCCTCAAGTTTTGGGATGTTTGCTTGGGAATAAATGTGCTCTACTGGTCAGGACCACAGCAAATTCAGTATAATTTGATATGAAAAAAACTTTTAAAGCATGCCTTTAAGAGAATGAGCCGAATTTAAGGGAGTCCTGATGTCTTGCAGTGTTACAGTGGAGGCCTGGGCAGGGCTGATCTAACAAACCAAATCTCGAACCAGAGTGATGTTAGTGAAAAACACCAGTACAAAAAGTTTTGGATGTAACTTGTACTCCAATCTTCGTGCTGATTCAACCGATCTCTGCACGGATTGCACCAAGTTTGAAACGAGCAGCAACTCAACACTCTAACCTTCAATCTCCATCCTAACCAGATAATTAGCTAGCTTTATTTTTCCTTAAATTTGTAAACTGCCAATTGGCTATTCTTACTAAAAATCTATCTCACCTATCCAGCATGGAAAACCTGTGCCTCTAATCCATAATCTCATTTGTTAATTCTATTGTGGAATTCTCTACATCATGTGGACAACCTAAACTTTTTTCATTTACATTTCCAATCCCTGATACCACCCACTCAATTTTTCCCCGCAACAAAAATTCTTTCTGTTCTTTATCATCTCAAAATTGAAGACTCATCCAGGAATCATCCCGAAACTACATTTTTCTGAAGGAAACGAGCCGACAGTTGCCAATGTGATTTGAACTGTTTAACTCACATCAACTAGCAATGAAATGCGTGCACTTGATTATTTTTCTGCATTCATTTTAACCCATATAGGTGGTTAATTTAACACATCAACTAACTAAATTTTACAGTACTGCAGATATCCACCTTGAGGAACCCTAAAAAACTTTCACATCACCTGCACCATATAATCACGAATTAATGAGCCTGTTGCTACATTAAACATATTTTATTGTAAAAGGCAGTACTCAGTAAAAAAAAATGATTTTACACAGTACATATGACACAGATACACACCATACTTCCTCAAAAGGTAGTGGTAGCAGTTTTTGAATATTTTTACGGCAGCGATACATTTGATTCTCGATGAACAAAGGGATGAAAGGTTATCGGGGGTAAACAGGAATGTGGTTTTGAAGTTACAATCAGAGCAGCCATGATCTTAGTGAACAGCAGGCTCGAGAGGTAGAGTGGCCGAGTGGCCTACCCCTATGTTCCTATGTATGTTTGCATATGGCACAGCCAGTCCAAGCTGCCATTTAGGCTTCATTCGAGCCTGCTCCCAGCTAGTGATCTAAGTCTACCATTGCAAACCTCTATTCCCTTCTCCCTCATATGCTTACCCAGCTTCTTCTTAACTGCATTTATACTACTCACTTCAACCTCTCTCTGTTCCACACTCTTATAACTCTTTAGGTAAAGAAATTTCAACTAAATTCCCAAATAAATTTTCCAGTGACCATCTCATGTTGATAGTTTCTAGTTCTGCCCTTCACCACAAGAGGAAACATTCATTCTGAATCCACTCAATCAAAACCTTACATAATCTTAAAGACCTCCATTAAATCATTCCTCAGCCTTCATTTTTCAAGAGAAAGCAACCTGTCAATCCTTTTCTGACATGTATACTCATGCATTTCTGTATAATATCTTTCTTAGCAATCCAGGACCCTCCATCAGTCAGAATCACATCATGTTCACTAATCATTGCGCCAGAGGATTTATCAGGTAGACCACAGGAAATGATTTTGCTTGTGGGAAATCCAAAATCATAAATCATAAATGTAAGATAGTCACTAACAAATCCAATATGATATTCAGCAGAAACATCTTTACTCAGAGAGTGGTGAGAATGTGAACTTTCTACCATATGAAATTGTTCAGGTGAATAACATAGATGTTTTTAAGGGGAAACTAGGTAAGTACCTAGGGTTAAAAGATTGGAAGTTATGAGAGGATGAGTTGAAGTAGGATAAGGCAAGGTTCTTGTGAAACATTAACACTGCACTGACCTGTTGGGATGAATGGCCAGTTTCTATACTGTAAAATCCGATGTAATCCACACACAGACCTAAAAACTTGGCATTTGTTTAAGTTTTCTATCAACGGACAAATTAGCTACCCTGATATCTGTCTTTGCAGTTGTGAGACTTCCGTAATTCAGATCTTGCAACTTCATTAAATGCAGGCTTTGTGGACACTAGGCATGCATCCAGTCTCAATGTTTCTCAACAATCTTCCTTCTAAGTAGATGAGTAAAATTCCCAGGGCTGTTACATGGAGCTGGTTCACACACAAGAGATTTGAAGAGCATCAGAACATCTGCTTTCTCGTGGCCTAAAAATAATCTTGAAAATCTACAGGCTCTAGTGCAGTGCAGTGCTGGGTGGTAACTGGCACAATGTTACATCCACATGGCAATGACAGCTAGTCACTGAGCCATACAATGATAGGCTAAGACTGGGCATGGTAAAATCAGTGTTGCACTTGTGATATATCACCTGCCAATTGTGCAGCCGACAAAAGATAGTATAGATATATTCCTGTTCCTGTAAATAAAGGGTCACACATCAAAGAGTACATTTACAGATATGTAAAAGTCAAGTTGCATTGTACTGAGATTGAATTTTATGAAGTATATTTGCTGTAAAGAATACCTTTGCAAGGTGGTCGATTTCAAAACAGGTTCAAACATTATTTTAACATGTCTGGTTTTTAATGCTTGAATGGCAAAACACTGATCTCCAAACCTGAAAAGAATTTTTGTGTCACAGCAAAGTGCTACACATTTAATAAACCACAGATTGTTTAGAGAGAAGAGTCTATTGTCCATACATTATTTGAAAGGAGGTTTGTCATATTCTGAAGGGCTGTGAATGGGGTGGGAGAGGGGAAGGGAGAGAGAGAAAGAGAGAGAGAGAGGGAGAGAGAGAGAGAGAGGAGGAAAATAACCACCATTTCTTCTACAGCCTCAGCAATTAATCCTACACTGTGGCTGGACATTGAATCGCAAGGCTGTTCTGCACCATAAAAGCCTTTCTTTAAAATCATACATCAGTATTTTATATTTGTTATAAAACAAATTTAAATTGAATGTTTTTCTGCAATCCAAACAAGTCCAGCATGTCCTGAATCAATGTGATGCATTTTCCCAAACAGGCTCCCAGTTGTCTTGGTGTAGCTCAGGAACAAGGGCCCTAAAAGGACATTAATACAAGGTCTTCCAAGGTCAGAAGCTGCAGGTCATTCAAGAACAAGGTTCAGAAAGGGACATGACAGCAATATGAGCTTGGAATGCAGCAAGTCAATCTAGCTCTATCAGTGATGTGTTGCAATAATAATCCTGTTCGGTACAAGGGGACCTGCAGGCTCAGACAAGCCAAAGTTTTACACCAATTGTATTAAATACTACCCCGGCCTGGTTTTATAAAACCACAGGTTTTCAAACTGAGATTCCCTGGACCCGAGAAATCTTCAGGTATCTGTACATTTTTGGTACTTGCATGTTTTCCTGTTGCTGCAAATTACAATTTTGCTGTTTCTCTCATGGGTAACTGGCCTTGACATTTGGAAGTTAGGCACTGGGAATCCAAGGGAGTGTGTCAATAAGGGAATCCTCACACACATAGACTTAAAAACCACAGTTTTAAACAACAAGGCGCATGGACTAGATGAAGCGGAGCCAGCCCATCCAAGGGAAATATTAAGTGCCAAATGAAGAATTCCATCAACCCATAAGGAGACATACTGTATTCATTAAGAATGCTATTTTAAAAACTCAAATTAAATTGATAAACTCCAAGTATTAGCTAAACAAGGAAGTGGTTGACTCAACTAGTTGGTGACATAGTACCTGGCTAAAAAAAAAGACCAAAGCGCGACCATGTGTAAAGCTCATGAAACATTGCTTTGCAATGCCGGCACAAACTGTGCACAGCTCGCCTCACAGACACTGCAAAGCAGAGCTGCTTTCAAAGGCAAGTCATTAGCAAGCACGTTACCATGACAACTGTACAGTTTGGCAGACTCAACACATATGCTTTCATCACCACAAACCTCACTTCTCTCCAATCTGAAGGAATATTCAGTTCAGGCTGTCTCCAGTTGACTTTCTGATAAGACTGTTCATCAGAGAGGAAATAAGGCTCACTCACGTGACTGGGATGTCCGTATAAAGGCTCAGGATAAGACTTTTGGGGGTTGTTTTGCCTGATGGTCCCTCACATCTCGAACAGAACTCTGCAGTATTTGCTTTTCACCAAGAACCAACTATGCTCATCAGACATGCAAAGGATCCGGAATGCCTTCCTAGCACGGGTTCAGCCATAGGCTTGCTTTGAATCAAGCCAAGCGCATGAAGTGGTGCTAATTGAAATGTCTCTTCACTTCGCCCCATTTATTAACCTGCCACTGTTTAAAGCAATCTTTAATGCTACAGATGTCATGGTGACGGAATTTGAATTTCTGAACAACTTTATGCAGCTCTAAGTATCATAAAATCACTAACTTAGCCCAAGAGGGGTTAATTCACAATAAAATAAAAACATACTGAATGCGACTGTGGTTTGCAAAGAATCACAGCTCCTGTAAACAACACAGCCCAGATTGCCACACATTGAATATGTTCCTACAATAGCTTGAACAACCTGCTCTTTGGCATTCACACAGGGAACAGTAAACCAACTTTGCGATATTTGTCTAAATGGGGATTGAAATCTTGCTTACATCAGCACTGCTCAAGTTTCAGAATAGAATCATATACTTCAGACAGTGATGCCATAATCCTGGCACTCCTCTTGAACAGCACCATGGGAACACCTTCACTATGCAGGCTGCAAAGGTTCATGGAGGTGGCTCATCCTCACTTTCTCAGGGTAACTAGACAGAGGTAACAAATACCAGTCTTGCTAACAGCGCCTACAGCCCAAGAGTAAATTTTAAAAAACCACTGGCTACTGTCATAATCCCTTTGGATTAAACTAACCCAAGGAGAGAACCCTTACATACCACATTACAAGGTCTTCTTACCACAAGGACACCAGATTTATTTATTCATATAATTTCTGTTTTAATTCTACAGTTGGCAATTACCCAATTTATTCCAAGTAGCACTAAAATGGCATCCAGCATTCCTAAGGCAGGCCAAATGGCCTACTACTGTTCCAAAACCCTAAATTCTGAATTCTTCTTCCTATTCTCTACACCTTTAACATGGTTTTTAAAACCTGCATCATTGACCAAGCTTTTAATCACTTGTCTTAACATCTGAAGCAGCTCTTGTGAAGTGTCTTGGGACATTTTACTACGTTAAAGCAATATATAAATTTAAACTGTTGTTCCATGATGAAGAACAAATCTCTTACAACATTAATATTAGTGTCCTTTGATCTCACTCACCAACGGAAATAGGCTATTACTGTTTACCTTGTCGTAGCCTTTTAAAATCTGGAACAACTTGGATTGTATTCATTCCAGAGAAAGAGGATCCTAATTTCACAACTGTATCATAGAATTTCTACTATGCAGAAGGAGGCCATTCAGCCCATCAGGTCTGCACCAACTTTCCGACAGAGCATGTAAGCCAGATCCCATCCCTACTGACCCTAATCTACACATCTTGAGACACTAAGGGGCAATTTTTAGCATGGCCAATTCACCTAACCTGCGCATCTTTGGGAGGAAACCAGAACACCTGTAGGAAATCCACACGGACTCAGGGAAATGTGCAAACTCATCCAAGGCTGGAATTGAACCCAGTGCTGAGAACATAAGAACATAAGAACATAAGAAATAGGAGCAGGAGTAGGCCATCTGGCCCTTCGAGCCTGCCCCGCCATTCAATAAGATCATGGCTGATCTGTCGTGGCTCAGTTCCACTTTCCCGCCCTCTCCCCATAACCCTTAATCCCCTCTCTTATCAAAAACCCATCAACCCGCTTCTTAAAAATATTTAGCGAGGCAGCCTCCACCACTTCAACGGGCAGAGAATTCCAGAGATTCACCACCCTTTGAGTGAAGAAGTTCCTCCTCAACTCCGTTCTGAACTGCCCCCCCTTTATCTTGAGGCTGTGCCCCCTAGTCCTACTGTCTTTTTTGAGCGGGAAGAGTCTTTCCACCTCTATCCTATCCATCCCATTCATCATCTTATACGTCTCAATGAGATCTCCCCTCATTCTTCTAAACTCTAACGAGTACAAGCCTAGTTTATTCAGCCTCTCCTCATAGCTCAACCCCCTCAACTCCGAGCAGCAATGCTAATCACTATGCCGCCATGCTGCCCTGTAATCCATTAACATTGGTAACATCCTAGATAGTTTACATCATTTATATTGCTATTTCATCTTTATTATAAAGCAGTTGTTTAAAACTATTCACAATACACTAACCATGGTCTAACTCAGACTTTGTACAGACTCAACATTACCTCTTCACTATCCCTCTGTCTCTGTATAGTCTATAAAAAGCTCCTCTGCTCTCCAAATAGTTTCTCCAGTTAACGTGCTGTATTTATCACCCTTCGATGACATATAAGGAAATTATAAACCATACAAGCTAACACAGCACCATGCAGTTCTTTTTATGCTTTCAAGGTATGTGAACATCACTGACAAAGCCAGTATTTGTTGCCCAACCCTAACTGCTCTCGAACTGAGTGGGGTTGCTCAGCCATTTCAGAGGGCTACAGAATCGTTGCTGTAGGTCTGGTGTCACATGTAGGCCAGACCACGTTAAGGATGGCAGATTTCCTTCCCTAAAGGACATTCATAAATCAGATGGTTTTATACAATAATCAATGATAATTGACATAACCACTATTGCTGAGATGAGCTTTCAATTCCAGATTTTATTACAGGAATTGAAATTCCACCAGCTGACATATTGAGATTTGAACCGACGTCCTCAGAGCACTAACTTGGGATTCGCGAGCACATCACCATCTGACACCATCTCCCTATATTGTGGCAGGATCAGTTCAAAGTAACAGCTGTAGCTGTCAAAGGGGTTTATCATAGAGAAAAGGTGTGATTATTAATAATATAATCCACTCAAAATATGGGTTAAGAATCTTTAAGTAAAAGGACTTGAATTTATACAGCACCTTTAATAACGTCTTGAAGCACCTTACAGCCAGAGTGCAGTCACAGTTGTTAGGTAGATTGAGAGTTGTGTCATCTATCTCTGTGCTGATTGATTAGCAAAATAGGATATACACATTGAAATGTCATGCCATGCCACAGAGTAGGATTCTAGCAATTTTCCCAGGAGGAGTTCCGAGTGTGTGAAGTGACATATCGGTTTTATAAAACTGCTGCCCATTTCAATTCCACAGTTCTTTAAGACAAAGGTGAGGAGGAATTTCTTCTCTCCGAGGCTTGTGACTCTGTGGAATTCTTTACCACAGAGGGCTGTAGAGGCAGAGCTGTTCAGTATGAGCGAGACTGAAATGGACAGACTTTAAATCAGTAAGGAAGTGAAAGGTTATGGGGATAAGGCAAGAAAGGGGAGTTGATTGCCAGATTAGTCATGATCTCATTAAATGGCACAGCAGGCTTGATGCGCTGAATGGTCTACTTCTGCTCTGACATCTCATGGTCTTCATGTGAGTGGAGTGCATTGACACGAGCAAGTTGCTGGATTGACTGTGCTCAAACTGGAAGCAGTGCGAGTAAAATTTTTTTTTTTGATCTCTGGGATTGGCTGTGTCCAGAAATGGGTGTCGTGCTGTTAAAATCCTGCTTATGCATATTATCAAATATATCAAATATTTTTGTTTCCAACAGCCAGATCTATTTTGTATCACTGCTGTCATCCTCAACTTTTACACAGCACCTTTAATAACGTCTTGAAGCACCTTACAGCCAGACTGTAGTCATAGTTGTTAGGTAAGAACATAAGAAATAGGAGCAGGAGTAGGCCAGCCAGCCCTTCGAGCCTGCCCCGCCATTCAATAAGATCATGGTTGATCTGAAGTGGCTCAGTTCCACTTTCCCACTTTCTCCCCATAACCCTTAACCCCCTTGCCTACCAAAAACCTATCTACCCGCGTCTTAAATATATTTAGCGAGGTAGCCTCCACCACTTCAACGGGCAGAGAATTCCAGAGATTCACCACCCTTTGAGTGAAGAAGTTCCTCCTCAACTCCGTTCTAAACTGCCCAGCCCCTTATCTTGAGGCTGTGCCCTCTAGTCCTGCTGTCCTTTCTGAGCGGGAAGAACTCCCCACCTCTACCCTATCCATCCCATTCATCATCTTATATGTCTCAATGAGATATCCCCTCATTCTTCTAAACTCTAACGAGTACAAGCCCAGTCTATTCAGCCTCTCCTCATAGTTCAACCCCCTCAACTCCGGCATCAGCCTAGTAAACCTCCTCTGCACTCTCTCCAAGGCCAAAATATCCTTGTGCAAGTGCGGTGACCAAAACTGCACACAGTACTCCAGCTGCGGCCTCACCAGTGCCCTGTACAGTTGCAGCAAGACCTCCCTACTTTTACATTCAATCCCCCTCGCTATGAAGGCCAGCATCCCATTTGCCTTCCTGACCACCTGCTACACCTGTAGGCTGGGTTTTTGCGACTCATGCACAAGGACCCCCAGATCCCTCTGCACCGTAGCATGCTGCAGCTTTTCACCCTGTAAGGAGTAGTCCTTCCTACCATTATTCCTACCAAAGTGGATAACCTCACACTTGCTAACATTGTATTCCATCTGCCAGGTCCTCGCCCACTTGCTCAGCCTATCTAGATCCCTCTGCAGACTTTCTACACCCTCTGCACAATTTGCTGTTCCACTTACCTTTGTGTCATCAGCAAATTTCAACACCTTACACTCGGTGCCCTCCTCCAGATCATCTATATGAAAGGTAAATAGCTGAGGCCCCAGCACCGATCCCTGGGGCACTCCACTAGTCACCAACCGCCAATCCAAATAGCACCCACTGACACCCACTCTCTGCCTCCTATTTGACAGCCAATCCCCTATCCACGCTAACACCCTACCCCCAACTCCATGCCCCCTAACCTTCTGTAACAACCTTTTGTGCGGCACCTTATCAAACGTTTTCTGAAAATCGAGAAACACCACATCCACCGGTTCCCCTCTATCCACCGCACTAGACGCATCCTCATAGAATTCCAATAAATTTGTCAGACACGACTTCCCCTTAACGAAACTGTGCTGCGTCTGCTCTATCAAACAATTCTTCTCAAGATGCCTTGCTATTTTCTCTCTGATGACGGATTCAAGCATTTTTCCTACAACAGACGTTAAACTAACCGGCCTATAATTCCCTGCCTTTTGCCTGCTACCCTTTTTAAACAACAGCATAACATTAGCCGTTTTCCAATCTTCCAGCACTTCCCCAGAATCCAGCAAGGTTTGGAAAATAATCACCAAGGCACCCACTATCACCTCTGCCATTTCCTTCAGAACTCTTGGATGCATTCCATCCGGTCCTGGGGACTTGTCCACCATCAGGCCCTCTAGTCTGTCGAGCACTGCCTCTCTAGTAACAATGATCTCATTCAGGCCCTCCACTCCTACCATCTTTCCATCGTTAACACCCGGCAAACTATTCGCGCCCTCCTCCGTGAAGACCGAAGCAAAAAAGTTATTCAAGGCCTCGGCCATTTCTTCATCCCCCACCACTAAATCCCCCCTCACATCCACTAAGGGTCCAACATTCACCCTAGCCAGCCTTCTCCTTTTTATTTATAAAAACTCTTACTATCCTTTTTTATGTTTAGCGCTAGCCTAGATTCATAGTTTATCCTTCCTTTTTTTAATCAACTTCTTCGTCATTCTTTGTTGATATTTAAACCTCTCCCAATCCTCTTCTCGCCCACTACTCTTAGCCACTCTAAACGCATCAGCTTTTAATTTAATACTCTCCTTTATCTCCTTCGTTATCCACGGCTGATTATCTCTTCTCCTACGATCCTTCTTTACCATCAGAATAAATTTCTGCTGAGCGCCAATTTCTGCTGAGGTAGATTGAGAGCTGTGTCATCTATATCTGTGCTGATTGATTAGCAAGATATGATATACACATTGAAATGTCATGCCATGCCACAGAGTAGGATTCTAGCAATTTTCCCAGGAGGAGTTCTAAATTCTATTTAGTTAATTTCTCCTCCCTGTTGCAAGTGGCATTTTAAACTTCCTGAATAAATTTAACCTGGACTAATCAACGAATTATTTTGAAATAACTAGTCAGAGTGAACTCCATGAAATCCTTTGGGTATTGGTAAAGGAAAGGCAGATAGGAGTTGGGGAGAGAAAGATAGGGAGGAAGTGAAGAGCACAAGCACAAGCCATATGATCATTCATTTGCCAATTGTAATTTTGTTCAATAGATGAATCTGTATCCCATAAACATATTCTTTTTTTATTTGTCTCTTTTCCAAACGAACGTATGTTCCCCACATTGAGTCTTCATGGAGGCCAGGGCTTAATAATGCCAGATTGCATTAGGGTTGGATCCTGGGTCCTTAAATTCCACTTTTTTCTCTTTTTGGTAACTTGCCCCAGCCAAGGCAACACCAGACTTGCTACTGTACACCTCCACTTTAATAAAGTAACACAAACTGTGGATCATCGTTACACATTTCAACATCCTTACAGGCTAACCACTTTCAGCAAGCATTTTGATTTTAGGACAAAGAGATGAAATGCAGACTTGGAATGGAAACTAGAGTAAAACTCAAGTTCTGTCAGGCACATGGGAAAGGTGGGGGCAGAAACAATCCTTTTTGTCTGTTTAATCCATTTACTCTTGACAAACATGAATCAACAGATGTAATAAGGAGTGGAAAAGTTCCTATTGCTCATCATGGCTAGCACTGACCTGAAAAAAAACTTTCAGGGTGCTTGTTTCTTTCTTTGTACATTTCAAAATATTGATAGGAACCAACCAATGAGATAATTCTGCACACAACGATGAAAAAAGGCTTTACAGAGGAATACATATTAGATCTCTGTTTGGGCCAACTCAGACACATCTACTTAGACTAACTGTATCAAACGCAGCAGCACAAACCCAAGTATTGAACTGAAAAGCTCAGACGTTATGAATGAAAATGTTTCTCAAAGTCCCTGTCAACTTACTAAAGGAGAAACATCACAGAAAGTTACACGGAAGGATTTTCTCTCAAGTGAACTTGCACTTCTAACAAACTCTTTTTGTGAATAGTCAGCAGAATTATTGTTCTATCTGCTTTGGCATTTTTAAAAGTATGATACAGTCAACATTTATTATCTATCCCTAACTGCCCTCGAAATGGTGATGAGCTGCCTTCTTGAACTGTTACTGTTCACCGGGGCTACATGGTGTCACAGTGGTTAAGACTGGTGCCTCAGCGCCAGGGACCTGGGTTCAATTAGGTCCTTGGGTGACTTGTTGTGTGGAATTTGGGCATTCTCCTGTCTCTGAATGGGTTTCCTCCGGGTGCTTGGTTTCCTCCCACACTCTAAAGATGTTGGGTGAGGTGGATTGGCTGTGCTAAATTGCCCCTTGGTGTCTCAAGATGAATAGGTTAGGAATATTAGCAGGGTAGATACCTAGGATTAGGGGGATAGGGTGTGGATAAAACACTCTGTCAGAGAGATGGTGCAGACTTAATGGGCCGATTGGCCTCCTTCTACATTATAGGGATTCTATGCAGTGCATGTGCAATCACAGAAAGGAGGAGTTCCAGGATTTTGACCCAGTGAGAGTGAAGGAACAGTGATATAATTTCCAAGTCAATATGGTATGTAGCTTGGAGAGGAAGCTGGAGGTTGTGGTGCTCACATGTGCCTCCTGCCTTATGAGAACATCTTAATTCCTTGCTATCTAATCAGATAGCAGAAATGCAAAAATGCATTTATTTCCAAGGAATAACAGTGACTATGTCAGTTCTTGGTCATGCCAGAGAAATGTGGTAACTAGCACTGGCAGTAATTCAGGCTGAAAGCAGTGGCTTCATTCTCAGAGAACGTTAAGTACTTCATTAATTCGGCGGTTTCGTTAAGAACCTAACTTTGCTTTGGGAAAAACAATTTAGGATGAGATCAGCATTGAGACACTAAATTTTAAAGAATCAAAACAGACTGTAGAGTAGCTTATTCATTTGTACATAAGGTCAAGTTATTGGCAGCCTTATCAGAATCAGACAAATTCAAGATAGGAAATTTCCAGTTACAAGTCAACCGCACAATCAAACATTGGCTCACATCATAAAACCATCATGAATAAAAGCCACAAGCTTTGCTCTTGTCCCAGGTCACAGGGAATGGCCCATTGTGCTTCTCCCACCTTTACGAGAGTTGTCTTGTACATTCTTGTACAGTAGGAGGATCCAGGGGCATTAATATGAAATTCCCACCTAAACCAAACTGGATCCATGTGTCATTTTTGTGTTTTTCTTCAATCACCGCAAAAAGCAGATCCAGTAATCATTGAACAACGCAGAGTTTGATTTGATCTGTAAAGTGCTCTCTGGCACTGTGGGATATGATGCAAGTGACAATAGGAATGACTGCCACCACTTAGCTCTAGTAGTACATTTTATATTTAGAACATAGAACATTACAGCGCAGTACAGGTCCTTCAGCTCTCGATGTTGCACCGACCAATGGAACCAATCTAATGACCCTCTAACCTAAACTATTCCAATATTATCCATGTGCCTATCCAATGGCCATTTGAATGCCCTTAAAGTTGGCGAGTCCACTACTGCTGCAGGCAGAGCATTCCTCGCCCTTACTACCCTCTGAGTGAATCACACAAAATGAAGAGCACGCAACACTTGTTTCAAATAATCTCACTGTTTTTTGTCTGGAGCGAGAGGCTGAATCACCCTTTGTGGTCTCTTGTTGTTTGATGAGCACTGTAACCCTGTTTCCAAAAACCAGGGTGTTCTCCCTGGTGTGTTCTGCAGTAGCTAAGAGATCAAAGTTCTCCCATACAACGTGTGGAATGTATTTATTTCTTGAAAAGAGAAGTAACTGAATTACTTACTCTTGAGCCTGAGTAAACTAACATATTAACCATGTTTCTCCAGCTTTGGATTCTCAATCCATCTCAGAGCAATCTTGAAAATTATCCCCCTTTAAAGAAAGGGTTGACTCAATACACTTCTCAAACAACAGATACTTCAATCCTATCCGTAGCAAAGAGACCAAAGAACAACTGAAGTGAGATAGCTTCTGTGTTATGTTGGTGACATCCATGGAAAGATGTCTCACATACAAAGAATACAGTCACTGTAATTTTATTAGTAACATACATGGTACTTGACAGGGAAATTTTAAGGACTGGGTGAAAGATCATTTTAGACACCAGCATTGCACCTTCTGGGACCCCAATTTAAATTTAGCTTGGACCAACTGGTCAGTATCCCTTCTGTTTGATGGACAGGACAGCGATGTGTAAATTGAGTTTACATAAGAACATAAGAAATAGGAGCAGGAGTAGGCCATCTAGCCCTTTGAGCCTGCCCCATCATTCAATAAGATCATGGCTGATCTGTCGTGGCTCAGTTCCACATTCCCGCCCTCTCCCCATAACCCTTAATCCCCTCTCTTATCAAAAACCCATCAACCCGCGTCTTAAAAATATTTAGCGAGGCAGCCTCCACCACTTCAACGGGCAGAGAATTCCAGAGATTCACCACCCTTTCAGTGAAGAAGTTCCTCCTCAACTCCGTTCTAAACCGTCCCCCCTTTATCTTGAGGCTGTACCCCCTAGTCCTACTGTCCTTTCTGAACGGGAAGAGTCTCTCCACCTCTATCCTATCCATCCCATTCATCATCTTATATGTCTCAATGAGATCTCCCCTCATTCTTCTAAACTCTAACGAGTACAAGCCTAGTTTATTCAGCCTCTCCTCATAGCTCAACCCCCTCAACTCCAGCATCAGCCTAGTAAACCTCCTCCGCGCTCCCTCCAAGGCCAAAATATCCTTGCGTAAGTGCAGCGACCAAAACTGCACACAGTACTCCAGCTGCGGCCTCACCAATGCCCTATACAGCTGCAGCAAAACCTCCCTACTTTTATATTCAATCCCCCTCACTATGAAGGCCAGCATCCCATTCGCCTTCCTGACCACCTGCTGCACCTGCGGGCTGGGTTTTTGCAACTCATGCACAAGGACCCCGAGGTCCCTCTGTACCGTCGCATGCTGCAGTTTTTCGCCACGTAAGTAATTGTCCTTCCTACCATTATTCCTACCAAAGTGGACCACCTCGCACTTGCCAACATTAAATTCCATTTGCCAGTTCCTGGCCCATTCGCCTAGCCTATCTAGATCCTTCTGCAGACTCTCCACACCCTCCGCGCAATTTGCCGTTCCACCAATCTTGGTGTCATCAGCAAATTTTGACACCATACACTCGGTTCCCTCCTCCAGATCATCTATATAAATGGTAAATAGCTGAGGCCCCAGCACTGACCCCTGGGGCACTCCACTAGTCACCAACCGCCAATCCGAATAGCACCCATTGACCCCCACTCTCTGCCTCCTATTTGACAACCAATCCTCTATCCATGCTAACACCCTACCCCCAACTCCATGCCCCCTTACCTTCTGCAATAACCTCTTGTGAGGTACCTTGTCAAACGCCTTCTGAAAATCAAGAAAGACCACATCCACCGGCTCTCCTCTATCCACCGTCCTAGACACATCCTCATAGAACTCCAGTAAATTTGTCAGACACGACTTCCCCTTAACGAAACCGTGCTGCGTCTGCCCTATCAAGCAATTCCCCTCAAGATGCCTCGCTATTTCCTCCTTGATGACGGATTCTAACATTTTACCTACAACAGACGTTAAACTAACCGGCCTATAATTCCCTGCCTTTTGCCTGGCACCCTTCTTAAACAACGGCGTAACATTAGCCGTTTTCCAATCTTCCGGCACTTCCCCGGAATCCAGTGACGTTTGGAAATTAACCACCAAGGCATCCACTATCACCTCCGCCATTTCTTTCAGAACCCTCGGATGCATTCCATCCTGTCCTGGGGACTTGTCCACAATCAGTCCCTCCAGTCTGTCGAGCACCGCCTCTCTAGTAACAGTAATGTCATTGAGACCCTCCAGTCCTACCACCTTTCCATCGCTAACACCTGGCAAATTATTCATGTCCTCCTCCGAGTTTGGACAGTGTTAATCCAGCATCTAGTAATCGTGGGCCCACAAAACAAAACAGAGCCCCAATTCTCCATATACTGTCAATCTCGTGAATTAAAAGCACAGGGTGGCTGGTGTGGGAAATGGAATAACAACACACCAGTGTCAGAGGTAGACATTCTTTTAAGGTTGGGACTGAAAGCACAGGGCTGGGGAGCTGAACGGGAGTTTTAACCCTCTACTTAACATGCCGCATCTTGCCCTGTACAAAATGCAGTTCTTCAGCAATAAAACAACAGGAATGTTACAGGAGAGGAGACCATTCAGCCCATCATGACTGTGCTAGCTCTTGAAAAAAGCCCTCCAATTAACTCCCTTCCCCTTAGCCCTGCAACTTTTTTCCAATATTTATTCAGTTTGCTTCTGAAAATTACTATTGAATCTACTTCCACTGACCTTTCAGGGGTGCATTCCAGGTCACAAATTGTGTTTTCTTTTGCTAGTTTCCTTAAAATCAAACCTTAATAAATAAAAAAAATTGCTCAAATTCCCTATGCTATATTTACCACAAATAGCACACGACCAGATACATGTATGCCCTCTTCATGTGACCACGCTGCTCCAATATATCATCGCCTTGACTGCAAGAGATTCCTGGCATCTGTACAACATAAAGCCAACTTTCATCACATGTACGTCAATATACTTCATCTGAAGGACAGCACTTGGCAGGAAGGATTGCCTTTCGCCCTTGCAAAGCATAGTCATTTTTAAAAATAATCACTTGTTTTAAAGTCAATATCACCTCTATGGGAAAAGGCTCCCTGTTAAGGGCCAGGGGTTACAGATACATCCAGCCCAAAGATCCTTTGAGATTATCTAAATGAACCAAAATCAATCAACAAGTCAGCACATCTTTTTATAAATTATACATGTTACCATTCTGATTTTGTGCATTGTTTTCAGCAATTTATAGTCTATTTGCCCCTCATAATTGTGAAACAACACCAGGCATATTGCTAGAGTTAAGTGCCACATCTGGTTTATGAGCAGCATCACTGGGGGCAAGAAGACCAAGGAAAGAAAGGCAGCAAACCTAGGCTGCCCATACAGGCCCTCACAGACCCACAGCTCGGATAACCTGAGGAACTGTGTGTGAACAAGGATGAAGAAATAAACACATTATGTACCGAGATTAGTCCAAACAAAGACAAACGACTGAAACTGCATTTGGTTAAGGCACGTACAGTACAGCCCAGTGTCATTTGGAATGCTCCACTAGATTTGCTAGATTGTATTATTAAGAGAGAATCAGCCTCTGTAGATTCTGGTCTAGCTTGTAAGGGCTGAAAAACAGGATGCAGAAGCCAAGTATCTTGGTTTAATTTGTATTCTCTCCGTTCCTTCGCCGTGCTCCATCAAAATATAATGGAAACTATGACAAATTGACATGAAATCACCTTGATAAGAGTACGCTAACTGCAGAGGACCTTTATGAAAGGGTCAATTTTTCTGTGAAATGATACACCACGTAGAGAAGATATAAACTGTCCAATGCAATCACCTGAAGGCTGGCACCTTCTGTTTGAGCTGTGCCATGTGTGCACCCTGTGCCTTTAACATTCCCCTCACTTTGTGCATGGATATATTATCACCAATTGTGCTCAGCCATCACTGACATGGCCTACTCCATCTCACTAAATGGCCACTGTGGGGCAACTCTTCGTCTCGCATACTGTCAAGCAGACAAGATCCATCACGCTTCTAATTACCCTTTAACAGACAAGGACCCAGGATCCAACCCTAATGCAATCTGGCATTATTAAGCCCTGGTCTCCATGAAGACTCAACGTGAGGAACATACGTTTGTTTGGAAAAGAGACAAATAAAAAAAGAATAAGTTTATGGGATACAGATTCACCTATTGAACAAAATTACAATTGGCAAATGAATGATCATAATTTTCCAAAGAAAATTCATAGTACTACTTTTAATTTCAAGTTATTGTTCTTCAATTATATACATTTTCTAGACAGTACTAGAAATACAAAGTTTATAAATATGCTTTAGGGTTGTGCCTTTAATTTATGCTAAAATGGCAGAAGGAAGAGGCACATGTGATCTGCTCTGAATTCTTCCCAACAAGGAGCCTAGGTAATTTAGTTGTTAAAGATAATAGGGGCCCAGGTTGTCGTACTGGGAAGGTATTAGATATTCACACCTGTAGCAAGAGCAGTTGTGCTGACTGTGGGTAGACTGTTAGTTTCCAAGTTTCATAGTGAAGCATTACAGACACCATTTTCCTTTTGCTGTCTGATTACTTTCAAGATAAAATGGAATTTGAAAGTTGGGAGAGAAGAGCTAGAAGATAGTTAATTATTATTTCTACTTGGATACAAGGCCCATGGGATTTGCATTGCCATAGAAATAAGCTTTGGAAGGGAAAACTCCACAGAAAGCCACTGAAATATCAATTTACAGGATTTCTAAGATGTCCCTGAAACTCTCAGAGAAAGAGAAAGAGGTAGATGCGACCAGTCCTGCATCTGAAGCAGAGAAAATTCTGACTCTATTGTTCACCACCCAGAACACAGGTGGGAGCTTGTGCTCAGATTGAAGAGACCAAGTTTGTGAGGACTTCAGGGAATCTGAAAAATTCGCCTAGTTTGGGCCAGAGAGAAGGAATCCCCAGCATCATCATCTCGGTGAAAGTCAGTTCTGGGATCAGAACAATTAAGCCGGTCACCAAAAGCAGAGACTAGCTGTGGACTCGCAAATACATCTCTGAATTCAAGTTACTGGATAGTGTGTAAAAACGAGAACAATAGGACTCCATCCAGCATGACAATACTGCAGAGGATTTTCATAAATGTTTTTGGTAGGGGCATGCGATGTGAGCATTTACTCAAAATAGTGATAATGGGGTCAGTCAGTTTGTAGATTGCAGTGGTTGGCGGGGAGGGGGGTGTGTGTGTGTGGTGGTTCTAAAATAATGTGTATAAGGTGTACGGTCTACTAAAGGGACATGGTGTACTAAAATAATGACAACAACAAAAGCAGCTTATATTTATATAACATCTTGAAATAATAAATTGTCTCAAGTTGCTTCATAGGAACACGAGAAACAAAATATGATGCTTGAATCACATCCGTTGTTTAGTCAGATGACCAAAAGCGCAGTGAAAGAGGTAGAATTTAAGGAGTGTCTTAAAGATAAAAACAAGGTGGAAGGATGAAAGGAAAGTACTTCAGAGCTTTGGGCCTATGCATAGGAATATAGGAAAATAGGCCATTTGGTCCCTCAAGCCTACTTTGTCATTCAACTAGCTTCTACATCCACACCATTTTTCTCATTGTCCCCAGATGCCTTGATATCTTTAATATCTAGAAATTCATTGACTTCTGTCTTTAATATATTCAATGACTGAGCCTTCACAACCCTCTGGGATAGAGAATTCTAAAGTCTTAACACTATCTGAGTAAAGAAATTCCTCCTCATCTCAGTCCTAAATGGTCTACCTCTTATTGAGACCGTGCCCTGGTTCTAGGCACCCCCACTTCTTAGGTAAGGAAACCAAGCTATAACAATACTCCAGACATGTTCTCAGCAATAATCTGTTACTCCCGTACTCAAATCTCCTTGCAATGAAGTCCAACATATCAGTTACCTTCCTAATTGTTTGCTGCACCTGCATATTAGCTTTTAGTGACTCACAATCAAGGCTAACCAAATCCCTTTGGACATCAACGCTTCCCAAATTCCTCCCATTTAGCAAATACTCTGCCTTTGAGTTTTTTCTATCAAAAATGGATAACTTCTCACACTTTTCCACATCATATTCCATCAGCCATTTTCTTGCCCACTCATCTAGCCTGACTAGGTTCTGTGGAAGTTTCTTTGTATCCTCCCCACAATTCACATTCCCACCAGGTTGTGTCATCAGCTAACTTGGAAATGTTACACCCAGTCCCCATATCCAAATTATTGAAACAGATTGTGAACAGTTTGGGGTCCCAAGTACTGATTCTTGCAGTATTCTGGGATGGCATGGTGGGACAGTGGTCAGCGCTGCTGCCTCACAGCGCCAGCGACCCGGATTCAATTCCCAGCTTGGATCACTGTCTGTGTGGAGTCTGCACGTTCTCCCCATTGTGACATTAGTATACCTTTAAGAGATTTTTTTTTCAAAATCATGTTTTCTGCCGTTGTAAGCATGCCTTTTTGGCTGCAGTTTTCTCATTATGGCATCGGTTTGTCTGGAGGAGTCTTTTATTGCTGCTTAAACTTTGATTATTTGTACTATGGGACGTTTTATAGCTCTGCATTGTTAGGAAGAATGTCATGTGTGTTTGGATAGTTTTTTTTCCCTTTCTAGAGAGTTCAAGGTTTCATTTTCTGTTTGGCTGCAGTTTTAAGTTTAGTTTTAGAAGCGACAAGTTGAAAAGAAGTGTTTCTCTCTCCCTGTTCTATTTAGAAATTCTGCTGGTTATCTGAAGGGGGAAATCTGCCGTTGATGGTTTGCCTAGAGTCCACCTGGGGTTCTGGAAGCTTTTGTGACTTAAAACCGTTCTGGGTGTATCAACAGGATTACTAGAACTTACAAGACTGGGTTTTCAATTCTCCAACCAAAGGACAAAATTCCAGTATCACTTGAGCATTAGACTTTGCTGTGTTGAACCTGTTTGAAGGGTTTTGTCTACGGCAAAGGTTTTGTTTGATTGGAACATTTTAGAGATCCTCAAAAAAACTCCAACAGGTTGGTCAAACAAGATTTCCTTTCATAAATCCACATCAAGTCTGCCCAATCAAGCATTATTTTCTAAGTGACCTGTTATCATATCCTTTCGACCAGATTCAAGCATTTTCCCTATTATTGACGCATAGCTAATAGGTCTGTAGTTCTCTGTTTACCTCTCTTTCCTTTCTTAAAAAGTAGGTTACTACTTTCCTTTGCCACTATGCAACTGAAGGCATAGTTACCAATTGTGGAGCAATTAAAACTTGGTGAATTATAGGGATAAGAGGCTCTATTTATGATAATCAAGTCTAGATAGCGTGTTATACAAGTAGGTCAAGCAAAGATGTGAAGTGGTCAAAATTAAGTATGTGTTTTGACGAAATAAATAGTGCAAAAGTGATGTACACATATCACGAACTAGATGGCAGAGCTTTAAGATCAATAACAGAAGGGTAATTAGGAATGGGCAATACATGTTGGTCAAGCTATCTTTGCTCACATTCAGTGAACGAAACAAAAATTATGAAGAAAGGGGTTAGGAGGATTTTTGTCAAAAAAACAGGCTGGTTAAGATGCGGGATGCGATACAGTACACAAAATTCATCATACCTCACAAAAAGAAAGTGAAGAAATATGTTAGATGTTTGTTTAAAGAAAGGGTTGAGGGAAAGGATGAGGAAATGTGATTAAGTGGATAGTGGGGTTTGAAAACATCAAATAAATCAAGTGTACTGTATTCTTAAATTTTATCATCTAATGGATAGAAATGGCACTGGGCAAATTGTTTGAGATCTATAACTCAAGCAGTGGGGTCCCAAGGTGACTCAGTTGCTGGAATAAATTAAAATTAGTTATTTGTATATAGAAATCCTACATAACCCTTCCCTCTGCTGTTCTCCAAGGACTTATCCTTGGCCACCTCCTACCTCTCATCTATGTTCTGCCCCTTGGCAGCATCAACAGAAAGCAAAGTGCTAGTTTCCACATATACACTGACAAACCCAGCTCCATCTCACCACCCCTTTCTTTACTCCTCTACTCTTGCCAAATGCTTGTCCATTGAACACTACTGGATTAGCAGAACTTTCCTCCAAAACCGTAAAGCTCTTTATTTTCTTTACTCCTTAGCCTTTGCACTGACAACTTTCCGTGGCTGGACTTGATTGTTCAGAAACTTGGCATCATATTTCAGCTCAAGATGAAACTCTGACTGCATCTTTGTGCCATCACTAAGACCACTAATTTGCACCTCTGTAACAATGCCAAACTCTTCCCCACCCCAGCTTATTTGCTGTTGAAGCCACCCACATTCATGCCTTTGTTGCCTCTAGACTTGACTCCAACGCTTCACACATTCTGACCTCCATAAACTTAAACATATACACATCTCAGGCTTCACACATTCTGCCCTCCATAAACTTAAACTTATAAAGTTTACATTTAGTCAGGTTTGGAGTTACTGTAAAAACTCCCTAGTCACCACACTTCGGCACCTGTTCAGCTACACTGAGGAAGAATTTAGCAGGGCTAATGCACCTAACCAGCATGCCTTTCGGACTGTGGGAGGAAACTGGAGCGCCTGGAGGAAACCCACACAGACACGGGGAGAACATGCAGACTCCGCACAGTGACCCAAGCCAGGAATCGAACCTGGTGGAATGAGACAGCAATGCTAACCTCTGTGCCGTCGTGCAGCCCACTTGGGGTCAGCCAAAACTCAGCTGCCCATGTCCTTCTTCACAGCAAGTCCCACTCACCTGTTACCCCTGTGCTCACTGACGTATACTGGCTCCAGTTAATCAACATATCCATTTTGAAATTCCCATCTTTGCTTTCACCCTGGAGGGCAAAGTTAGGGGATGTTACAGAGGTGAAAACAGAGGTGGAAATAGGTGATCTTCGTGATGGCACAAATATGAGATCAGAAGCCCATCTTTGGGTCAGATCTGGCACCAAGGCTGTGAACAGTCTGGTTTAAATGCAGAGGGATGAAGTTGATAGGGAACGGAGTTTAAAGCTGGGGCCAAAAACAGTGGCTTGAGTCGTCCCTATAGTTAACTGAAGGAAATTTTTGCTCAACTATTACTGGATGGCAGATCAGCAGTCTGATAACCTAACAAAAGTGGGGATCACGAGAAGCGACGGTCATGTTGAGTTGGATGTCAGAAATATAAATGGGTCAATGATAAATCCTTGGGGAGCATCAACAGTAACAATGGTCATGCCTTCAGCTGCCAAAGCCCTAAGCTCTGGAATTTGCTTCCTAAATCTTCCCCCCTCTCTAACTCACTTTTGTCTTTTAAAATGTTCCTCGAAATCTATTTATTTGAAAAAGCTTTCGGCCAACTGTCCTAATATCACCTGATGTATCTTGGTGTCAAATTTCTCTTTATATTGCCCTGTGAAGCAACTTACGATATTTTGTGTTGAAGGTGCTATGCTAATAAAAGATTATTATGTTTAAAACATTTAGGGCTCTGCAATGCTAGACTCACTGTATTGTTTGTGCTTTCAACAATCTATTTTAATGATAGTTAACTATAAAACATCTAATCTTGTTTATAATTGGAGTGCTGCATTTAAAACTTTCTTTTTGGATTTAGCCTCTTGGTCCTTTTCTTTAAAGATATATTTTCAACCACATTTTCACTATTTTTGCTGATTAGCAGGAATTCTTTGTTCTCCAGACATTTTAAAATAGCTTTCAGTCACATCAAATATCTACATATCTAACAAAGGCAAAGCACCATCAGTTAAAATGCATCATGCTTATTTTTGATCTCAGCATTAGCGTGGCACTCTTGTCTACAGTCACAATTGGATGGTTAATTGTTTGTGGAGCAAGAATGACACCAAGTGAGAGGAGCTGGGGAACTCCTGGGATGAGGGGTGTGTCCTATGATGAGAAGCGAGTAAATTAGGCCCACACAGTTCAGAAGGATGAGGTGTGATCTCACAAGAACACAGGGGCACAGTCTCAGCCCAAGGGACCAATCACTGAGAACTGATGAGAAGAAATTTCTTCACTCAAAAGGCTGTGGATCAATATTGTGGCCAATATTTATCTCTCAATCAACATCACTAAAAAACAGATTATCTCGACATTTTCACGCTGCTGTTTGCAGGAGCTTGCTGAGTGCAATCGGCTACTGCATTTTCCACAACAGTCACCACACCTCAAAAGTATTTCTGTGGTTGTAAAGCATACTGGGGACATCCTGAGGTCAAAAATGTAAGTCTATCTTTTAATATTCCTGGCTTTGCCATTTGCTGCAAGCAGGTTTGTCTTCATGGTTCACAACTCCCACACAGATAACTTGACTCTCTTTAAGTGGGACTATGAAGTACAGGGTGTCACAAACTGTCAGCTTGGTAGAGGAAACAGTTTTTGTTTGCATTACTTTCATTGCCTTTTAACGGCCAAATGAGCAAGCACAGTTCTGTAATAAACTAAATACCAACAATAACTTATGTCTCAAACTAGTGCTTTTCCTTCTACCCAAACCACTTCCCCAAGGTATGCAATTTTTAAAAATCTGACACTGTATTCCCTCTCACTTCTACAGACTTTCCCATGCTACATAAAACATGGGCACTGGCCAAGAGCAGCTTTGATTAAGGGTCTACTCCAAACAACTGACATTTCATCCCTCTCAGACGCCAGTGAAACTGTTATACAATTTATTTTCAGTTTAGCTTTCCAGATCATGGTTCTTATTATCACTGTCAATTATAAGCCAATATTACATTGGTGGTAATTTTTATTAAGGTTACAGTTTCTTGGCATCCAACATTTCTAGAATTTTGTACAGTTCCCTTACTTTGGTGGTGTAATCATAAAACCACAAATAGTTGCATACACCACCAGAATGAGTGGGCCTGAGTTAAAGTAAACACCAATCTCCAAGAATCCCAATGAAAACAAAGCCAAATAAAATCAGTTCAACATTGGAAAAAACATAGATGATTTGTCATCTACTCCCCCATCACCTCCGACAATCAGCCCTTCCCCATTAGAACAAATCCTGTGTAAGAATCACATATATACAAACTGCATTGCATTGTTTACCAGTAAAATAATTGTGTTAGCATCTATTATTATACTGTCCTACAGTGTTCAGAGTATTGTCTTTTATTTAGACCACACGAGCGACTTTCCAAAATTATTTAACATCACCTAACAATGAGAAATCAGGCTCTCCCATGGACATAGAATAGCTTCACGAGTGAACTTCTGAACCAAGTACTGTGGAATTGCTCAAAGTTAAGTCCAAAACATGTCATGGGAAAGGAGACTTGGAATAAGAGAGACAAAGTGGGGGCATATGATAGTTCAAAAATAAAAAAAACTCTAAACACCTCTGCAAATAATTTTATGCAGTCACAGCAAATGTACATTATTCCAATTCTGGAGTAGCATTGTTTATATAGGAGGATCTTTTAGCAACTAAGCAGTTAGCCCAGACTAAGATGGCTTATTACAAAATGAGTTGAAAATTAGAGGCAGGATCACAACTATGATACAGTTAGTTGACACGTGCTCTCCATCTTTCCTCTGCAGGCCCAATATCAACAGCTCAGCTGGCTTTTTATTGCATTATTGTAGGCGATAAATTGTGGCCTTTTCAGCAGCATTAAAGAGAATGTCATAAAACCATTTCTGTTCAAAAGGTTTCCAAGTAACGGAAGGTCATAAAGCTATTCACAAGTGAGATAAGCTACTTTATGGCTCATGATCAAAATTTTTTAAATGTTAAAAGTAATCAGTTTCTGTTGACACTCCAGAGGTTGTTGTCAAAATCAGAACCAAGATTTGTGCAACACCTGGTCAGGTGGAAAACTTGCAAATGGGAGAGGGAGCTTACCTGTATTTGAATGCACAATGTACAAGATCTTTAAACTGAAAATTACAGGCTTTACTTGCAAGAACAAAACAATTACTTTGACAATTACTGCAAGAAAATAAAGCAACAATGCAAAGCCACAACAAAATGGAACTGTTATCATATTGCTGAGACAAATAAGTATTTTTTTGAACCACAAAGACTAGAGAGGTCCCTGTTTCCATCCTCGTTCTGCTCTGAGCTAGCTGATCTCAGTCACAGCAATAGCTGGATTATTATGTCCCCTTGGAATGGAGGAATAAGACAATCAGTCAAGGGTCCTCGTAACGATGTCTGTTGGAAAAGTTCATATCTTGGTCACTGATGGGCTCACAACAAGCAGACTGTTTCCTGGGATGGCAGGATTGTCTTACAAGGAGAAATTGGGTCTACTGGGCCTATGTTCACTGGAATTTAGAAGAATAAGAGAGGATCTAATTGAAACATCTAAAATTCTTACAGCGCCAGACAGACTGGAAGCAGAGATGTTGTTTCCTTTGGCTGGAGGGTCTGGAAGAGGTCATAGTCTCAGGATGTGCGTTAAGTCATTTAGGAGTGCGATGAGGAGAAACTCAGAGGGTAGGGAACCTGTGGAATTCTCCACTAAAGAAAGCTGTGAAGGAAAAGTCACTGAATATAGTTAAGAATATAGATTTCTAGACAATAAAGGCGTCAAGGGGAGAGAGCAGAAGTATGACATTGAGATAGAGGATAGGCCATGATTGTATTGATTGGCAGAGCAGGCTCAAAGGGTCAAATGGCCTATTCCTACTTTGTGTTTCTATTTCAAACTGTATTTCATGAAGTGATGATGTGGAGATGCTGGAGTTGGTCTGCGGTAAACACATTAAGAAGTCTTACAACACCAGGTTAAAGTCCAACAGGTTGATTTTGTAGCAAAAGCCACTAGCTTTCAGGCCTCTGACCCTTTGTGAGATTCCTTACTGTGTTTCATGAAGTGACACAGTCCTTTAGAAACACGAGAGAAATGCCATATTACATTGAATCCCTGAATATTCAAGCAACTAACATATTTGTTGGAGTTTCTAATGAGATTAATGTACTGTCAACATCCTTGGCAAGTCCAAGTGACAACTAAAGAGTTTGTGGCTATTAAGTGCCACCAAGCTCATTAAGCTTTCCCTGTGGGTATTTGGCAAAAGAGCAGAAACACTGTCCTCTTGACCCAGTTCCTCAATTCTTCTACAATGTTGAAGAATTCTTTTGGCAGAAACGTTTATTGCAAGTGAAGCTCTCTCAGCTTCCAAACAAAGCCTGGGCAAGCTTTCTAACGGAACCACTGAAAGGATAATACTCCTGCGGGAACACAAAGTCTTCAAGAAAGATGAATACACTTTTAAGCTAATTGCTTCCTGAAGAGTAGTGTTAAAAAGCAACTGTGTTCCTACTGCACAATACTGTGAATGGTACGTAATGCTTCAAGCAGCATCCATTCATCCTAAATACAGATACGAGGGAAGTAAAGAGGCCCCTGTGTGAATCCTCATCTTTGCAAGATTGTTGATGAAACTTTCATGTTTAACAGTTGGTTTAAGAAAGACTTTTCACAATATTTCACAATCTCAGGACACCCCAAAACACTTTGCAGTTAATTTAGTGTTTCTGAAGTGAATTGCTGTTGCAAGAGACAATTTGCATACAGCAAGCCCCACAAACAGCAATGAAGTAAATGATGAGATCATGTGTTTTGTGTATTAAGAGATAAACATTAGGCAGGACACCTGGTAAAGCTCCTCTCTTCTTAATTGGACTAGTAGCATGTGATATTTTACATCCACCTGAGGTGTTTAATATCTCAACCGCAAAATGTTAAATAGTTACAACGAACTCCAACTTTTAATAATCTTTTCTGAGTCTGCTTTGGTTGGTATTTAGAAAAGAGTAACTGCTTAAAAGGACAGTCAGGGGCATGGCATCTTCATCTCACCGACTAGGAATCTCAAGTTATTACTTACCATGTCGTCAAAACTTTCTAACAAGTTCCATGTCAATAATAATAAACTAAGGAGAGAAATCAGATCTATAGAACTAATATGTGGCACTAGATAGCTAATTGGATTAATAAAGAAATAAAAGTATAGCAGTAAATAAGAATCCTTTGAGTTGAGAGATTGCATGGGGACTACTATCATCATTAATCTACAATTAGTGATTTGGATGAAGCAATGCATCTGGCAAAGCAAATAATCAGGAACAATACATACACAATCAGAAGAACTCAGAGCCAATGGGTAGTTGAAGACATACGGCATGCTTGCCTTCATCGGCCAGGGCACTGAGTTTAAAATGGTGCAGCTTTACAGAACCTTAGTTAGGTCGCACTTGGAACATAGTCATCAATTCTGGTCACCACACTACCAGAAGGGTGTGGACACTTTGGAGAAGGTACAGAAAAGATTTACCAGGCTGTTGCCTGGTCTGGAGGGTATAAGTTATGAGGAGAGGTTGGAGAAATTTGATTTGCTCTCACTGGAACAACAGAGGTTGAGAAGTGACCTAATAGAAGTCTACAAGATGATGAGGGGCATGGACAGAGTGGATAGTCAGGAGCTTTTTCCCAGGGTGGAAGAGTCAACTAGGCATAGGTTTAAGGTGTAAGGTGCAAGGAAATGTACGAGGCAAGTTTGCCTGGAACTTGCTGCCAGGGAAGGTAATGGAAGTAGTGTAGGTAAATATAATAGTGACCATATTGACAAATACATGAATAGGATAGGAATAGAGGGATATGGCTCCTGGAAGGGTGGTGGGTTTTAGTTCAGTTGGGCACCGTGGTCGGTGCAGGCTTGGAGGGTCGAAGAGCCTGTTCCTGCACTGTAATTTTCTTTGTTCAACATGGCTAAGAGTAAAATAATTAGAAACAGAGCACAGAACAAAAAGGGAAGCAAATATTAGACAAGTTTGACAATATGATCAGGAAGAGATTGTAGGCTTTGGCCTTAGTAAAAACATAAAGAGATGTTCAGCTGCATTAGCAGAGGATGCAATACAAATTTAAATAGGCTGATTTATTGCTGTATAATGGCACCAAATACTGTGTTGAATTTTAATCGATTGTAAGGAGGGCATTAAGCTTGAGAAGCTGCAGAAAGAAGCTGGGTGGTTGGGTCAGTGTAAAAGAAAAGTGAAAGGAGTTCTTTGGAAAATAGGAGAATTCAAGGTGACCTAGTTTACTTGTTCATGACTATGAAGGAAATGTGTGAAGCTGATTGCTTTGTTACTATGGTAAAATCTCAAAAAGACCAGAGTACATAAATTTATAAAGTGGCCAAAAGGACTAACTAAAGAAGTCAAATAGTTATTGCTTTACCCAAAGTGAATCAGAGTTGTTTGACAGGTTAAGAACAGTCAAATAAATTTGGAGAGCAAACGCACGATTGGGAATTGGAGAGCAGGCGGGTGAGCGGGGCTTTGTCAATTGAAGAGGGGTGTGCTTGTTTTACTTAACATCCATTGCCTGTTCCAAAAATGTGTTCTTCTGATGAACAGGGAATGCCGAAACGGAGGAAACTAGCTCAGTGCGGTCACTTTGCAGAATGTGGGAGATTGGATTAAGATCAGCCACCCAAAAAAATCTTCAAAATTACAAAACGGCAAGTCATAATTTACTATAATTCTGATACATTTAAGAGCTCTCTGAGCAACTATTGCCTCACTGTACTTTAATCACTATTAAAATAATTGCAAATGAGGGAAATAAACCTCTCTTCGCATTTACATAGTACCCTCTCGTCACAATAAATGCTGACATTAATGACTGGTTTGATCAGTTTCGCAAATATCCCTTTATTTGAATCAAAGGCATATTTAAAAACCACTACAGTATATTGCAATTCTTTCTCAACCCTCCTTTTAGTGGTATATGATAACAGAGCAAGCAAACGTAAGCCTCGCTCAAAGTACTGTTTTGAACCAGAAATGTACACCCTCCTGCGCTACTGTCCCATCAGTAAATTGGGGCATTAACTTAAATTGATTCCAATAAACAAACATTAGAAAATAGATAACAAAAAAAACCTTCAAACTGCCCTGCAGGAAGCCTCTTGGTCTGGTAGGTTGAATCATTTCTGGCTGAGGTTCGATGCTAACAAGTTAGCATTCTGAGAGAACTTGGAGACTTCAGACCCATCTTTCTGTAGCAATGCTTTTACAAGGGGAAAATGACAGCAGGCAGCAGTTCTTTATTTATACTTGTATCAGTAGACGAAATCAATTAACAAAGAAAACATGAGTTTGTGATGACTGCAACAATACTTACGAAATAATCACTTCTAATGCTGATAACTTCGATGTCCACAACACAATACTCCAAATACAAGGATCAGCTTTGTAAGTAAACAAAATGTAACTAAAATGTAGGAGTGATGGATTATGTACAGCTTGATAACTGCCCATTGTATGCATTCATGTTGTGAACATTCATAGAAAGCTGTGACTCGGAAACAAAAGCCTCAACTTAAAATACTGTACACTGATGAACTGCATAATTGTACAGTTGGGGATCATCCAGCAATGTGCATTCCCCAGCTACTCACCTTTCTAGCCCAGAGATACTGAAACCAGTTCTGCATTGCCTGCTTGGACGAAGACAGCTTGCTCAGTACAGACAAGGCACCTAATCTGAGATCTTCCTTAGTAACACACTTTATTGCACATGTACCTGCATGAGAAGAGCTTGCTTTTGAAGGAAAACCTGAATTGCACTGCATCAAATATTGTGCAGGAACCAAAGCCAAAAATAACTAGATTCTGCGCATTCACAGAACCCTGTTGCTCACATTTTAGCAACAATGCCCTACAATTAACTAGCACAATTTATTTTTCTGTATTTCAGCTATCAAACTCATCAAACTAAATCAAAGCGTTGGATCATCCATTACTATTTTTGCAGAAGAGTTCAGCATCCTTTCCAGGATGTATCTTGAGTGCCGGTCCTGAGAACTCTTCAGATTTATCCACATTTCACTGCAGTTTACTTGGATCAAACTCTCACATTCAGACTCTCTGCTCCCATTGGGATTTCAATATATTGTGCACAAAAGTTAAGTGCTTACAAAAATTGAGGATGAAGCCGAAAGACATAAATACTTTTGTTTTGTGCTGCTTTAGAAATAGAAATGAGATCAGAACAATTCTGTTCCAACTGAAAAGAACCAATATGGTGTTATTTTTAAACTAGCCCTAGTGAAAGTCCAAGTAGTTTTAGCAGTGGAATATTTTAGTGAATATTTTATTGAGCGGCAAAAATCATAAAGCAAAGTTTTGTGAATGATCGCCAAAGGGAGGGATGTCTGTTCTAGAATATGAACATTTCACATTTTTCACTGTCCAGGTCATCCTCTGCCACTGAACGGGAAAAACAGCAACATGGTCACAACATGCGATGTAACCTCAGATGCTTCAGTAGTTGACCACAGTAGCATTCCCTTTTGCTGACTTGTTCCTTGCCACTTAAGAATGAGACAACATTCTGCAATAGACATACACATGCAAAAAGCTGAAACCATCTTTTTTTAATCCCTTCATTGCTGGCAAGGTCAGGATTTATTCACCTAACTGCCTTTGCTAAGAAGATGACAAGCCACCAGTCCATGTGGTGTAGGCATGAGTGCTGTCAGGAAGGGAGTTCTGGGATTTTGACCCAGCGACAGCCAAGGAATACAGTTCCAAAGCAGGATGACGTGTGTGGCTTGGAGGGAAACCCACAGGTGGAGGCATTCCTATGTGCCTTTTGCCCTTGTTCTTCAGGATTTGGAAGGTAATATTGAAAAAGGCTTGTTTAGTACTGCAGTGTGTATTGTAGATAGTACACACTGCTGCCACTGTGCATAGTGGTGGAGGGAATAAATGTTTAAGGTGGTGGATGGGATGCCAATCAAGCAGGTTGCTTTTTCCTAGATTACGTGTTGTTTCTGGAGTAGCACTCACCCAGAAAAATGGGGTGTATACCATTACATTTGTGAACTGTGCCTTGGAGTCATTTCACATTGATTCTTTCAGGTCAAATCAAGATCAAGCATGTCAACCTGGACTGAATTCAGACCTGGAGTAATTTTTTCTTTTGTTTGTGATACAAGTCTACTGAATCATTCAATCTTCTCATAATTCCAGATTCTAGGTCACAGCTGCTTTGGGCTCGCCAATTTACTTTGGCTCCCAGCCTGACAACACCTTTTAAAATTATCATTCTTGTTTTCAAATCCTTCCATTATTAAAAATTATTTCATGGGACATGAACTTTGTTGGCTAGGCCAGCATTTGTATTGCCCTAATTGCTTTCTAGAAGGTGATGGTGAGCCATCTTTTTGAATCGCAGCCGTCCACATAGTGTAGATATATCTGCAGTGGTGTTAGGGAGGGAGGTCCGTGGCTTAGGCCTTCTCTACTTCCATAACAACCAGCATCTTAACAACACTCTAAGGCCTACATGCTCCTCCAATTAAAGCCCCTTGCACATCCCCAATTTTCACTACTCCATCATTGATAACTGTGCTTTCAGCTGCCAAGGTCCCAAGGAATTCCAAAACACTAAACAAATCTCTCCTCCTTAAAACTCCCTTCCCACTATACTCCTTACACACCTATGACTTCCCTTTCAATTCAATTTTCAAGTTTGCTGATGAAACCACCGTAGTGGGTCAGATCTCAAACAATGACAAGACAGAGTACAGGAATGAGATAGAGAATCTGGTGAACTGGTGCGGCAGCAATAATGTCTCCCTCAATGACAACAACATGAAAGAGATTGTCATCACTTCAGGAAGCATAAAGGAGAACATGCCCCTATCTACATCAACGGGGACAAAGTAGAAAGGCTCGAGAGCTTCAAGTTTTTAGGTGTCCGGATCACCAACAACCTGTCCTGGTTCCCCCATGCCAACACCATAGTTAAGAAAGCCCACCAACACCTCTACTTTCTCAGAAAACTAAGGAAATTTGGCAAGTTAGATGCGACTCTCACCAACTTTTACAGATGCATTATAGAAAGCGTTGTCTCTGGTTGTAACTCAGCTTGGTATAGCTCCCTCTCTGCCCAAGACCACAAGAAACTATAAAAAGGTTGTGAATGTAGCCCAATCCATCATGTAAGCCAGCCTCCCATCCACTGACTCTGTCTACACTTCCTGCTGCCTCAGCAAAGCAGCTAGCATAATTAAGGACCCCATGCACCCCAGAGATTCTCTCTTCCACCTTCTTCCGTCGGGAAAAAGATACAAAAGTCTGAGGTCACGTACCAACCAACTCAAGAACAGCTTCTTCCCTGCTGCTGTCAGACGTTTGAATGGACTTAACTTACTTAAGTAGATCTTTCTCTACACCCTAGCTATGATTGTAACACTACATTCTATGCTCTCTCGTTTCCTTCTCTGTGAACGGTATGCTTTGTCTGTATAGCACGCAAGAAACAATACTTTTCATTGTATGTTAATACGTGTGACAATAAATCAAATCAAATAAAACTTTGTCTTATCTCAGTGTTAAATTTTATCTAATAACACTCTTGTGCAGTGCCTGGAATGTTTCATTACATTAAAGGCACTATATTAATTTTGCTTTTAACAATGAGTTACAAAAGATTTGAATATTTGCAGGTTCTTCCAGGGATAAGGATGGATCACAGCTACTTTTAAAAAAACATAAGCTTCCTGTCACTACTTAATCTATCCTGAGCCATACAAAACAATCCTCCTCAGGTTACAAAAAAAACAGGGATCGTTCTAAGGATCACATTTTGCTTTCTCCAAATATTTCTGCTGTGAACCTTGTACTGTTTCCAAAAATACGTATGGAATGTGCAGTTTTACAGTCCCATTCCAGTATTTGTTAAGTTTTATAACAGGGGCTTTTTTACATTTAGCCCAAAATTTGGGACAGTAAGAGAAAGTTACATCTTCTGTGCAACATTCTCTTGCAGTATACCACCTATTACCTCATGATCATCCAGTCACCTCCTGCTGAAACCCTGGGCACTAGATCAAGAGGAGCCGCACATGGGCTAAGAACCCATAGATGCTCCCTGTCCAGAAACATACATGAAATGCAGTTGCATGGCAACAGTAAGCACCATGTTAAATACTCTAGGCACAAGCATGATTGAAAAGCCACATACATATGTGTACCTCCAAGATGATTCCTGCTATTGCAGATTTTGGGTCTCACTATCACAGATATCGGAAGTAGTTGAGAAAATTTTCAGGTAATTGCAAAGACTTTTTAAAATATTAAAAACAGTATTAAGAATTAAACAAGCACACAAGAATTAGCTCCTCATTAAAACAATGCAGAGATTTCCATTGCACAATAACTTAAGCACAGATCTCGTACTACTTTTAATCTCTTTGATCTAATAAAAGTCCACAGCTTAATAGCTTTACCCCGATGCCACAACACAATAAATTATTTAGTTAGATCTGGCTCCAAACGAGAGAACTAGTATATGGTGAATATATTCCAAGGTTCTCACACGTACAGTGAGAGCTGAGCTTAGTACACACTTTGAGAATTCAACCATAAATCTACCTACCAATTAAACATTGCCGGTACAAGCCTCGCTCTGCTCAAACGAGAAAACCAGGAATGATCAGATACATGTTGCCATTTGATGCCCAGTCCAACATATAGACCAAATGCAACCAACTCTATTGTCATTTTATTTCATTCACGTTTCTCATCTCAAGAGGTTTTCAACACTTTTAGCTCTCTTGCATCTAATTATTTTTGAGGTTCACATTTTTTTTCCCAAAAGAGAGAATCACTATTTCAAACTCAATATAAGTCACTCTTTACAGAAAATACCTACAGCCAAACGCTAGCTTAGAGTAGATAGGTGCTTGATCCCTGGCACAGACACAATGGGCCGGACAGCCTCATTTTCATAGAAGATCACAGAATCCCTAAGTGCAGAAGGAGGCCATTTGGCCCATTGAGTCTGCACTGACCACAATCTCACCGAGGCCCCATCTCCATAACTCCATTTACCCTAGCTAGTCCCCCTAATACTAAGGGGCAATTTAGCCAACCCATTGAGCCTGCACCGACAACAATCCCACCCTATCCTCGTAACCCCATATATTTAGCCTGAAAATCCCCCCGAGACTAGGGTCAATTTAGCATGGCCAATCAACTGAACCATACATCTTTGGACTGTGAGAGGAAACCCACATAGACACAGGGAGAACTTGCAAACTCTGCACAGCCAGTGACCCAAGTGGGGAATTGAACCCGGGTCCATGGCGCTGTAAGGCAGTAATGCTAACATAACATAAGAACATAAGAAATAGGATAAGATCATGGCTGATCTGTCGTGGCTCAGTTCCACATTCCCACCCTCTCCCCATAACCCTTAATCCCCTCTCTTATCAAAAACCCATCAACCCGCGTCTTAAAAATTTTAATTTTAAGCTGTAATTTATGAAAGCACATGCCTGAAGCAAATCCTTAAATTTATAAGATAGCATTAGTTTTGAAGATGTCACATCTTCTTACTTTCTTTACTTAATGTGCAGAACTCTAGGTCTACAGACATTGGATGCTAGTTGCTAGGGACAAAAATAGCATGTGCGCGCACGAAGATATATATACTTACCTTATATGTATGTACAGCTCTCACCCAATCCCAATCTGCATCAGACACTACATGGAAGTGTGGTGACTGGGTCCAGTCACATCTCCTTACACTTGTACAAAGTGAGCTCCCATAGCACATGGTCAACAATTGGTGCTGTCACACAGCTTGAGCACCTGATGCTCCCAAAGTGGTAGCATTTTTATAACAGAAATTGGCCAAACAGCATGTTCTGTCCAACTTGCCCTCAGGGAAGAAGTGACTCTGGGTTTACAGACACTATACCACTGTCACTGATTTACAAACCTTCTGAACTTTGAAACATACTTAACCATCATTAGCCACAATATCACAAGCTTCCTTGCCTTGAATAACCATGGTTATATGCAAAGTCATTTCACAATCAGTGGTATAATATAAAAAAAGTGACACAGAAAATTTACGAAACAGTTGCAAATGTTAGAATAGCATTATTTGAGTTGCAATTATTGAAAACCTCACACAATTTAACCCCTAACATTTCTGCTTTGATCCATAAACAAGCCTCCGACACAGAGGCTGGAGATGACAAAAGGAAAGATATTTAAGCTTTGTTCGTCACTGTGTAGCTCACAACACTGCAATGTGACATTTGAGGTCTTTGTGATCATTCACTGTTTGAGTAGATACTCTCAGCCTTCAGATTTACAAAAAGCACCTTAAATGCTTGGGTTGTACATCACAAATACCATTGAAGAAGATGGTCTCTGCAATGTGCCTTTGTCATAACCTTTACTCTCAACCATCCAAGTATCTTGCCTATTGAGCAAGGTTAGAACTGGTTTGATTACTCAAGCATATAAAGGCAGCACAAAACACTGCGACTGCAGAGCTTAATCAAAGTGCAAAATATACAGCTATATCACAGAAAGGATGGGAGTGCAGATCAAACCAGTGCTAGCGTGGTCCTAAAAACGACATTCTTAATAGACCTTGCAGCTGGAATAGTTATGGTACACAAAGTAAAAGCAAGCTGTAGCTGTGACTTAGCACAAAACAGTTTTCTAAAAATAGTGTATGCCCTTTAATAAATGAGAAAATACAATGTGACCTCAGTACAATCATGGAGGGCTCAACTACTTGTATCACCTTGGAGAGAGGGTACAGATGTTTCTGCCCCAAATTTCAAAAAGTTGAGAGTTGCATACTATCAAAACATTTGTTTTTGCTATTTCGATTTGGAGTTCAAGCTCTCTCCTCCCACTGGCTGTAACAGCACTACACCATCTGAAGTGAGCTTGGGAGGCATTTCAGTGCAGGACTTAGTTGATAATGGCCCAACTGCCCTCAATATGACAAAAAAAGTGTTCAATTATAGATATCAATAGCTCAGAGACTTTGCTCTGAAATTGCTTTTAGATTAAGTTGGACGCATAAAATGCCAAACACTGGCTACTGTCATTCAAAAAACAGTTCTGAAATGAATCTCATCAGAAATAGGAGATTAATAAACCACAGAAGGGAAAGAAGTAATGTGTGTTTTATTTTAAACGGATGAGCAGACAACACTCACTTTTGAGAGAAAATGATAAGAAATTGTTTTGTTGCCAAATAGTTAAAATCCTAAGCAATTGTAAGAAAAGCTGAAAAGATTGAACAGTGGATATTCATTAAAAAATATTTGACCAAAGTAGGATGTTACAGGGAAAGCACACACAAAACATTTAAATATTTTCTCCTATGTAAGATGTGAGCTTTAAGCTCAAAATCACAAACATCCTCTCAGTTCCCCAAACTAATTATTCAAAGCAACAGCAAAGAAAAACAAACAGAGCAATGACTGACATGAGCCACTGATGGGGAATTTAAACAAAGGATTAAAA
The DNA here is from genome assembly GCF_965287045.1 of Carcharhinus amblyrhynchos. Lineage (NCBI taxonomy): Eukaryota > Metazoa > Chordata > Chondrichthyes > Carcharhiniformes > Carcharhinidae > Carcharhinus > Carcharhinus amblyrhynchos. The sequence continues at coordinate 16,894,683 of NC_137334.1, read as the reverse complement.
GCCAATCGTCCTCAAATAGTCAGCCAACCAAAGTGCAACAAATATCACAAAAACATTCTCGCCAACTCCCTTGCTAAAAAACGTAAACACACTTGCCATAAAATTACCCCGACCATTGTGGACTTTGAGAGACGCATTCTCAATACGAAAGACACACTGCTACATCAAACAGTGAAATAGGTACACTTCAGAAGGCTATATGCCTGAAAATGCAGCGTAAATACAATGATCACCTGATCCCAGCCCCCTTGTGAATCATGTTTAATATAACAAAAATCACTGCAAGCCATATCAATGCACTGTAATAGGAACTACATCAACACAAAGCTCCCAGGAGAAATACCTTTCCCTTCATTTTCACAATTCAAAGCTGCCATCCATTGTTACAGCTGCCCCCTTACTACCTTAGAACCAGAAAAAAATTATAAGGGGTACATAATCACCATTTCTTCTTGGAATACAATGCACAGAAAGTAAAAGAGATCATAAAATCACCAATGATTATTGAATGCAGTTTTGAAGTTATTTACATTCTGATTTTGACTGATATTGCCACAGAAAAAATAACGAACAAGAAGACAGTCATCCAAAGGAAAGATTTAGGCGCTGCTACAAAAAGGAAATGTAAAACTGAAGCTTTTTATGAAAATTGGTTCCCCCCCCACCCCCGAAACTCTCCCCGCCAGACACGATTAGGGACAGCTTAATATTGTGCTGTTAGATTGTGACACAAAATATATTTTTTTAAATTTGTTTACCATATATTACTATATAACTGCCTTTCAAGGACAGTATCAAGAGATAGGGCAAAACAGGAGTAACTCATTTTCAAACCTTAAGACTACGTGTTTTGGAACATATGGCAGGACCTGCAAATATTGCCCATCAAGACATAGGGTCTACATTGGAGGTTGGATTAGCCGACAACATATCAGTGCCTCATTTCAAGGGACCACTCTTCTTCACATGACTATGAGGGTCTCAGGCTATACAATCAAGGGCAGGGCATCACACCAACATACCAAGCTTAGCCTCGTCCATGTACAAGTCTCAGACTGGATTGTTCTACAGAAAGCTGGCATAGACTTGATGGTCATAATGTGGAGATGCCAGTGTTGGACTGGGGTAAACACAGTAAGAAGTCTGACAACACCAGATTATGCTCTGTTTGTGATCAGAACTCCCCACTCAACTGACGAAGGGGAAAAGCCCAGAAAGCTAGTGGCGTTTGCTACCAAATAAACCTGTTGGACTTTAACCTGGTGTTGTGAGACTACTTACTATATAGACTTGATAGGCCACAGGGCCCCCTTCAGTGCCACCACAATTTATGATCTCATAATATGTCAAATCTATCCCGCTGCATTCTTATTTTTATTGATTGTAGCTCAGAATGGTATTGATAATAACACCACCACAAGATGTTAAAGATAGCAATCAGGTGCAGCATGAAACAGAGTTCCCCATCCTGAGGTAAATTACAACTAATTCTCCAATATTCAATGTTGTGCTTTATGGAGATGAACAGCACAGAGAGGGATCAAACAGTTTGTATAGTTCTGTACCATACAATGCAGCATTTATATCCATTAAGCTATAAAAGACAGCTTTTTTTAATGCAGATTAAAGGGATGTCCTACTGAAGTATTATTTTACAGTAACAATGTACATTTAAGGTTATCAAACAATTACTATAAACATTATTGCACGAGACCACAGGAATTAGAATTACATTTCTGCATTTACTTTTCAAGTTTATCATTTCCACATAATACATGTTAGAATACAGAAGTAATCAACTGGCAGGATATAGGCATAGTGTTTCCAATTCAACAGAATCTTAGTCAAGCATTGTGCAACTCAATCTAAATGGAAGAGAGTGACTGTATTATCATATAAAGTCTCTGGGTTTGAGCCAGTTACCAAACTCATCATTGGTACCAGTGTCTTTTCATGCAATCAATAATAGGAGAAAGATTAAATCCTAGGAAAACGGCAATTGAAGAAACATTACCACTTGCATTTTGCTGCTGTAATTAAAACAGCACTTTTCAGGCAGGAAAGCAACAATTGTCGGAATCACTTTGTCATACGATACAAGTGAGAAAAATCATGCAAGTTTGACATTTCAAATAAACACAACCACAATTAGGTACACAACACCGACTGTCTTCTCTTTTTACAGGGCAGCAAGTTCTGTTCCTCCTATTATTCATCTCTTGTGGAAAAACATGAGAATAGAGTAATATTCCACATTGTGAACAATGTCCTTCAGCATTATATGCAACTAAGTAAATACAATGAGTGCATTTAAGACAGAGATAGATCGATTCTTGATTGGTATGGGGATCAAAGGTTATGGAGAAAAGCAAGAGAATGGGATTGAGAAATTTATCAGTCATGATTGAATGCTGGAGGACACTCGATGGGCCGAATGGCCAAATTATGCTCCTATATCTTATGGTCTTCTGGAACTAAAGTTTATTGAATTTTCCTACTGTTTGTAATCATCAAACCCCAACTGGAGAAATTTTCTAGCTCTTTGAGGTAGCTGTGAAGGACTTGTGTGCATGCATGAAAAAAATGGTCCATAGTGTTTGACAGAGGAAAGATTTGATTTAATTTAATTTATTATTGTCACATGTATTAGCATACAGTGAAAAGAATTGTTTCTTGCACGCTGTACAGACAAAACCTACTGTTTGTAGAGATGGAAACACAAGAGTACAGGATGTAGTATTACAGTCATAGCTAGGGTGTAGAGAAAGATCAACTTAATGCGAGGTAAGTCCATTCAAAAGTCTGACAGCAGCAGGGAAGAAGCTGTTCTTGAGTCGGTTGGTACGTGACCTCAGACTTTTGTTTCTTTTTCTCAAAGAAAGAAGGTGGAAGAGAGAATGTCTGGAGTGTGTGGGGTCCTTAATTATGCTAGCTGCTTTACTGAGGTGGCAGTAAGCGTAGACAGAGTCAATGGATGGGAGGCTGGTTTGTGTGACGGATTGGGCTACGTTCATGACCTTTTGTAGTTCCTCGCAGTCTTGGGCAGAGCAGGAGCCATACCAAGCTATGATACAACCAGAAAGAATGCATCTGTAAAAGGTCACCAAAAGCAAGGCTGAAAACACAAATTTTAAAAGTTCATAAAGTTTGATGGGTTTAGAGCTCAGGTGCTAGGAGAGTATAACCAAGATGGTCAAAGGTTCGGCCAATGTTGGTGGTGGGGAAATATTAACCCTCTTCCAAATGGGTGCAAGTCCAAAGCATAAAGCTACTCAGAACTCAGCACAAACTGACACAATATTAACTGTCTTGCTCAAGAGTCCCCAAAAATGACCAATGGGGGAAACAGAAACAGCATCAGTGCAGGAAGGAATGTGATGGACTTAATTAGTCACCTCAAACTTCTCTCATCATGATTGCCACAACCGATGGCCCTATAATCATCAATATTTCATTCAACATTATATTGATCCACTTTCTCTTTCCAGACATAAGCTTGAAGAGACCAACTCTGAAACGTACTGCTGCTTGTCTGTCATTCTATTCCTGTAATGTTACAATTAACACAACTTTTTTTTTAAATGCTTTTCACACATGATACAAACACATGTAAAAAGAATATCCAGTAAGGTGGTGCTTTACAGTTCAGTCACAGCACCTATACCCACATGCAACCAGATCAGTGCTCCAGTCAGATCTCCACAGTTTTATAATAGATTTTCCCTTTCTCATACATAAAATCATAGAACCCCCACAGTGCAATGGGAGGAGGTCATTCAACCTATTGAGTCTGCACCAACTCTCTGACAGATCACCTTACCCAGGCCTATCCCCCATCCCATCCTGTAAACACATGCATTTATACTGCTAATTCCTCTTAACCTACACTAAGGGGCAACTTCAACATGGCCAACGCATCTAATATGCACATCTTTGGAGTGTGGGAGGAAACCGGAGCACCCAGAGGAAATCCACACAGACACAGAGAGAACATGCAAATTCCGCACAGGCGGTCAACTGAGGTAGGAATTGATCCTAGGTCCCTGGCCCTGTGAGACAGCTGTGCTAATAGTTTTCTAATTTAACCAGACTAAGTAAGATGGAAACTGTGTTACTGTATAATCTGTGCATGAGTGACAATTCCAGCACTACTGATGTAAGAATTGAGGAAGAGAGAGAGAGCTGCTCACCAACTCGAGCAGATTCCTTCTGGCGGGGGGAAGCCTTTATTTTTTACCCAATGATGTAGATTTTATCTCTTGAACTTATCAAGCAAATAAGCAAACAAACAGATCTGGCAAAACAATGGAGCTTGATGAAACCCAGCACAGCTCTGAAAGGGAAAAGACAGTGGATGGGTCAATGAACAGCGCGAGGCCTGAAAAGGTAGATACAATACCACATTCCAGAGATTGTTCACTGATAGAGCGAGAAGTGGCAAAGAATCAAAAAGGCTTCCTGTCTGTCCTGCCTGTTGACAAAATAAAAATGCCATCTTTTTTAAAGCCTGTGCTTTAAAAGCACATTGTGAAAAAATAATTAAGTACTGCACCAGAAAAAATATGAACACGTGCAGCAAGTGATTTACTACACTTACAGTTCTAACGGAATTAGACTGTTATCTGAAAAGTACAACTGTGTAGGATTACAGGGAGAAGGCAGGGGAACGGAACCAGGTGAGTTGCGCAGAGAGCTGATGTCGACACGATGGATCAAATGGCTCCTTTCTTCAGTGAAACAATTCCATTTTCCTTCCACTTTTAAATTACTGCTGCTTATTTCCTTAAATGTACATTACAGCTGTCAAACACTGCACTTCAAATCCTTGTAATACATCTGCAGCTTTAATGATACAGTAACATTAAAGTGAGCTTCAAAAACAATAATCTAAACCTTTTTCCTCAAAATAAACAGTTTGTAATTGGCCCAAATAACATACATATCACTGAAGTTCTAATCAGCAAACCCCTCATCAATGAACGAGAAAACCATCAATTTGGTGTATTCTGCATGTAGCTGGAATACTGCAATGGGGGAAGACATTCACTATACTTTAAGTGTACCTCTTTCACCTGTCGTAAAATTAAGCTCATCCATTAACTCTGGTGGTTGTGTCCTTACTTGCACAAAGTTCCATTCACCCATCACCCCATGCTTGATGACTAACACTGGCTTCCGGTCAAGTAATGCCTCAACTTAAATTTCCATCCTTTTATCGAAATCCCACCATGGTCTCTCCTCATCTCTGCAAACTCTTCCAGTTCCATAAACCTCAGAGATATCTACATTCCTCAATTCTAGCCTCTTGTACATTCCTCATTTTAATAGTTCTGCAGTTGGTGGCTGCACCTTCATTTGTCGAAGATCAAAGTTCTGTAATTCCCTCCCAAGACCTCTCCACCTCTCAGTCCTTTTTTTTAGCGACACTGACAACCTCTCTATTTGACAAGGTGTTTAATCACCTATTTTAATTTGGTCTTATGGGTGTCATGCTTTGTTTGATAATGCTCCTAGTAAAATGTTCCCATCACTTTAATAATTAAAGGTACCATATAAATGCACATTGCGGTCATTTGTTACAATATTCAACAAATCAACGACGTATGTAGAATCATGAAATGCAGCGGAAGGTTGAAAGTATTGGTAACACGGATATATTAAATATAATACACTCGAAAATGGCAATATACAGAGCACAATGGAAAAAAATGTAATGTGCAAAAAAATTTTGGTGCCGCACATTCCTTATTCCAACTAATTAAAAGCACTGAAGAACATAATTGATGCATTCCTAATAAAAATATTAAAAACCAATTCTGCAATCAACTAGAATATCGTGGCAACATTTTTATTGATGCGACTATAGATGTCCAGCTCACAGTGACATATGAGAATCCAAAACAAACTTCACTCTCTCTCTCTACAATGATCTTTTGGGGATTCTTTAAGGTCAATGTTCATGCTCACATATCATATTCACACCAGGTTATCAAAATCACAAACTTGGTCACCTAGCCAAGAATCTGGTATTTTTGCTTCTAAAGAAATAACAGCATTTGGAAAAACAAATATATACACCCTGATATTCTCATTCCCTGTGACTTTGGTAGTCTCCTGCATAGAAATGGAGAGCAAGAGCTGAGTCCAATGCAAAGAAAGAAGATGGCATACTCAAGAAGTGATGGGTTTTGGGGGTAAAAGATCAATAGGGCCTTAGAAGTGGCAGCTTAACTTGACTTTGTGGGGAAAAGAGTGCCAGGATGAACTAGGGGGTGGAGAGATTTAACAAGAAGAGCACACTGATGAAAGGGATGTTGGCTTGTGCCTCTGAACCCAGTCTGGGGCAGGGGAGCACTTACGAACAGAGAGAGCGATGAAAATTGGCTGTTGTGAAATATTTGGACTAAGATACAATGTGGTTATTCTGTTAAAAATACAAACATAAAAATAGAAACAAAATATATGAATCATAACACATCATTTCTAATTGAAAAATTCACAATTCTCCACTGAAGCATGCATCTAGGGTCCCTTTGGGTTATAGGGTTTAATTTTTAGACTGAAACCACATTTGTTTTATTTAGTTATTTCAACATTTAACTTTCCTCTTGAGGTTTTGCATGCTTATTATCTTATTCTGATGATGTCACTTAAGCTCCAAACGCAGTGAACAAACTTACTTTTAGAGCTGTGCTTCTATTGGCGGCTTGTTTAGAAGCAGTCGGTCAGCCTCTAATAGTTTTGTAGGTTTGGCATGCAAGACAACCCTGGCTGAATCATGCCACACATTTTGCCCTACCACTACTCATTATATCCTTCACGCAACACCTGCAATCCTTCGGAGAAGCTGTTACTTGTTGTACAGTGAACAGAGTCACGGGACTGGCAGCACTAAAATAATTCCCGAAGTATCAAATGTGCCAGCAATATTTTTCTCCACTGCCTCCTCTCCTGGAAGCCCAGACACATTTTGGGGTACAATTCCAGTCACTGAATGGCTTCTGGTAGCTCACCCAAGCATCCATTATTTGCTTGCAAGTCTGGACAGTATATGTCATTAGGTTATTGTTGAATCCCACCCTACTCTTGCCTGTCATGGGCACACCAGCATTTTCTACAGCAAGGATCACTGGAGATTAGTGACGAATGGTCACACTGGTTGCGCTCTGTCTAGCCTCAGCAAAATGCACCTCAAAATGCAACTCCGGCCGACAAAAGCCAACACCGTACACTGAGCTCATTAATCTGAATCTGTGATATACAAACTCACACAGGACAGTGTACTTAACAATATACACATCTGGGTGTGAGGTAATGTTGAGAGACTTTGCACAGGGTTTGTTTTAATTATCAAGGAAAACAAACATTCATCATGCAAAATGTAACAGATTTACTTTTAGATAAATGTAACTGGTATTATTAGAGTGGTATAAAGGGAGAAAGAGGAAGAATGGCACCAAGTGAACTGATCATTCAGAGAGTCGGTGCAGATGCAATGGCTTCATTCTGCACTACAATAATTCTGTAAGACTACACCAAATTCTCAAACTGATGACAGGTCTGCCCATTTATGGGTAAATTATATTGGATTGCCCCTTATTTTCAATGAAATAAAAGAAATTCTAGAAGTTGGTGGCATAAACCTTTAAGCAAAGTGTCGGAGGCACATTTAGTCTTTGAAGCTAAAAATATTTTAAATCCCAAAGAGAAACCAAACTGGGAAAGAATATTTTATATCAGAGTCCAAAACAAGCATATCTGAAACTCTTCACATGATTATAATGTCCTATATTACTAAAACAACATGTGGTGCTTCTGAAGCACTATTTTAATAAGCAGGTTGTTCTCCTCAAGGCCAGATGCAGCATTAAGAGAATGGAACATTTTCAAAACATAGCTATTGTAGACATTTGGTTGCACTTTCTTGTCTCAGCAACGACAACTTATATTTACATACTGTCTTTAACATAACTAAATGTCCCAAATAGCTTCACAGCTACAGTGCTTAAAGAATAGATCTAGTTACCCAGCACCAGTTTGAATTTACTGTTGATACTTAATTCAAAAATATTCTTAAAAATTTAACTTCACACACATTAGTTTTGCTTTCCTGAGTACTGATCTTGGAGAATGCAGGGTTCTGCAAATAGAATTAACAATTTTCTAGTGTGGGGCTGCAGATGAACAGAAGGTATTTGGTGACCTACCTCAGATGACAGACAGAAGGAAAACTAGTGGTTGGTTTTGTCAAATATTAACCCAAAGCTGCTGGGTGATGAGAGAACCATGCACTGTCACTGGAGTTTGATCTCAACCTGTGATCTGAAGAGATTTTAATTCAAATCCCACCATCAACAAACACCTATACTATGAGTTCCTTGGGTGGTCGGCACGGTGACGCAGTGGTTAGCTCTGCTACCTCAGAGCACCAGGGACCCGGGTTCATTTCTGGCCTCGGGTAACTGTCTGTGTGGAGATTACATGTTCTCCCCATGTGACATGGGTTTCCTCCTGCACTCCAAACGTGTGGGTTAGGTGGATTGGCCATGCTAAATTGTCCCTCAATGTCAGGAGACTAGTGAGGGTAAATGCATGGCGTTACAGGGATAGGGCCAGGGTGGGACTGTGGTCAGTGCAGACTCGATGGGCTAAATGGCCTCCTTCTGCACTGTAGGATTCTATGAAAGCAACTCCAATTTCCAACAAGCTTTTTAGTTGAGGGAGTACAAACAAGTGGTTTAAGCCTTCAATGTATTGACCAAATGCAGTCTCCATTGTATTGTCCTGGCTTTCCCATTGAAGGAGATGTCTGCTATAAGTAATTTGAAGCAAGATAATTGGCATTTTCATTTCAAAATATACAAAGTATTGGATAGGATGACGTGATCAACTAAAAGCTGTCTGCAACTTTTGATATAGTCCAGCATACAAAATAGACTTAAAGAAGGATACACTGCAATAAATTGTAACACCTTATCTCAGGCTCTGAATAGAAAAAATTCTCTGACATTTTTATTCTGGTACATTAATCACCTCACTCCTACAACATTCATTCATGTGTTTATTACCTTTAGACCTAACTATTCCAATATGTACGCGTCTGGTCTCCCACATTCTACCATTCCCAAATTTGAGATTATCCAAAACTGTGTCGCCTATGACCTAACACACACTATGTCCCATCATGGGGAGAACAGGGATCCATCAGCTCTGTGCTTGTTGAATTTCACTGGCTCCTCAACAAGCAATGTCTGGATTTTAAAATTCACATCCTTGTCTTTAACCCTCTCCAAGCCCTTGCTCTTCCCTACCTGTATAATCCCCTCCAGTCCCACAATCCTCTTAAGATATTTGCACTCCTCCTAATAGTGGTCTTTTGTGCATCCATGATTTTAATTACTCTGCGTTTGGTGGCTATGCCTTAAACTGCCTGAGCCTCTATGCTCTGGAATTTCCCTCCTAAACCTCTATTCTACTTTCCTCCTTTAAGATATTCCTTACAACCTACTTCTTTGACCAAACTTTTGATCATCTGACCTTGTGCCTGCTTATGTGGCTCTTTGTTTTATAATACTCCTGTATCATAGAAAGACATAGAGTCACAGAATGGTTACACCTCAGGAGGCAGCCATTTGGCTTGTTGTGTCTGTGCCAGCTCGCTATAACACTGCATGAATATGAGAATTAAATAATGGTGCTGGTTGATTTTTATGCTAATTAATTCAAGTACCTTTGGCCTGGAGTTGCCACCAAATCACCTTTTCCAATTTTCAAATCTAACTGCAGATTCTCCTCTAGCCACCACAGATGACAATCCAACATCAAATTAGAATTTGAATTTTGCTAAGTCAGTATCCAGTGTTTACCCTCAGCATCTGGCATACTATTGATTATTCATGCAGGTTTCAAACCCTAAACAGATCCTGACCTTAATTCTACCTGACCTTAATCTTCTGTGGATAAAGATCTCAACATGGCTGACAACATATTAAACCATTCTCCATCTGATTTCTAAATTACAAGGCTTTCTACAAATCAAATGCCACTTCTGACAATTGCCTTTTAGAAAAGGGATACTTATCCAATTCTTGACAGATCCTAAAATGTAGTGCAGCCTAAGACTCATTGTTACAGTATTTTCTCTATTTCAAAAATGCACATTTAATTAATATAAGGCAACCATAATCTCATTTGTATTTGTTAAAGTCAGACATGATTATAACTACAATGTAAAGACTGCAGGAAATTGAGTGTGTAACACATAAAGGGGTGATGTAAGACAAAAATATTGTTGGGTGGAAGAAGAGCATGTTTTGAAGCTTCATGATCCTATACATTTTCAACATAATTTAAAATTCAAATGAAGCAATTTTTTGTAATGATGACAGGATTATAACTATAATGACAACATCAACGATGACAATGTCTTACAACTAAAAAAACTACCCAACAAATAAGGGCCAGTCATGTACACAACTCTAATTTCTGGACAAATTAATAATAAAAATGCAACTGAAGACATTATTACATCTCAAGTATTTCACGCACCAAGTTAACATGAAAAGCCAAACAAATGCAATAGAATGAAATACACCTCTGTACAATTTCACAAAATTGATGTCTTCTGCTGCTTGCACAATGCCACATTTAACATATTTTTCCATCCTGCAATTACAAGCTTTCCAGCACCCATCACGTGGATTGCTCAACAGAAATAATGTAACTGCCAGCTCAAAGCTAATTGTCTGGATTTTTCTCTTTTTTTAAAAGGGGATTGCGTACAATCCATTAGTGGATTGTACATTCAGAGCTAAAAGCCTGCATGCTACGGTAGAAAACACCTCAACCTGTCACCTCTGTGCCAATCAAGCGTCAGCTGTTATTAACATTCCCTCCTAACTGAAACACAGCATTTCAAGAATTCATTCTTACCTACAGAAATGCATGGCCCCAGCAAACCATTTATTAATTTTCTGATTTGTGACCCAGAGATGAATACTGTACTTATTTATTTTTGAAGACTCGCTGGGTTACAGCAAAGCAACTGATCAAATTTTCAAAAAATGTCTAAGCCAATAGACTTTACACAGTTCCATGCAAGAGCAGAATGTAATCAATGCCATACCACTTTGAGAAGTATTTTCATCAATGCTCTCACTGCTGGACTGCTCAAGGGTCGGTACACTCTTCTTCTGGCAGCGAGAGTATCCTTTGGATTTGGCAACATAATCCCGGTGTGATTTTCCATAAGGACTCGTAACAGGTGTTGAAGTACCATCACGCTTTGAGAAAATGCCACTAAAAAACCGGAAGAGTTTGTGCTCCTGGGAATTAGACCTCACGCCACCTGTTAAAAAGCCATCCTTCCCCATCTCTAAGTTTTCAGAAAGTTTGTGAATGTCGCTGTTGTCTAAAGTCCTGTTTTTCCGTTTTCCCCGCTCCCACCGTCCAGGCTCAGAGAGTGGGTCTGTTTTGTTCAGCACTTCCCCAATATCTAAGGTGTTCCGTTTCTCATTTGTTAACAATTCCCCACAGTAAGGCTCTGGTTTTTGTACTTTGAATTCGCTTCCAGTCTCCACACCAGACAAACAGCTGGAGCTGCCGTGATGTTTCTCCTTTGATAAAGCTTTAAACTTCACTAGCTCTCCATTCCAGTGTCTGAAGCTGAAACTCCTTCGGAGTAAACTTGGATGCCTCTTGTCTGTGGCCATAGATGTTGGAAGAGTGTGTTTGATGGCATCAATGCAAATGGTTGAACAGTCGGATGGCAGAGATACACCCATTATTGGGGCTACAGACAGTAAACCATGTTCTCCTTTTGGAGCAATGTGCTTCGAGAAATCAGGCTCAGAAATGGGAGGTGACACTGTGATTGGCTCCTTGTCCCCTAAAGAATTCTTCAATGAATCATTTGAGTTTCTCTTGATGGTTGTCTCGATTTTCTTCAAAGCTGACTTGCTGCCAGCTCTTGGCGATTTCCTTGGATAAGGTGCCTCTGTATTGCTGGGCTGTAAAGGTGTCGAGAACTCTTTCACACAAAGGACCTTGGCCGGATCTCCTCTTCTACTTCCTTCAGTACAAGGTCTGACTTCTTCTTGGTCTTTTCCCTGGTTTGAGATGCTGGTAGTCCCAGTAATCTGTTCCCTGGATTCAGCCCCTGTACCCCCCAACCTCTCAGTGCAATGGGTCCAATTTTTCTTGTTCTTTAGTTCCACATCCACCGTCGCCAGCATACTGCTCGGTCTGGCTGAAGTCCCATCTCGGCACCTCAATGTGACCAGGTCTTTGGTTGGATTGTCCTTAAGTTTGAAACCTAGATCTCTGGATCTCCTCGCCACCTTCAGCCTGCCCAGTTCAAGGTGGCCAGTGCTGAAGGTGCGAAAGCTCCGAAGATTTTCCTGCGGCTCAAATTCATCTTCCACTTCACTACATTCGGCTGGGCACTGGCTTCCGGGCTGGTGGGCACTGCTGGGGCAGCCTGGCCGGTCTGGAGCCCCCTCAGACCGGGGGGAAGGTGAAGTTTTGCCACCAGCCTCGGCTGTGGCAGCCTCCCGTTTGACAAGAGTGAGGGAGATCCGGTAGACGGTCTTCCTCTGAGGAGTCCCCCTCTTCATCATCTCAGGGTAGGGTTCGTTATCCAGCAAGTACATGTCTCCTTCCACCCTTGTCTGTACCTAAAATACTCAATACTAGTCCACTTCACAGAAGAACGTCCAACACCGGTCCACTTAATGGGGGAACGTCCAACACTGGTCCACTCAATGGGGGAACGTCCAACACTGGTCCACTCAATGGAGGAACGTCCAACACTGGCCCACTCAATGGAGGAACGTCCAACACTGGCCCACTCAATGGAGGAACGTCCAACACTGGCCCACTCAATGGAGGAACGTCCAACACTGGTCCACTCAATGGAGGAACGTCCAACAGTGGCCCACTCAATGGAGGAACGTCCAACACTGGTCCACTCAATGGAGGAACGTCCAACACTGGTCCACTCAATGGAGGAACGTCCAATACTGGTTCATTTAACAGAGGAACATCCAACATTGGTTCATTCAACAAAAGAACACTGAACACTGGAACATGCAACACTTGTCCACTCAACGGATATCCAACACTAGATTGCTCAATGCAGGAACATGCAACACAGGACCACTCAACTGAGGAACATTAAACGCTCCTAAACGTGTGTGAGAGAATCCAGTCTATGCAGGATGCAGCACAGAGACAGAGGCAGGTGTGTGAAGAGCCAGCGCTTGGGGACCGAATGCCATTGATTCTCTCCCCTTTCCTTGGCAGATAGGTGCAAACGGGGGTTGGTTCAGTTTTGCCTCGCCCGCCTGCGAGCAGGGCGGGGGCACCGAGCACCGAGAGCGGACCCCTGGGCTGGAAGCGAGAGCAGCATCTCGGCAATGAGCAGAAAAGCGACTTCCAGCCCCGGCGTGTTAAAGCACTGACTCCCGGGGGCGGAGGATAAGCTGGAGAGAGAGAGAGAGAGAGATAAAGAAAGCTACAAACACCGGCCTGGATCCTCCTCCACACCAAAAGGAATGGACTCTTAAAAGGGCTTTTCAAATAACATGCAACAAAGATCAACATTTTCACAGTGCTCGGGCTAATCTGCAGTGCTTCAAAAATTAAAAATTTATTAAATAGATGTTTTATTCGTTTCCTACACCAACTCCCAATTCTAGTTTTTGTTTCTGTTCTGTTAACTTACCTCTAGCCTGTAATTTACTGAAAGCCTTGCAGTGAAGTTCCTGACTCAGAGAAAGTAACCATTTCATTTTAAATGTCTCCTTTCGTATTGGGAGTATTAACAAAGGTCAAATATCTGCATGATTCCAACATTCTTTTTCAAGGCTTTAATAAATGAAACAGGAAACTACTTTCAAGGAAAATGGGAAAATAATCCCAGGGTTTGACAAAGTGACATCCAGCTCCTCATTCCAATTGCCCCACCAACATTTGTTCGCTCAGTGAGAGGTTCTGACAGGATGTCTTCCCTTGTGGGTGAATCTAGAATTTGGCACAGTTTCAAAGTCAGGGGTCTCCCATTTTAAGACAGATGAAATGGAATTTCTCCTCAAAGGGTTGTTAGTTGTTGGAATTCTTCACCCCAGCGAGCAGGAGACTGGGTCATTAAATACATTCATCAAGGCTGAAGTAGCCAGATTTCTAACTGAAAAGAGAGTCAAGGGTTATGCAGGAACGGGCAGGAAAGTGCAGTTGAGACCACAATCAGATCAGCTATGATCTTATTAATGAAAGAGCAAACTCAATGGGCCAAATGGCTCACTATCTTCTTATGTTAGTGGTGGCATATATGTTGTTTGGTATAAGGCAGCATGGTAGCAGTGGTTAGCACTGCTGCTTCACAGCTCCAGGGACCTGGGTTCAATTCCTGGCTTGGGTCACTGTGTGGAGTTTGCACATTCTCCTCGTGTCTGCGTGGGTTTCCTCTGGGTGCTCCGGTTTCCTCCCACAATCCAAAACTGTGTGGGTTAGATTGATTGGCCATGCTAAAATTGCCCCTTGGTGTCCTGAGATGCGTAGGTTAGAGGGATTAGCAGGTAAATATGTAGCGATATGGGGGCAGGGCCTGGATGGGATTGTGGTCAGTGCAGGCTCAATGGGCCAGATGGCCTCTTTCTGCACTGTAGGGTTTCTATGATTCTATGAGGTGAACCAATGAGACAGATCTTGGGGTCTGTGTTAACAAATCTCAGACAGTCTCCTAGTATAACTACAATTAACAACAGCATACCATTTATATAGTGCCTTCAATGTCAAGATCTTCCCAGGGCTTTTTGTTCTTAGGCACTCCCATGGCATTAAGGATGGGTTTGATGGGTTCTAAGATGGCTGACAAATCTCTGCACAATCTGCAGAGTCAGCCACTTTCTTGGAGGATCAGCTAGAAGAGTTGGTGCCTCCAACGACTCAACTTTATCTCTGGTATTCCTGATGAAGTCTTTCAACATGCTTGGTGCACCCCCAAATAGATCTTCAGTATTTTCTCATAAGCCAGAATCTCTCATGAGTTGACGGGGATCTTTTATCTCTTTAGGGATGCTTTGACAACATCCCTAAAATGTTTTCACTGTCCTCCAGGGCATCTCTTGCTGCAATTGAGTTCAGAGTACAACAGTTGTTTCAAGAATCTGGTGTCAGACATACGAACAAAACGTCCTGCCCAGCAGAGTTGGTTTGATGATAAGCGCCTTGGTGCTGGTCAAGTTGGTTTTGGAGAGGACAATGCTGTTAGATCACCTCTCTTGCCACCGGAATTGGAGAACCTGCAAAAGTATAGCTGGTGGCAAATCTCCACTGGAGTTTGCTCAAGCTCCCAAAGCATACACAGGTGCAGAATTCACTCCCACCCAGTAAACCATGGTTTTAGTCTCAGGTTTGAGATCCTGGTCATTAAATACTCTTTCCCTCAGTTAGTTGAAAGCTGAGCTGGCATACTGGACGTGACGCTGAACTTCATCATTTATGTCTGTCTTTGTCAACAGGAGGCTCCCAAGAAATGGAAAAATGTCCACATTTTCCAGGATTTTGTTGCTGATCTTAATCAATGGGGGAGGATGTTGTTGGAGTTGTTGCTAGGGGACTTTAGTTTTCTGGGTGTTTAGCATACGTTTCTGAGAGTATCAGACAAAATTTAACACAAGCCACATAAAGAGATGCTAGGACAGGTGACCAAGCACAGTTAAAAGAAAGATGGAAAGGATAAAAGAGGCAATTCCAGAGTTCAAGAACAAGGCAGCTGGAGGCACAGCCACTGATGGTGGAGAGATTAAAATTGGGGACAAATAAGAGGACAGAATGTGAGGAGCACAGAGATCTTTGAGGGCTGAAGGAGGTTACTGAGATACAGAGGGACAAGACCATGGAATGATTTGGCTAAAAGGATGAAAATCTTAATCTGAGGCATTGCTGGACCAAGAGTCAATATAGATCAGCAAGTACAAATGTGGGCAGCAGAAATTTGGATAAGTTTAAGCTTAGGGAAGGCAGAAAAGGGAAAGCTGGCTAAAAAAGCATTGGAATAATTGAGTCTCGGGTGCAATAAAAGCATGTTTACAGTAACGGAGCTACAGGGAGAAAATCTCAATCTTGGTATTGTAAAAAATGCACGTTAGGTGAGGACAGAATTGAAGTTGTAGTGTCCATTTCCCGCATTGCAGAGTCACTCATTAAAGCTTGAGTTTTAAGTTTATTTATTAGTGTCACAAGTAGGCTTACATTAACACAGCAATAAAGTTACTGTAAAAATCCCCTAGTCGCCACACTCCAGTGCCTGTTCGGGAACACTGAGGGAGAACTTAGCCAATGCATCTAACCAGCATGTCTTTCAGACTGTGGGAGAAAACCAGAGCAGCCAGAGAAAACACATGCAGATACAGGAGAACGAACAAACTCCGCACAGGCAGTGACCCAAGCCAGGTATCAAACCCAGGTCCATGGCACTGTGAAGCAGCAGTGTGCCCAGTCAAGATTACAAGCTGAAAGTTGAAAATGGAGACGGGCGGAGGAAGGAATGAGCTTCACATGGCAAAATACCTTTTCTATAATGTTCCTCCTCCCTTCTCTGTTGAATTAAACTTTCCCCTACATGTTTTTCTCAATGCATTTACACTGAAAAGTCCTAGAAAATTTCAGGGTATGCTGCAGCATGACAAACCAAAATACTTTCAAGTGTTGAAGACTAGAAGCTCACACTTCAGTCAGGAGTTATGCATGCTACTGACTCATGTCAGAACAAGTGCGATAAAATTCATATTTCTACAGGATTGTATGTTTTATTTTAAAGATCATTTAGAAGCTCATATAGAAACATTTTTAACAAAGTGAGAAAATGGCTTTCAATAACCAACCCCAGATGAGATTTAAAACTTTGTTAGTACGATCCTTTTGCCAAAAAAATATTTTAAACATAAAAATAACGCAAGGCATTAAAACATGTGAAATAACACAGCAAGGCTTGTGGGAAAATAACTGAAATTCCCTTAATCTAATGAGCATCCAATAAGAACTGAATGCTAGGCTACAAACTATTAATGACATTATGAATTAAATTTAAAGAAAAATATTCGCTAACTAAAAAATCCCCAAAGTTTTAAAAAGCCCCTTATTAATAGATTGCTACTTTCTGCAAATCAGCAGTTACATTTATCATGGAGCTTCTGTGAAGGAAAGTACTTGTAAGTAAAGCCAGTTAATGCCCATTAAAGATGATGCCTACTTTGTGCGCAGGCACTGTAAAAGTTACATACAAGCATAAGGATTAGGAACAGAAGTGAGCCATCCCAACCCTTGAGCTTGCTCTGTTACTTGATAAGATATTTGATATTCATGGCTGATCTGACTGTGGCCTCAACTCTACTTTCCTGTATACTTTCATAACCTTTGACTCCTTTGATAATCAAGAATCTACCCAACTCAGCCTTAAAAATATTCAATGACCCAGCCTCTACTGCTCTCTGGGGAAAAGAATTCCACAGATTCACGACCCTCAGAGAGAGAAAAATTCTCCTCATCTTGATCTTACATAGGAAACCTCTTATTTTTAAATTGTCCCCACCCAGTACGAGTCACTCCCACCTAGGGAAACATTTTCTCAGCATCCACTTTATCAAGTCCCCCCCAGGATCTTGCATGCCATAAGAACCACCCAAGTCAAGGTACTCTTGAATGTCAGGTAAGATTTTTTTTCACGTTGCTGGGGCCAGGCAGGCAATCCTGGCAACCAGAAGGGTCAACCTTCTAGCAACATGTCGATGAGTGACAAAAAGATTCTGTACGGAAGAGGTGTTTAAGACACATCTATATTACATACATGATCAATTACAAATCTTAAGAGATGGCCTTAAAGGGAAAAACCAAGCTATAGGGAAAAACATAAATTAGCAGCCAAGTCAGCTGCCGTCCTTTTGCAAACATCCCACATGCTGGCTCAAGTGAGAAATATATTCGATTTTAAAATAGGCCTTAAAATATTCGAACTTCCAGCAATAATCGGAATGGGAGCAGGAAATAATAAGAATCTACATAAACAAAACAAAAATCTACACCTTTCTTTATTTTCATCACTCTCACTCACTGCAGTTACTTTTCTGAAATGACAAAACCTCTTTACTCAGTTTAGTAATTCTAAGATTCTAACCAGATCTCCTTGTTACAAGATTATAGAAGGAAATATTTCACTGAGCAAAGTAAAATAATTAAAAAAAGAGTAAGACTGAAGATACTAAAGAAAAAAGCAAATATTTTTACAAACAGAAAACAAAAGGACCAAATATTAATAGAACAAATACTCCAGGTCTATGCTGAAAAAGCTTACATCAAGCAGAGCTGAAATGCAACAAACTATTGTTCCCAGAATATGAAATTAAATATTTAATTTTAAACAAAATATATATGTGGCAGATTTGGTGATCTCTGAATATTCACAAACCTGTTAGCTAAGCTCACCAAAACGTAATCAACTCTATTAATTGCAATCCCATCTTCATGAGAAATTCCTAAAACCACATGGGCGAGATTTTATGGTCTCGCTCAGACGGAACCAGAAATTCCACCCGAGGTCAACGGAGATTTCCGTTGTCAGACCTTCACCGCACCAGTTCCATAGGGGGCACGATGGTAGAGGTCCGGCCTTTTCTTTATTCGTAAAACAAAAGTTACGACGTACAAGACAAAACATAAAGCAATTTACATTAAGCTAGACTGTAAACTTCATACATCCTTAAAACCATGGGTTTGCTGCACTAATTTTGTGGAAATAGGACTGCCAAAGCATCACAACTTGCTCAGAGATTTAATTAATTCCTAGTCCAAGTGCCACTCACCCTGTCCTTGCCTCCCAACATGCTAAGTCCCCAACATCTCAAAATTAAAATGTGCATTCTCACCTTAGAATCCTTTCTTGACCTACCTCATCCATCCTTCACCATTATCTCAGCAGACACCTCCAGCTCTATAACTAGATCCCACTCAAACTCTCTGTTCCTCTGACCTCTCATGCACCCATCTCCCTTTTGCCCCATCGTTTGTAGCCATCCTTAAATCCATGTGAACCCATGCTTCAGAATTCCTTCACAGTCCTTCCTCCTCACTTCTTAATTCCTTCCTTGAAACCAAAGCTTTCTGTCATCCGTTTAACACCCCCTTAGCTAGCGAGAAATGCATGCTGTGTCATTGGGCCTGATTTTACCATCAAGAAACTTGATAAAGTCTAACGAGGGACGAGTAGCGCAATCCGCGACCATCTCCACAGACGTTTCCTTTTACCAATGGCTGAAAATGGCCACGATCTGGACCATGCCTGAAATGGGCATGAAGGCCATTTAAATTGAATCAATGGGCTGGATGCCCAAATTTACCAGCACTTCCCGCTTTACCACCGCGTCTGCTCATCCAGATTCGGCACGAAACAGACATGGTCTGCAAAGGTCCGATTTGGGCGCTTCAGCTTCTGAGGAGGCAGCTCCAGGGCCCTCTGACTCAGATAGGTTGGGGGAGGGAGAGGGGATGTAGGGGGAAGGAAAGATGGGTCAAGTGTCTCTCGGGGAGGGTGGGGAGCAGGTCAGATGGCTCGGGGGTTGGGGTCAGGGGAGGTCTGCTACCACTCTGTGAGTGATCGATGGGGGGGGGGGGGTACATGGGGGTCCACTGCCAGTCTGCTAGCAATGGGGGGGGGGGGGGGGGGGGGGGGGTGTGGTCAGGGAGCTGTGATCAGGCTGGGTAGAGAGGGAGGGGGAGAATAAGGAAGTCAGTTATGTTGTGGGGGCCAGCAGAAGGCATTATCCAGCCCGAGAGCGATGTGGCAGGAGAGCGATTTTCAATTTTTTTATTGCGCATATGCAGTTGACGGCTCTGATCGGAGCAGCAGCGGTTCGGGCACAATAAGCCCCACCCATAGGCTTCTGCAACACGATTCAGAATCGCTACTATTTTTTCAGTTACAGCGTGTATGGGGGCGTCAGAGAATAGGTCTAAAAGTCAGATCTAAAACATTCTGAGTTTCAAGTCCGGCTAGGACTTAGAATTAAAATGGTAAAATAAGGTTCAATATCTCTGTGCAGTACTTTAGAACATTTCACTAAATTAGTTTCTCTACAACGTAATTGCCAACTAGTTTTGCTAACATCCTGTATAATATTTTTGTTGTCATTATAAAGTTTTCATTGTGGTTGGTTTTTTTATAATTTGAATTGAAACATACATGATTACTAATTTACAAATACTGAAGGATGTTATTTTAGACTTAACAGCAAGACTGGGCAATGCTGAGTGAGCACAATTCTGAAATCACACAGCTGTGTTACAAATAAGATGACACTTGTGTCACTAGCTGGCAGAAACACCACTAAAAGTATTGTCCAAAAGACACATGTAGACCGCTCCTGCCTTGACCATTAAAACTGCAATGCCACATTTTTATATCATCACCAACATTGAACCTCTCACTATAAATGAGGCCGATTGCAGAGCACTGTGGCCAATATGAAGTCAGCTTCAACTTGGCTTGGCCTGGTTAGAAACTGGCTATTAGAAAGATATATGAAACATAGGTTAAAAAGAAACAAAGCAAGGGCCTTCGTTTCTATAGCACCTTTGGGTGGCACAGTGGCCAGCACTGTTGCCTCACAGTGTCAGGGACCAAGGTTCAATTCTGGCCTTGGATGACTGTGTGTGGAGTCTGCACATTCTCCCCATGTCTGTGTGGGTTTCCTCCAGGTGCTCCAGTTCACTCCCAGAATCCAAAGATCTGCGGATTGGGTGGATTGGCCGTGCTAAATTGACCCTCATGTCAGGGGGATTAGCGCAGTAAGTACATTGGGTGCGATGATCTGGAGGAGGGAACCGAGTGTAGGGTGTCGAAATTTGCTGATGACACCAAGATTGGGGGAACGGCAAATTGCGCGGAGGGTGTGGAGAGTCTGCAGAAGGATCTAGATAGGCTGGGCGAATGGGCCAGGAAATGGCAAATGGAATTTAATGTTGGCAAGTGTGAGGTGGTCCACTTTGGTAGGAATAATGGTAGGAAGGACAATTACTTACATGGCGAAAAACTGCAGCAGGCGACGGTGCAGAGGGACCTCGGGGTCCTTGTGCATGAGTCGCAAAAACCCAGCTTGCAGGTGCAGCAGGTGGTCAGGAAGGCGAATGGGATGCTGGCCTTCATAGCGAGGGGGATTGAATATAAAAGTAGGGAGGTCTTGCTGCAGCTGTATAGGGCATTGGTGAGGCCGCAGCTGGAGTACTGTATGCAGTTTTGGGCGCCGCACCTGCGCAAAGATCTTTTGGCCTTGGAGGGAGTGCAGAGGAGGTTTACTAGGCTGATACCGGAGTTGAGGGGGTTGAGCTATGAGGAGAGGCTGAATAAACTAGGCTTGTACTCGTTAGAGTTTAGAAGAATGAGGGGAGATCTCATTGAGACATATAAGATGATGAATGGGATGGATAGGATAGAGGTGGAGAGACTCTTCCCGCTCAAAAAAGACAGTAGGACTAGGGGGCACAGCCTCAAGATAAAGGGGGGGGCGGTTTAGAACGGAGTTGAGGAGGAACTTCTTCACTCAAAGGGTGGTGAATCTCTGGAATTCTCTGCCCGTTGAAGTGGTGGAGGCTGCCTCGCTAAATATTTTTAAGACGCGGGTTGATGGGTTTTTGATAAGAGAGGGGATTAAGGGTTATGGGGAGAAGGCGGGAATGTGGAACTGAGCCACGACAGATCAGCCATGATCTTATTGAATGGCGGGGCAGGCTCGAAGGGCTAGATGGCCTACTCCTGCTCCTATTTCTTATGTTCTTATGATTGTTGTCAGTGCAGGCTCAATGGGCTAAAGGGCCTCCTTCTGCACTGTACGGATTCTATGATTCTTTCAAAGTGCATCGGAGCCAATGAAATACTTTTCAAATAAAGTGTTTTAACGTCGGAAACACGGCAGCTAGATTGCACAGTGCATTGCCCCATAAACAGCAATGTGATACTAACCAGCTACTGCTTCAGGGAAACTGGTTGAAGGATGTTGGCAAAGGCATCAGGAGAACCCCCCCCCACCTCTTCTTCGAATAATATCATGGAAACTTCTGAATCCATTACAGAGGTCGGATGGGACATCATTTTAACATCTCATCCAAAAGGTGGCACCTTCAACAGTGCAGTGCTGCCTTAATAATGCAGTGGAAATGTCAGCTATTTTGTGCACCAGTCTCTGGATTGGCCCCCTAATGCCTCCCTGATCTTCCCAACTTCTGATTTAGAGACAGGAGTGTGACCACAAAGACACCCTCAGCTGACACAGGTTTTTTGACGATGGCACTGCTAAGAAAAGAGAAAAGTTGAAGGTAACAAGCAACCTTGAACCCAAGTATGAGCAGCCAATGAGACAAAAACACAACGAATGAATTGTGACAAATCAAGAGGAGATCAGGTCGAATGCGAAATTAACGCAGAGGCTGAGAAGGATGTTTCATATATTTTAATGATCAGAAATGGAAAACATTTTGTTTCCTCAGCAAGAATAAAATACATTTTCAGCATTTCAACAGAATTGCTGTGGCATATCTATAACAGGAAGCCTACGACCACGTTTGAACTGCTTTCTTATGGAACCACGATAACTCTATTAACAGGAATCCATCTAACGAGGTTTACAGAAAACATTTCAACAAGCATTTACTGTATGTGTTAGTGCACCTTAAACTTTAACCAACCTTATACATTTAAAACATATATTTATATGGTGACCAGTGGTTTTAGAATCAGCTCTGGCCAGATAGTCCCTCATTTACACTGCCAGATCACAACAATGCTAAAAGATGGAGCTTCGCCTTTTCACCTATACTTTCTAAATGTTTAAATCAACTTCAGGCATGTTACCAGTGGTCAAGTAACTTTTCAGGCACTTTGTAAAGTTGAAATAAAAACAGTTAGTGCTGGAAAATCTCAGCAGATCTGTCAGCACCCCTGGAAAGAGAAATAGAGTTAATGTTTCTAGTCCAACATGACTTCTTCAGAGCAGAACATCACTTGTGGAGGAGCAGCACATCTTCCAATTTGGCAGTTTACAACAGCCTTTGGGACTCAATACTGAGTTACAACTTCAGACCATGAACTGCGTCCTCCATTTTGAATTTTGTTGCTTCTATTGTGTGTGTTGTTTTTGGTTTCAGACAAATTCTGCTATTAACATCTACTCTGGACTTGCGTTTTGTTTCTTTGCTCTCACCATTGCCACTCCGTTTGCTCCATAACATCTTTGGTATTTAATCTCCCCTGTCCTCTGACTCATCCCACACAATTTCCTTTTATCCAACTGACCACCACCGACCCCTCATATTTTCACCAGCATAAAATCCATCACATTTCTACCTTGATTCCAGAGAAGTGTCCTACTGGACTAAAAACTTTAACTCCATTTTCTCTCCACAGATGTTGCCAGACCTGCTGAGCTTTTGCAGCTCTTTGATTTTTACTTCAGATCTCCACCATAAGCAGTATTTTGAGGCTGGTTTGACTTCATCCAAAAACAGGAGTAAACCTGATGTTAAATGTAAATATTCCCACTCAAGTTAGAATGGGCCACAACCCCAGGGTTACATAGCAACTTACACACTCCTTCTTACAGTGATATGGTTATGAAAACATCCTCAACAGTGTGACTATTTTGTGGATGAGCAGACCTATGTACAAGCAAACTGTTCTAACGCTGTATTGCTTTGCAAGACGCACAAAATGTGATTAGAAGACACCTTTTGACCGATGCAATGTTTAACGAATATTCATGAAATCTTCACTAAGGGGCTGCAGGAGTTGCTTTCTAAACACAAGGTACGTCAGTGAGCCAAGTTTTCTTCAGGGCGAGGAAACAATTTCACCATCAGTAAACAATCAAACAAATCAAGATGCTTAGTTACAAGTTGAACACAGATTGATAGATTGCTTGGAGAAGTCGGTTTCATTGTTACCTGAAAGCCAGACTAATGCAATGATGTTGACAAAATAACTGAAAGTCATTGGTTATTGACAAAGGACAGCAGGCCTGCAAAAGGGTAGTTTTTTTAAAAATTGCCAACACTTTGATTAATTTCTACACTTTTGTATATTGAGCTAGTTTATATATGGAGTTATGTCACAGATTAGCCATGATCTCACTGTTTGGCTGGAGGGGTTAAATAGCCGGCTCCACTTCCTTTGAACTTATTTCAAACACATGTCCTGCGAGCAAACCGTACTGTGAGCCAAACTGAATAACAAAAAAAGACAAAACCACAATAAATCTTCCCAGCATTGAAATGATTTAGTATTTCTAATCCATTTGTGTCTATCCCTCTGTTGTTTTATTAAACAAGAATTGGAACTATCAAGGTTTTTTGGGGACATGGTGATATACTGGTAACATCACTGGACTAGAAATCTAGAGGCCCAGGTTAACACTCCAAAAACATGGATTCAAATACCACCACGGCAGCTAATGGAACCTAAATGCAATTAATAAATTGAATTGAATGCTAGTCTCAATAATGGTGACCATGAACCTATCATTAATTTCATAAAAATCCATTTGGTTCACTTATGCTCTTTAGGGAAGGAAATCTGCCATCTTTACCTGGTCTGGCCTACATGTGACTCCAAATCCACTGAGGTTGAGACTCTCAACTGCCTTGTGAAATAGCCGAGCATGTCACTCAGTTTAAGGGCAATTAAAGATGGGCAACAAATATCAGCTTTGCCAATGACACCCATACCTTAGGAGAGAACTTTAGAAAGTATTTTATGAAACCCATTCTTTTCATCTGCCACATACACAATTTGTCCTACCTTGTGGGATATTTTCTTAAGCTAGATTTCTTCGAGGTCATTTATTAAAACTGTAAAACATTTATCCACCTTGTTATTTGGAATCGTGACATTTCCATGGCTCCAACTGCAGCATGTTTTCTTACAGTATTTGAAACTATCTGCCTAAATTTAAGATCTTTCCTTTTTTTTACTGTTACTTTTGTTTTTGTTTTCCTTCTTATTCTCACCATATGTTCTTTAGAGGGACACCCTGCTGACATTATCAAAAGCTGACAGGCTGTAGGAAGTATGTTGGCAAAGACTGCTGCAATCAAGAGAAATGCGCTTCAGCAATTCCTGGGCTCAATCTACACATGGAGCATGATGCTGCGGTGCACAGGTGCAGATCTGCAAAATACACTTGTTCTATAAATCTAAAAGCAGCACGACATTCTCACTGTCATTCTTCCCATCATATGTATCAGCCATGGATAAGTGCTTAGCATTCCGATTTCCAAGTCAGATGGTATTAGTTCAGGTCCCATTCCAGGAACTGTGCACAAAGCCCAAGGCTAGTGCACTATTCTGGGAGTGCTGCATTGCTGGAGGTGCCATCTTTCGGATGAGGCAATAAACTGAGGCCCCATCTGCCCTCTCATGTGGGCATGAAAGATCCCAGGACATTATTCATGACCTCAGGACGTTACAAAGCATTCGTAGTCAATTTAGTACTTTTCAAATGCAGTCATTGTTATAGAATAATGAACCAAAACAAAGAAAATTACAGCCCAGGAACAGGCCCTTCAGCCCCCCAGGCCTGCATCAACCATGCTACCCAACTTAACTAAAACCTCCAACCCTTCCGGGGACCATTTCATAAAACGTAGAACATAGAAAAGCTACAGCACAAACAGGCCCTTCAGCCCACAAGTTGCGCCAATGATATCCCTACCTACTAGGCTTACCTATAACCCTCAATTCTATCAAGTCCCATGTACTCATCCAGAAGTCTCTGAAAAGATCCTGTCAAATTTGCCTCCACCACCACCAACGGCAGCCGATTCCACTCACTCACTACCCTCCGAGTGAAAAACTTACCACTGATATCTCCTTTGTACCTAGTCCCCAGCACCTTAAATCTATGTCCTCTCATTGCAACCATTCCAGCCCTGGGAAAAAGCCTCTGAGAATCCACCCGATCTATACCTCTTAACATCTTATACCCCTCTAGCAGGTCACCTCTCATTCGTCATCTCTCTAAGGAGAAAAGACCGAGCTCCCTCAACCTATCCTCATAAGGCATGCCACACAATCCAGGCAATATCCTTGTAAATCTCTTCTGCACCCTTTCAATAGCTTCCAACATCCCTCCTGTAATAAGGCGACCAGAACTGACCACAGTACTGCAAGTGGGGCCCAACTAGGGTCTCATAAAGCTGCAGCATTATCTTCCGACTCCTAAACTCAATCCCTTGATTGATGAAGGCCAGTACACCATACGCCTTCTTAACCACATCCTCTACCAGCGAGACCGATTTAAGAGTCCTATGGACTCAGACCCCAAGGTCCTTCTGATCCTCTACGCTGCTAAGAGTCTTACCCTCGATATTATGCTCCTTCATCCCATTTGACCTGCCAAAATGGACCACTACACATTTATCTGGGTTGAAGTCCATCTGCCACTTCTCTGCCCAGCCTTGCATCCTATCTATGTCACAAAGAACAATACAGCACAGGAAACAGGCCCTTCAGCTCTCCAAGCCTGTGTCGCTCATTGGTCCAACTAGAGCATTCGTCTGTATCCCTCCATTCCTAGTCTGCTCATGTGACTATCCAGGTAAGTCTTAAATGATCTCAGCATGTCTGCCTCCACCACCCTACTTGGCAGTGCATTCCAGGCCCCCACCACCCTCTGTGTAAAATACATCCCTCTGATATCTGAGTTAAACCTCACCCCTCTCACATTGAGCCTGTGACCCCTCGAGATTGTCACCTCCGACCTGGGAAAAGGCTTCCCACTGTTCACCCTATCTATACCCTTCATAATTTTGTACACCTCTATTAGGTCTCCCCTCATTCTCAGTCTTTCCAGGGAGAACAACCCCAGTTTACCCAATCTCTCCTCATAGCTAAGACCCTCCATACCAGGCATCATCCATTAAGCCTCCTCTGCACTCTCTCCAAAGTCTCCACGTCCTTCTCGTAGTGTGGCATCCAGAATTGGATGCAGTACTCCAAATGTGGCCTAATCAACGTTCGATACAGCTGCAACATCAGACTCCAGTTTTTATACTCTATACCCTGTCCTATAAAGGCAAGCATGCCATATGCCTTCTTCACCACCTGTGCTGCCACCTTCAAGGATTTGTGGACTTGCACACCTAGGTCCCTCTGTGTGTCTATACTCTTGATGGTTCTGCCATTTATTGTATAACTCCCACCTACATTAGTTCTACCAAAACGCATCACTTCGCATTCATCTGGATTAAATTCCATCTGCCATTTCTCCGCCCAATTTTCCAACCTATCTATATCCTGCTGTATTGTCCGACAATGTTCATTGTTATCAGCAAGTCCAGCCATCTTTGTGTCATCCGCAAACTTACTGATCACACCAGTTACACCTTCTTCCAAATCATTTATATATATATATCACAAATAGCAGAGGTCCCAGTACACAGCCCTGCAGAACATCACTGGTCACAGACCTCCAGCCGGAAAAAGACCCTTCTACTGATACCCTCTGTCTCCTGTGGCCAAGCCAGTTCTCTACCCATCTAGCCACCTCTCCTTGTATCCCATGAGCCTTAACCTTTTTCACCAACCTGCCATGAGGGACTTTGTCAAATGCCTTACTGAAATCCATATAGACAACATCCACGGAAGGATATATTAATGCAGTTATGTAAAGAAATGTTGGAGGAGCCAGGGGTTGGTGCTGGGGCCTCAGCTTTTTACCATTTATATAGATGATCTGGAGGAGGGAACCGAGTGTAGGGTGTCGAAATTTGCTGATGACACCAAGATTGGGGGAACAGCAAATTGTGCGGAGGGTGTGGAGAGTCTGCAGAAGGATCTAGATAGGCTGGGCGAATGGGCCAGGAAATAGCAAATGGAATTTAATGTTGGCAAGTGTGAGGTGGTCCACTTTGGTAGGAAGAATGGTAGGAAGGACAATTACTTACGTGGCGAAAAACTGCAGCAGGCGACGGTGCAGAGGGACCTCGGGGTCCTTGTGCATGAGTCGCAAAAACCCAGCTTGCAGGTGCAGCAGGTGGTCGGGAAGGCGAATGGGATGCTGGCCTTCATAGCGAGGGGGATTGAATATAAAAGTAGGGAGGTCTTGTTGCAGCTGTATAGGGCATTGGTGAGGCCGCAGCTGGAGTACTGTGTGCAGTTTTGGGCGCCGCACCTGCGCAAAGATCTCTTGGTCTTGGAGGGCGTGCAGAGGAGGTTTACTAGGCTGATACCGGAGTTGAGGGGGTTGAGCTATGAGGAGAGGCTGAATAAACTAGGCTTGTACTCGTTAGAGTTTAGCAGAATGAGGGGAGATCTCATTGAGACGTATAAGATGATGAATGGGGTGGATAGGATAGAGGTGGAGAGACTCTTGCCGCTCAAAAAAGACAGGACTAGGGGGCACAGCCTCAAGGTAAAGGGGGGGCGGTTTAGAACGGAGTTGAGGAGGAACTTCTTCACTCAAAGGGTGGTGAATCTCTGGAATTCTCTGCCCGTTGAAGTGGTGGAGGCTGCCTCGCTAAATATTTTTAAGACGCGGGTTGATGGGTTTTTGATGAGAGAGGGGATTAAGGGTTATGGGGAGAGGGCGGGAATCTGGAACTGAGCCATGACAGATCAGCCATGATCTTATTGAATGGCGGGGCAGGCTCGAAGGGCTAGATGGCCTACTCCTGCTCCTATTTCTTATGTTCTTATGTTCTTATGTAACCGTTGTTGTCACCTCCTCAAAAAACTCCACCAAATTTGTAAGGCACGATCTCCCTCTTACAAAACCACGCTGTCTGTCACTAATGAGATTGTTCCGGTCTAAATGTGCATACATCCTATCTCTAAGAATCCTCTCCAACAACTTCCTTCCCATGGATGTCAAGTTCACCGGCCTATAATTACCCGGGTTATCCCTGCTACCCTTCTTAAATAATGGTACCACATTCGCTATCCTCCAATCCTCTGGAACCTCACCTGTGTCCAATGAAGAGACAAAGATTTCCGTCAGAGGCCCAGCAATTTCATCTCGTCTCACTGCAACTTCTGACATTCCTCCAAACTATCCACAACACCAACAACCTTCGTGTCGTCAGCAAACTTACCAACCCATCCCTCCACTTCCTCATCCAGGTCATTTATGAAAATTACAAACAGCAATGGTCCCAGAACAGACCCCTGGGGCACTCCACTCGTGACTGACCTCCATGCAGAAAAGGACCCATCTACAACTACCCTTTGCCTTCTTCAGGCAAGCCAGTTCTGGATCCACAAGGCAACAGCCTCTTGGATCCCATGCCCTCTCACTTTCTCAAGAAGTCTTGCACTGGGGACCTTATCGAACGCCTTGCTGAGGTCCACATAAATCACATCTACTGCTCTTCCTTCGTCAATGTATTTAGTCACATTTTCAAAGAACTCAACCAGGCTTGTAAGGCACGACCTGCCTTTGACAAAGCCATGCTGACTACTATTGAGCATACTAAACTTCTCTAAATGTTCATAAATACTGTCCCTCAGAATCTTCTCCATCAACTTACCAACCACTGAGGTTAGACTCACCAGTCGGTAATTTTCTGGGCTATCCCTATTCCCTTTCTTGAATATAGGAACCACATTCGCACTCCTCCAATCCTCCGGAACCTCTCCTGTCCCCACTGACAACGCAAAGACCATCGCCAGAGGTTCTGCAATCTCTTCCCTGGCCTCCCACAGTAACGTGGGGTACATCCCAACCGGTCCCAGTGATTTATCTATCTTGAGGTATTCAAAACTTCCAACACACCCTCTTTCTTAATGTCCACATATTCATTCTTTTCAGTCTGCCACAAGCCTGCGATACAACCACCCAGATCTTTTTCAACCATGAATACCGAGGTATTCATTAAGCACCTCTGCTATTTCTACTGGTTCTGTACAAACTTTCCCACCTTCACATTTTATAGTTCCTATTCCTTCACATCTCATCCTTTCACTCTTCACATTTTTGTAGAACGCCTTAAGGTTCTCCTTAATCTTACCCACCAAGGCCTTGTCATGACCCCTTCTGGCTCTCCTAATTTCCTTCTTAAGTTCCTTCCTACAAGCCGTATACTCCTCTAGATCCCTAACATCTCCTAGCTCTCTGAACCTTTTGTATGCTTTACTTTTCTTTTTGACTAGGTTCATTACAACTTTCGTGCACCACAGTTCCCGTAACCTATCAAAACCTGTCTCATCGGAACATTGTCGTGCAGAACTCTAGACAAACATTTTTTGAAAATCTGCCACCTTACTTCAGTACTTTTTCCCGAGAACACCACCTTCCAACTTACTCATCTAATTTCCTTCCTGATGGCTTCATATTTCCCCTTACTCCAGATATACACTTCCCTAACTTGCCTGATCCTATCTCTTTCCAATGCTAGTGTAAAGGAGATAGAATTATGATCACTATCCCCAAGATGTTCTCCCATTGAGAGATCCAACACCTGTCCAGGTTCATTAGCCTACAGATCGACTACAGCTTCTCCTCTTGTAAGCTTATCCATATACTGTGTCAGGAAACCCTCTTGAACACACCTAACAAACTCCTCCTCATCCAAACCCCTTTCCCTACGGATATTCCAATCGATGTTTGGGAAATTAAAGTCTCCCATCATGACAACTCTGCTTTTACTACATCTCTCCAGGATCTGTTTCCCTATCTGCTCCTAAATATCCCTTTTACTATTGGGCAGCCAATAGAAAACACCCAGCAAAGGTATCGACCCCTTTCCTGTTCCGAACGTCCACCTACAGAGACTCCATAGACAATCCCTCCATGGCCTCCACCTTCTCTACAGCCATGACACTATCCCTGATCAATAGTGCTACTCCCCCACCTCTTTTGCCTCCCTCCCTGCCTTTTCTGATACATCTGAAACCCAGCACCTGAAGTATCCAGTCCTGTCCCTGAGACATCCAAGTCTCTGTAATGGCCACCACGTCACATTTCCAAGCAGCGATCCACGCTCTAAGCTCATCCACTTTATTCACCACACTCCTGGCATTAAAATAGACACATCTCAAACCTTCGGTCTGAGTGCTCCCCTTTTCCATCACCCATCTATCCTCCCTCTTACACTGTCCACAATCCTTCTCTATTTGCAAGCTAACCTCCTCGCTCCCAGTCACCTCATCTTGATTCCCTCCCCCAAGTCTCCCCAGTAGCCTTAGCTAACCTTCCTGCCAGGATATTGGTAGGCAAAGGGATCTGGGTATACAGGTACACAGGTCACTGAAAGTGGCAATTCAGGTGGAGAAGGTAGTCAAGAAAGCATATGGCATGCTTGCCTTCATCAGCCGGGGCACTGAGTTTAAAAATTGGCAAGTCATGTTGCAGCTTTATAGAACCTTAGTTAGGCCGCACTTGGAATACAGTGTTCAATTCTGGTTGAATAGTATTAAATATTTAATAATAATTTAATATTTCCCTATATTCCCATCATATTCGTGTACTTGTCAAGGCGCCCCTTAAAAGTCACTACAGTATCTGCTACTGCCACCTCCCCCGGCAACAAGTTCCAGACACCCACCACCCTCTGTGTCAAAAATCTGCCTTGTACGTCTCCTTTAACCTTGCCCCTCGCACTTTACAGCTGTGCCCCTAATTGTTGACTCTTCCACCCTGGGAAAAAGCTTCTGACTGTCCACTCTGTCCATGCCTCTCATAATCTTGTAGACTTCTATCAGTTCGCCCCTCAACCGCCATCGTTTCAGTGAGAACAAACCAAGTTTTTCCAACCTCTCCTCATAGCTAATGCCCTCCATACCAAGAAACATCATGGTAACTCTTTTCTGAACCCTTTCTAAAACCTCCACATCCTTCTGGTAGCGTAGCAACTAGAATTGAACACTGTATTCCAATTGCGGCCTAACTTAGGTTCGATAAAGCTGCAACATGACTTGCCTTTTTTAAACTCAATGCCCCGGCTGATGAAGGCAAACATGCCATACGCTTTCTTGACAAATTCTCCACCTGTATTGCCACTTTCAGTGACCTGTGTACCTGTACACCCAGATCCCTTTGCCTATCAATACTCTTAAAGATTCTGCCATTTACTGCAAATTTCCTATCTGTATTAGACCTTCCAAAATGTATTATCTCACATTTGTCCAGATTAAACTCCATCTGCCATCTTTCCGCCCAAGTATCCAACCGATCCATATCTGCTGTATCGTCTGATTGTCCTCATTGCTATCCGCAAATCCACCGACCTTTGTGTCGTCCACAAACTTACTAATCAATCCAGTTACATTTTCTTCCAAATCATTTATATATATTACAAACAGTAAAGGTCCCAGCACTGATCCCTGAGGAACACCACTTGTCATGGCCCTCCATTCAGAAATGCACCCTTCCACTGCTATCCTCTGTCTCCTCTGACTGAGCCAGTTTTGTATTCACCTTGCCAGCTCAACTCTGTTCCCATGTGACTTCACCTTCTGCACCAATCTGCCATGAGGGACCTTGTCAAAGGCCATACTAAAGTCCACGTAGACAACATCCACTGCCCTACCCTCATCAATCATCTTTGTCATTTCCTCATAAAACTCAATCAAGTTCATGACAAACTACCTCCCCTAATACATCCACTTATTTCCAAGTGGGAATAAATCCTGTCTCCAAGAATCCTCTCCAATAATTTCCTTACCATGATGTAAGGCTCACCGGCCTCTAACTACCTGGATTTTCTTGCTACCCTTCTTAAATAAAGGAACAACATTGGCTATTCTTCAATCCTTTGGGACCTCTCCTGTAGTCATGACGTGGAGATGCTGATGTTGGACTGGGATAAACACAGTAAGAAGTCTCACAGCACAGAGTCGCTGAGCAGAGACTGATAGCCAAGTTCCGCACACATGAGGACGGCCTCAACTGGGATCTTGGGTTCATGTCACACTATCCATAACCCCCACGACTTGCCTGGGCTTCCAAAATCTCACTAACTGTCCTCTCTGGAGACAATACACATCTCTTTAAACTGTGCTTAACGCTCTCTTCATTCACATTGTCTGTACCTTTGAGACTTGATTACCTGTAAAGATTCGCATTCCAAACATTATTTTGTAAATTAAGTTTGTGTCTTTATATGCTGTGTTTGTGAACAGAACTCCCACTCACCTGACGAAGGAGCAGCAAGCGCTCTAAAAGCTCGTGGCTTTTGCTACCGAATAAACCTGTTGGACTTTAACGTGGTGTTGTGAGGCTTCTTGCTGTATGTACCTCTCCTGTAGCCAGTGAAGACACAAAGGTTTTTCTCAAGGCCCCAGCAATTTCCCCCCTTGCCTCTCTCAATATTCTGGAGTACACCCTATCTGACCCTGGGGACTTGTCTACCTTAATGTTTCGCAAAACCCCAATACCACCTCCTTTTTGATCTCAACATGAATCAAACTATCTACACACGCTTTCCCAGACTTCTCATCCACTAAGTCCTTCTCTTTGGTGAACACTGACACAAAATACTCATTTAATATCTTGCCAATTTCCTCTGGCTCCACGCATAGATTCCCTTCCTTGTCCTCAAATGGGCCAACCTTCCCTCTGCCTACCCTCTTGCTCTTAAATATGTATAAAAAGCTTTGGGATTTTCCTTAATCCTGCCAGCCAATGCTTTTCCATGACCCTTTTAGCCCTCCCTACTTCTTAAGTTTATTTCTACTTTCCTTGTATTCCACACTTGCTTCCTATGTTCCCAGCCTCCTAGCTTTGACAAATGCTTCCTTTTTCTCTTTGACTAGGTTCACAATATCTCTTGTTATCCAAGGTTCCCAAAACTTGCTATACTTATCCTTCACCCTTATAGGAATGTGCCAATCCTGAATCTCCATCAACTTCCACTTGAAAGCCTCCCACATGCTAGATGCTGATTTGCCCTCAAGCATCTGCTCCCAATCTACATTCTTCAGTTCCTGTCTAATATTGTTATAATTAGTCTTCCCCCAGTTTAGCACCTTAACTTGAGGACTACATTTATCTTTATCCATCAGTACGTTAAAACTTATTGAATTGTAGTCATTGTTTCAGTGGGGGAGCAGTTTGGGAATATCGACCACCTGGCCAGGCTCATTCCCCTACATCAGGTCCAGTATGGCCCCTTCCCTAGTTGGACTATCTACATACTGTTTCAAAAAGTCCTCCTGGATACTCCCTACAAACACTGCCCCATTCACACCCCTAGCACTAAGTGAGTCCCAGTCAATATAGGGGAAGTTAAAATCTCCCACTAAAACAGCCTTGTTACTTTTACAGCTTGCCAAAATCTGCCTACATATTTGTTCCTCCATCTCCTGCTGGCAGTTAGGTGGCCCATAGTAAACCCCCAACATTGTGACTACACCCTTCCTATTCCTGAGCTCTACCCATGTTGCCTTGCTGTATGAGCTCTCCGAGGTACCCTCCTGCAGTACAGCTGTGAGATTCTCCTTAACCAGTAGTGCAACTCCCCCACCCATTTTACATCCCCCTCTATCCCGCCTGTATCCTGGAATGTTAAGCGGCCAATCCTGTCCTTCCCTTAACCAAGTCTCTGTAATGGCCACAACATCATAGTTCCTAGTACTAATCCAAGCTCTTAAGTTCATCTGCCTTACCTGTTACACTTCTCACATTGAAACAAATCTACTTCAGTCCACCAGACCCTCTTTGAATGGCAACTCTACCCTGCCTGCTCTTTTTCTGAGTCTTACTGGCCTTACTCTCTGGTTCCCCTTCAGCTAATTCATCTTCACTTTGGTTGCCAAACTAGTTTAGATCCTCCCGTGTGACACTAACCTCCCGGCCAGAATATTTATGCCCTTCCAGTTTAGATGCAACTCATCCATCTTGTACAGGTCCCACCTGCCCTGGAAGAGACCCCAGTGGTCCAGATATCTGAAACCCTCTCTCCTGTACCAGCTGTTTAGCCATGTGTTGAGCTACATTATTTTCCTATTCCTAGCCTCACTAGCATGTGGCACAGGGAGTAATCCTGAGATTACAACCTCAGAATCCTGCTTTTTAACTTTCGACCTACCACCCTAAACTGCTGCTGCAGGACCTCATCACTCTTCCTACCTATGTCATTAGTACTAATATATATCACAACCTCTGGCTGTTCACTCTCTCCCTTCAAAATGCATTCTGCCCATTCAGAGACATCCTGGACCCTGGCACCAGGAAGGCAACATATCATCCTGGAGTCTCTTTCACGTCCAAAGAAGCACCTATCTGCACCCCTAACTATAGGGTCCCCTTTAACTATTACTCTAGTGCTCTTTGTCCCTCCCTGCTTAACAACAGAGCCAGCCATGATGCCACATTTGTGGCTGCTGCAGCTGTTGTTGTTATTCCCTGATAGGCCATCTCCGCCAACAGTTTCCAAAAGGAATACTTGTTAGAAAGGGGGATGACCACAGGGGGATTCCTACATTGACTGCCTCCCCCTTCTAGTGGGCAGGAGTAACCAGCACTTAACCAGGCAGGGGTGTGTCCTTCCAGTTGGGGAACACTTCAGCAGTCACGGGCATTTAGCTTCTGATCTTCGGATAAGCGCTCTCCAAGGCAGCCTGATCTTCGGGTAAGTGTTCTCCAAGGCGGCCTTCACGACACACAACCACGCAGAATCGCTGAGCAGAAATTGATAGCCAAGTTCTGCACACATGAGGATGGCCTCAACCGGGATCTTGGGTTCATGTCACACTATCTGTAATCCCTACGACTTGCCTGGGCTTCCAAAATCTCACTAGCTGTGGCTGGCTGGAGACAATAAACATCTCTTTAACCTGTGCTTAAGCCTCTCTCCACTCACATTGTCTGTATCTTTAAGACTTGATTATCTGTAAAGACATACATTCCAACCATTATCTTGTAAATTGAGTTTGTGTCTTCATATGCCCTGTTTGTGAACACAAGTCCTTACGTACCTGAAGAAGCTTGAGGATCCGAAAGCTAGTGCTGCCAAATAAACGTTTTGGACTTTAACTTGGTGTTGCAAGACTTCTGTGTCTTTTTTTTGGTTACTTTATTCCAATCCAATCAAGTCAAATTAAAGCCAATTCAGAGTCCCAACAAGTTGAGACATTTCCGATCCAAGCTGACAAGGCTCTCACCACCTGTCTTGAGCTTGATCTACATGATCCAAGCTGATTGGAGTAGGTGTAGCTCCTCCTCCAAGGCTTGATCTAATTTGCATCTTAGCCAAAAGGCCGAGATGCCGCTTTAAAAAATTGCTTCAAATGAAGCTAAAATGTAACCTAATGACTTCAACCAAGTACAGCATGTCGATACTACACTTGATCTTAGCCAAAAGGCCGAGAAGCGAAATGAACATATTGACTCATTCCAGAGGTCAGTGTCTCTGACCAGCCTGAGGTCAGAGAAGGGGGGAAACACTAATGTCGTGTTTCAGGCTTACCACTCCTTGACACCAGATCTTCCGCTTACCACTTCTTGGTAGATGTTGCTGGTCCGACTTCTCTCAGAATGCACCAGTGAAGTCACTCAGCTGCCTCTTATCGGATCTCAGAATAGAAAACCTCAGCAGCCAAGCTCCCACAGCAGCTGCATGATCATGACTAGATAATCTGTTTTTGTGATGTTGATTCAGGGACAAACATTTGTGAGACAGCAGAGAGGACTCGATCCCCCATACCTCTCCAAAATAATACTGTTGGACCTAAAGCACCCATTCAAGATAGACAAGCCTCGGTTCAACACCTCGGCTCAAAGTCCAGCACCAACAATGCTGTACTGGAATGTTCATCAGGATTTGGTACTCAGCTCCATAGAGTGGGACTTGAACTTACAAGCTTCTCATTCAAGAGGCAACTGAGTCATGGCAAACAAATGGTCCGAACAGGAACATTGCATGCAAAATCCTGAAGAATACCTTCTAGCTTTTTCCTTACCATCTTGTTCCTCCTATCCTCAAGGATCTTTAAAAGTGTACTCACCTCGGGGATTCAGCCTCATTGTTCCATGGGAGCACTGAAGAGAGGCAGCGATTTGTGAGTGGAGAGCTTGTGGGTGAGTACAGCAATTTTTTAAAGCTAACTTTGTACTTGTTTTTTTTTCTTTAGATTTTGCACCGGAAGCAGTTACTAGGGCACTCGGGTAGAGTTTTTTTTACCTTACTATAAATTAGAACGGTGAGGAATCCCGATACTCTACATAGGTACAGTATCCCAGCCCTCCCCCCTCCTCTAACCTAAAAAAGAGAGAGAGAGAGCAGGTAAGTTTGTTTTTGTTTTTGAGTGTGCTGTAAGGGCTTTGGCTCACAGGGCCAAAGAGATAAGGGTGAGGCAAGGTAAGTTATAAGTTTTTTTTTACTTTTTCCTCTGGGTTACTAAAAAGGGGCAAGTATGGGTGTGAGGCCAGTATGTTGTTGCCAGTGCAACATGTGGGAGATCTTGGAGGCTCCTGGTCTACCAGATGTCCACACCTGTGCACGGTGTGTGGAGCTGCAGTCCCTGCGGAACCAGGTTAAGGAGCTGCAAATGCAGCTCAAGGACCTTCGGCTCATTAGAGAGAGCGAGGAGATAATTGACAGGGGCTATCAGCAAGTAGTCACACCAGGGCAACGGGAAGAAGGCACGTGGGTAACTATTAGGAAGGGGAAACCTCAGGTGATGGAGAGCACGCCGGTGGATGTCCCCCTTCAAAATAAGTACTCCTGCCTGAGTACTACTGGGGGGGACAGCTCATCTAAGGGAGGCAGCAGTGGCCAGGTCTCTGGAGCTGAGCCAGTATGTCAAAAAATTAAAAAAGAGAGCTGAAAGGTAGTATTAATAGGGGACTCCACAGTGAGGGGGGCGGACAGGCGTTTTTGTGGACGTAGACGTGAGTCGCGGATGGTGGTTTGTCTCCCTGGAGCTGGGATCTGGGATGTCTCTGGGCGTGTCCCAGACATCCTGAAGGGGGAGGGTGAGGAACCGGAGGTTGTAGTGCATATAGGTACTACTGACGTAGGCAAGAAGAGGGAGGCAGTCATGAAAAGGGATTATAGGGAACTGGGTAGGCAGCTGAGGAAGAGAAAAGCGAAGGTAGTAATCTCAGGATTGCTGCCTGTGCCACGGGAGAATGAGGGCAGGAATGGAATGAGGTGGAGGCTGAATGCGTGGCTGAGGGACTGGAGCAGAGGGCAGGGATTTCAGTTCCGAGATCATTGGGACCTCTTTAGGGGCAGGGGTGACCTGTACAGTAAAGACGGGTGGCACTTAAATCCCAGGGGGACTAATATCTTGGTGGGAAGACTGGCTAGGGCTACTGGGGGGACTTTAAACTAGAAAGGATGGGGGGAGGGAATTGTGATGGGGAGACTGGGACCGAGGAGGTTAGCTCCCAGGTAGGGAAGGACTGCAGGCGGTATGAGAGGGAGGTTAGACAGGGGGTGGAGAAGGGAAATGCCCAGACTGAGGGGCTGAAGTGTATCTATTTTAACGCCAGGAGTGTAGTAAATAAGGTAGATGAGCTTAGGGCATGGATTGCTGCCTG
This sequence comes from Carcharhinus amblyrhynchos, assembly GCF_965287045.1. Classification (NCBI taxonomy): domain Eukaryota; kingdom Metazoa; phylum Chordata; class Chondrichthyes; order Carcharhiniformes; family Carcharhinidae; genus Carcharhinus; species Carcharhinus amblyrhynchos. The sequence goes on along the minus strand of NC_137334.1, from coordinate 16,856,158 downwards.
GGAATGTGATGTGGTGGCCATTACGGGGACTTGGATGTCTCAGGGACAGGACTGGGTACTTCAGGTGCCAGGATTCAGATGCTTCAGGAAGGACAGGGAGGGAGGCAAAAGAGGTGGTGGAGTGGCACTGTTGATCAGGGACAGTGTCATGGCTGCAGAGAAGGAGGATGCCGTGGAGGGACTATCTACAGAGTCTCTGTGGGTGGAAGTTAGGAACAGCAAAGGGTCGAAAACTTTGCTGGGTGTATTCTATAGGCCACCCAGTAGTGACAGGGAAGTTGAGGTGCAGATAGGGAAACAGATTCTAGAGAGATGTAGTAATAACAGAGTTGTCATGATGGGAGACTTCAATTTCCCAAACATCGATTGGAATATCCCAAGGGTAAGGGGTTTGGATGGGGAGAAGTTTGTTAGGTGTGTTCAGGAAGGTTTCCTGACACAGTATGTGGATAAGCCTACGAGAGGAGAGGCTGTACTTGACCTGGTACTGGCGAATGAACCAGGACAGGTGACGGATCTCTCAGTAGGAGAGCATCTTGGGAATGGTGATCATAATTCTATCTCCTTCACAATTGCATTGGAACAAGATAGGATCAGGCAGGCTAGGAAGGTGTTTGTCTGGAGTAAGGGGAAATACGAAGACATCAGGAAGATAATTGGACAAATAAACTGGAAGGAGGCGTTCTTAGGGAAAAGTACCGAAGGAAGGTGGCGGATATTCAAGGAATGTTTGTCTGGAGCTCTGCACGACAACGTTCCGATGAGACAGGGAGGTTTTGGTAGGTCACGGGAACCGTGGTGCACGAAGGCTGTGGTGAACCTAGTCATGAGGAAAAGGAAGGTGTACAAAAGGTTCAGGGAGCTAGGAGATGGTAAAGATCTTGAGGAGTATAAGGATTGTAGAAAGGAGCTTAAAAGGGAAATTAGGAGAGCCAGAAGGGGTCATGAGAAGGCCTTGGCGGGTAAGGTTAAGGAGAATCCCAAGGCCTTCTATAAATATGTGAAAGGTAAAAGGATGAGAAGAGAAGGGATAGGACCTATAAAAGGTGAAGGGGGAAAGGTCTGTCTGGAACCAGAAGAAATGGCAGAGGTGCTTAATGAGTACTTTGCCTCAGTATTCACGGTGGAAACTGATCTGGGAGATTTTGCTACAGATTTGCAGCAGATGGAAAAGATTGAGTATGTGGATATTAAGGAAGAGGATGTGTTAGAACTTTTGAATTCTATCAAGATAGATAAGTTGCCGGGACCAGATGGGACGTACCCCAGGTTACTGTGGGAGGTGAGGGAGGTGATTGCAGAGCCCCTGGCGATGATCTTTGCGTCGTCAATGGAGACGGGAGAGGTTCCAGAAGATTGGAGGATTGCGGATGTGGTTCCTATATTCAAGAAAGGGAACAGAGATAGCCCGGGAAATTACCGACCGGTGAGTCTGACCTCAGTGGTTGGTAAGCTGATGGAGAGGCTTCTGAGGGACAAGATTTACGAGCATTTGGAGAGGTTTGGCATGATCAGAAATAGTCAGCATGGTTTTGTCAAGGGCAGGTCGTGCCTTACAAGCCTAGTTGAGTTCTTCGAAAATGTGACTGAACACATTGACGAAGGAAGTGCAGTGGACGTGATGTACATGGACTTCAGCAAGGCGTTTGATAAGGTCCCCCATGCAAGACTTCTTGAGAAGGTGAGAGGGCATGGGATCCAAGGGGCTTTGGCCTTGTGGATCCAGAACTGGCTTGCCTGCAGAAGGCAGAGTGGTTGTGGATGGGTCTTTTTCTGCATGGAGGTCAGTCACCAGTGGAGTGCCCCAGGGATCTGTTCTAGGACCCTTGCTGTTTGTCATTTTCATAAATGACCTAGATGAGGAAGTGGAGGGATGGGTTAGTAAATTCGCCGATGACACGAAGGTCGGTGGTGTTGTGGATGGTCTGGAAGGATGTCAGAAGTTGCAGCAGGACATAAATAGGATGCAGGACTGGGCTGAGAAGTGGCAGATGGACTTCAACGCGGATAAATGTGTAGTCGTCCATTTTGGCAGGACCAACGGGATGAACGAGTACACACACTATCAAGGGCAGGAGTCTTAGTAGTGTTGAAGAGCAGAAGGATCTTGGGGTCCGGGTCCAGGTCCAGAGGACTCTTAAATCGGCCTCGCAGGTGGAGGATGTGGTCAAGAAGGCGTATGGTGTACTGGCCTTCATTAATCGAGGGATTGAGTTTAGGAGTCGGGAGGTAATGCTGCAACTTTATAAGACCCTTGTCAGGCCTCACTTGGAGTACTGTGCGCAGTTCTGGTCGCCTCACTATAGGAAGTACGTAGAAGCTATTGAAAGGGTACAGAGGAGATTTACAAGGATGTTGCCTGGATTGGGAGGCATGCCTTATGAAGATAGGTTGAGGGAGCTGGGACTCTTCTCCCTGGAGAGACGAAGGTTGAGAGGCGACCTGATAGAGGTTTATAAAATGTTGAGAGGAATAGATAGGGTGGATTTTCAGAGGCTATTTCCCCAGGTTGAAATGGTCACTACGAGAGGACACAGATTTAAGGTGCGGGGAGGCAAGTACAGAAGTGATGTTAGGGGTAAGTTTTTCACTCAGAGGGTGGTGAGTGAATGGAATCAACTGCCGTCAGTGGTGGTGGAGGCGAACTCGCTGGGGTCTTTTAAAAGACTTCTGGATGAGTATATGGGGTTTTATGGGATTGGGGGTTATAGATAGGTGTTGATGTGATCGGCGCAACTCGTGGGCCGAAGGGCCTGTTTGTGCTGTAGTGTTCTATGTTCTATCAGCTACCATGCACACTGTGGCTCAATAACTTACCAGCATAATCAGGTGGCATGCGACATACATTTCCTCCAGGTGCTCGAATTTCCTACCACAGTCCAAAGATGTTCTAGATTAGGTCGATTAGCCATGGTAAACATGGGTTATGGGGGTAGGGTGGGTTTAAGATGCACTGACAGAGAGGCGGTGCAGACTCAATGGGCCAAATGGCATCCTTCTGCACCATAGGGATTCTATGGTTCACAACAACTAAAGAATACCAACTTGGGTGAGACAATGGAGCGTGCCAACAATCAACGTAAGGAACATCATGGAGCAAATGATTTCAGGAGAGAACAGAAATTTGATGGGGAATTTTGCTTTTTAAATATTACAAGATACCTAGTCCATTCGCTTGCTTAGATTTGATTTGTTTATATTGGTTTGTGATGCCAGAATCTAAGGTAACTGCAGTTTACACCTTCTTCAACAAATGCCAATCATGCTCATCTGTAGAAAATATAGAAGATCATACTGCACAAATGCAACCCAGTATTAACTAATGCTATTCTCCATTACTATCTGAAACAGCATGAGGCATACAATTTAATAATTACAGTGCCAGTGAATGCCAGACAACCTGTACAAAATAAGCTGCTGCTTTCTCTTCCAAAGTCTCAGCACTTAGTTTGCGATGAAACCATAGCAGCTACAATTACACACCTATGGAGATTAGTAGGCTGAATATTTGATAGAGGTGTTCAGAGTAATGAGGGGTCCAGTTAGAGAGGATGGAAAGAGATTATCCCCTTTGGCGGAAAGATCAAGAACCAGAGGACATCATCAAAGAGAGATCATTTAAAAAAATCAACAGTGACATTAGGGAAAACTTTATTTTAATGGCATTTGCTGCCAATGCCATGCGCAAGCAGCTTTACCTTTTTACTCCATGATGACATGAGATCACGGAGGGATGCTCAGGGGCACAAAGCAAAAAGGAGCACTAAAATGCATATTATGTGGATTGGTGGACAGTAGGTAGTGGTTAAGCCTAGGAATCAGTGCTGGAGATCTTTAGCTTTCTCATATGAATCGTGTGAATACAGGAATACAGGAACAAGAGGAATGCCAATGAAGTTTACTGCTGTGAGCATTTAGGGGCATGACAAAACTGTTTAAGCAGAGCTCTTAAGTTTTTTTGGAGAGAGATTTATTTACATATTGTACAGGCTATAAGGGTTTCCTGCATATGTGCAAAGCAGTATGAATGCACAGATGGGTATTGATGGCCAAACTGCATTGGCAGGAGACACAGTGACTGATTAGGACATGGGATGCACTCTCCAGGACTGTGGTGGTGGCAGACTCATTCGTGGTCTTCAAATGAGAAAAGATTTATAGAGCTACGGTGAAAGGGCACAGGGATCAAAATTGCTGGGCTGATCTTGCAGAACAGTCAGCATGGGCACGTTGAGTCTAATGGCCTCCTTCTGTGTTATAACCATTTTATGATTCCATATCCTGGAGCAGTTCTCAAAACAGGTATAATTGAGACAGAATTCACAGGTCCAGTGATGAATTCTTCCAACTCAGAGTCCTATAAAAGTGTTATCTGCACATTAACACTTATCAGCAGCCAAATGAGGTGCAAATCCTGTAACGTCAGTCACTGCATTGGCATTCCACCCCACTGAACTCTTGCCAGTTGTGCAGACATTAAACAGTAGGCTTCCCCTCCATCAAGGCAAGAAAAAAATGCAGAATATTTCCTCAGTCAAAATTTTGTTGTTTGATGAATGCAGTGATCCATTAATATTGTTTCTAAATGCTAGTTGTTTCCATGACCGTTCTTACATGCATTTTAAAAGTTAAAAATTCCCCTGTAAACTTGTCATCATGCAATTTGCTCAGGTTGTTGGGAGGCATGGGGCTAAGTTCCTAACTCACCAGGGCAGCGAATGGAATTTAAATTTTAAAGATCTGGAATACAAAGCTATTTTCAGTTACAATGACCATGAAACCATCACCGATTGTTGTAAACACCCATCTCATCACTAATGTCCTTCAGGGCAGGAAATCTGCCATCTTACAACCTTTTAAACATTGAGTTTCATCTTCATAGCCTTTTGGACTTATCACTGAATTGAACAAATTCAGACCATGAACATTGTCCTGTACTTTGATATTTCTTTCCCCCAAACCCCATCCAACTACCCTATCTCTAACTTGTTTTGTTTCACTGAGTTCAGATCCTTGTTCTACACATTAAGCTACCATACTTCATGCCATTATTAGCATTGTCTTTAGTCTTTAACACTATCATTAACACTCCCTTTTTCCTGTGCCCATGACATATTTGTCAATCTCTGCTGTGCTCACACTTATCCCTGACCTTCTATTCTGTTCCACCTTCTCCATCCTCCTTTCCAACTATATAATCCATCACATATTTGCCTCTCTTCAGCTCTTTTGAAGTTATATGGACCTGAAATGTTAACTCTGCTTCTCTCTCCACAGGTCTGCCAACCTGCTGCATTTTTCCAGTACTTTCTGTTTTTCTTTCAGATTTCTCGCAACTGCAGTACTTTGCTTTTTATCTACCATCCTTACCTGGTCTGACTGACATTTGACTCCAGACTCACAGCAATGTGGCTGAGTCTTAAATGCCCTCTGAGTGAATAACTCAGTTCAAGGTCAAGTAGGGGTGGGCAACAAATGCTGACCTTGCCAGCAACACCGATATCCCAGGAAAGAATGAAAAAAAACATTGACACTTAAGCTACATTGACACTTAAATAGATCAAAGAATACCACTACATAGCCATCCTGTTGGGATCTGCAAAATACTACAGATGCTAGAAATCTGAAAGAAAAATAGAAAATACTGGAAAAACTCAGCAATTCTAACAGCATCTGTGGAGAAAGAAGCAGAGTTAACATTTTTAAAATCCATATGCGTGTGTCAGGAAGGCAAGTATGTGAAGGATTATATAAGGCAGCAAGGTGGCACAGTGGATACTGTTGCTTCACAACACGGGGTTTCAATTCTGGTCTTGGGTGACTGTCTGTGTGGGTTTGCACGCACTCCCCATGTCTGTGCGGGTTTCCTCCAGGTGCTCCGGTTTCCTCCCACAGTCCAAAGATTTGCCATGCTAAATTGTCCCTTAGAGTCCCCAGTTGTGTAGGTTAGGTGAAGTAGCCACTGGAAATGTGTGGGGTTATATGGATAGGGCGGAGGAGAGGGCCTTGGTAAGATACTCTGGCAGAGAGTTGTTGCAGACTCGACAGGCCAAATGGCCTCTTCTGCACTGTCGGGATTCTACGATTAACCGAAGTAGCACAACATAGAACTGAAGGACTGATTTCACCAGTGGAGTTCTATCCACCCATGGAAATTCCTTCAGAATGCACAAGTTAATATTAAAATATTACATGCTGGCTAAATCAATGTACAAGTTGGTGCACGCTTTCACACTAATCAGTGAAATAAAAAACACTAGGTCCTTCAAACTTTAAATGGCAAAATATACACAACCCTAATGAGCCACTCGTCAGATTTTATAAACTTTTATACGATAGAATCATAGAATAGTTGGCAGGATAGAGAAGATCCACTGAGCCCTGGCTTATCAAATTTCCTTTTGAAATCCATGATTGAATCTGTCTCCTCCATACTCCCAGGCAGTGCTATAAAAAATAGTTTTTTCTCATGTTGCGGTTTGCTTCTTTTGTTAATCACTTTAAATCTGTCTCCTCAGGTTCACAATCTTTCCACTAGTGGAAACAGTTTCTCTCTCTCTGCTCTATCCAGACCACTCATGATTTTGAGCCCCTCCTTACAATCTTTTTCAGAGAATGAGCCGAGCATCTACAATCTATGTGACTGAAGTCCCTCATCCCTGAAAACAATCGCTGAAATATTTTAAAATTTTTTTAGACTTGGGCTCAGGTTGAGGAATGAATGTTTCCATCTGAGCACTCCACCACCAACAATCAGTAATCCCAATTGATGCAGAACAAAACTCTCTCCAGTGTAGAGTGAGACGTATAGGGTTTTACAGCATGGAAAGAAGCCCTTCAGCCCATCAAGCACCTATCTCTTCCAATCTCATTTTCCAGCACCTCATAATTTTTTTTAAACATCAGGTCTCACCCCCTCAGCCTTCTCTGTTCTAAGGAAAACAGCCTCAGCCTATCCAGTCTCTTGATAAGGGCAATGTCTTTTCTAATCTCATTTTCCAGCATTTGGTCTTAGCCATGATGCTATGACATTTCAAGAGCTTGTCTACGTACTTCTCAAATATTAAGGGTTCCTGCCTCAACCATTCTTTCGGGCAGTGAGTTCCAGACTCCTACCACCCTCTAGATGAAAGGTTTTTCCTCACATTTCCTATAAACCTCCTGCCTGTTAACTTATATCTATGCCTCCTGGTTATTGAGCCTTCTGCTAAGGGGAAATGTTCCTTCCTATCCACCCTATATATGTCCCTCATAATATTTTTTAACATCAGGTCCCGCCCCCTCAGCCTTCTCTGTTCTAAGGTAAACAGCCCCAGCCTATCCAATCTCTCAATAGGGGCAGCACAGTGGTGCCTCACAGCGCCAGGAACCCAGGTTTGATTTCCAACTTGGGTCTGTGCGGAGTTTGCACATTCTCCCCGTGTCTGTGTCGGTTTCCTCCTGGTGTTCCAATTTCCTCCCACAGTCCTAAAGAATTGCTGCTTAGCTGCATTGACCCGAACAGGCGCCGGAATGTGGCAACTAGGAAAATTTCACAGTAACTCCATTGCAGTGTTAATGTAAGTCTTACTTGTGACTAATAAACTTTAACTGAAATGCTCCAGCCAGAACATCCTGACGAATCTCCTCTGCATCTTCTCTATTACAATCACTTCCTTTCTATAGCGTGGCAGTCAGATCTATACATAGTATTCCTGCTGTGGCCAAACCAGGATTTTGTACAGCTCCATCATAACCTCCCTGCTCTAATATTCAATGCCTCAGTTAATAAAGTATTTCATATGCCTTCTTAACCATTTTATCTACTTGTCCTGCTGTCTTCAGAGATCTACGGATATGCACACCAAGGTTTCTCTACTCCTCTTTATTTCTTAGGGTTCAACCATTCATTGTCAGTCCTCCCAAAATGCATCACCTCACACTTTTCAGGGTTAAATTCCATTTGTCGCTGTTCTGCTCATCTAACCAGCCCTTCAATGTCATCCTGTAATCTAAGGCTTGCTCCACACTATTTCCCACACCTCCAATTTTTCCGACATCTGCAAAATTATTTCTCATACTTCCTAACTCCTGCATCCATGTCCAGATAGTTAATGTCCCAACAATGTTTCTAATTATAGTCTCAGATGATCCTGCTGTCTTCCCGCTCTATTCAGGTACCAGGGCCTAAAAGGGCATTGGCAACTGTGGATTTCCATGTGTTGGTCCATGATCATGCTTGGCAAGGTAGTTTGACATTGCCCTCTGTGGATTCTGGATGACCAGGAAACTCTCCCACTTTTAACACCTGTATTGGGCTCATTGGGAAGATTTGCAGGCTGATAGTGAACTTGTTAGGCCACGCCTTAAGCCCACTGAATTCAGAATTTCTGGCATAGAGGTAGGAATGTGACCACTGCACCACTTCTCCTGCTGTACGCGTACATGGTTTTCAATTTCCCATCAGCCATCCCCAAACCTATCCATTGCCAATAGTGCAAAACGTGGGATAGTTTTTGTGCTGAAGTCCTATGACCATGGACGAATGGAGTTGAAACTGCCCAAAATTTAGTTCACATTGGACTTGTACAGCCAGCAGACAGAACAGACACTGTTCAAGTGTCTGGGAAAGAAGTGAAAAGTCGTTGTCTAACCTTCCACATCATCAACTCCTCTATAGTATTAAAAATATTGCCAAAAATACATTCTTCAGACAATATTGAAATTAATACCAAATTCTTAGATGTTCCACTTTGTTCAATTACTTTTTCCAGAAAAGTTTCAGGTGCAAATACGCCTACAACAAGAACACTCACTCTGTGAGCAAAGATTACTTGATGAAGAACAGTTCCTGTGCAATGACAACTGAAATCCACTTCTTATTTTCCAGCAAACTTCATGTGGGCTGTGTGCAGAGTCTCAGGCCAGTTACTGGAAGATACCATATTTCAAATAGAGCAGGGAGTTCCTGAAGCTTTACGTTAACTTTATGCCAAAACTGGATTTCTGTAATGCTTTATTCCAAAATTATTACCAGATGAATATGCAGATTTACAATTTTCAATTGATACATGATGTACAAATACTGTAAAAGCAAGGCAAATCCATATCTACGCACACTATAAATAAAGGATTGATAAGAAAATGAGACACTTGCGTTGAGCTCCTGCAGTTTTTCAATACTCGGACATTACTACAAGTCTGCTACAGGTATACATATTAAGCATGGGTGAAACCTTATATTTCTCTACAAAGATGACTTATTGAGAACAATTCCACCAGACAGGACAAGATCAAATTTAATTTGGAAATATTTACTGCAATTTTGTCAGAAGAATTACCCAAGAGGGCACCTAATATTGCAACACAAAGCTGTCATTGCACTGGAATAATTCAATAGTGTAGTCTAACAGATCATGTTGAATTTATTCACTGTACCACCAAGGAAACAAAATTTAACATTTAAGAAAAGATGCTGCAAGTTCCACAGTCAAGAACAACTTAAAGAGCTTGCAGTGCATGATCATGTCACTAACTTTGCACTCCACCCTACACAGCTAGCTCAGGGGTAAAGGTATCCACAACTGTGCATTTATACTGAGAAATCTGAATATCAAAACTATTGGCACCAAGTAGGAAAACAAAGTAGCTCTTTACGTGGGGACCAATGAACACAGTGCATCACAGAATGATGGGGTGTGAATGATGTGGATTAGGTCATCACACTCCACCAAATTTCCATCTACACTTTATTGTTAAGGGGTCAGTGGGGGTTGTGTGCAGAGAAGTCATTTCCCAGAGATGTTCCAATTTATCTCCTTGAAGTAGCAATGACAGTGGGCTGGAAGCCAATCACCACCTGCCTGACACCCCTTCAGTCTCCTGGGTACAGAAAATATATGACCTGGGGAAATGATGGAGAGGGGTCTCATACTTAATAGTGGCTTCAATACTCCTCACAAGGGCAAAATTCAATCTCATTGCACTGAAGGGTTATATTTTTCACCAATAGCACACTCATTTTAAAATAGCAACAATTAATTTACTTGGAAAATGACGAGTTAACAGACTTCACAAAAAAACCGCAAAAGCACAATGAATTGGCTGGCTTAGCCATTAGGAGTACAGGCAGTGATTAAAAACCTTCAAAAATGCTTTTGAAATGATGAGAGAAATTGTGTACTTTGCAAAGAGGAATGCTGATTGATTTCTACATTTGTTGATTGCCATTCATAACCTATCAATGGACTGCATTATGAAAAGGGTGGCCTGACAGGGACAAAGTATTGCTGGAGAAATACAAAATCCAAATGATCACTCAGGGTTTTGTTCACATTGGTGTATTAAAAAAAATGAACAAATGGCTTTGGGTCATTATTTAGTTTGGCCACAATTCTCTTTACGTGGTTTTAATAAAATTGACCCAAGCTATGATCTCTCATCAGAAAGTGATACAGAATGTGGCTGAAGAAAGAGAATAGTGCTTTGATCAGTATGGCAAAGGAAAAGTGGTCATGATATATCTCACTTGTATAGCCCATTTGTTCAAATTCAATGCCATCCAACCATTTGTTCTCTACTGATTTCTAGGAATGACCTTCATGTAAAAGAATTTGGAGTCAATTTACTTGTTCCAGAAACATTTCATAAAAAGGACTTGAAAACTTGCATTTATATAGTGCTTTCCACAGCCTCATGTCATCCATAATACTTTACAGCCTGTAAAGTGCCTTTGAAGTGTAGTCGCTGTTGTAATATAGGAAACACAACAGCCAATTTGCATGCAGCAAGCTCCCACAAACAGCAGTGTACTGATCACTAGATAATTTGCTTCTGTGATGTTGATTAAGGAATAAATATTGATCAGGTCAGGGGGAAGAACGCCTCTGTTCTTCTTGAAATAGTGCAATGAGATTCTTTGTAAAAAGCAGAATGTCTTCCAGCCTTCCCCTCGATGAATATTTCTTTCCTTCAATTCTCAAAAACATGGTCTCCAACAGGATCTCCCAGTAGTCCAGTGTAACTTGAACAGTTACATGGAAACTCCGGGAAAAATATACCCAAAAATCATCAAATTATGAAGCACAGAAGGAGGCCATTTAGTCCTTCATGCCTGTGCCATTCTTTGGGAGAGCTATAGAATTAGCCTCACTCCTCTAATGCTTCCCCATAGTCGGATGTTTTACTTCCTTCTTAACTGTTGTCTCAATTTGCTCTGGCACCTTTGAAGATTTCTGTATGTGCATCCCAGTCTCTGTTCCTGAACGTCTAGTTTACTACTTAGTTGATATTTTTCTATTAAAATGCATGACTTCGCACTTTTCTGCGCGAAATTGAATTTGCCATGTGTCTTCCCCATTTCACCAGTCTGTCTATTCCTCTTGACATCTGCTAAACTCTTCTCCACTGTTTAATGCATTTGAGTTTTGTGTCATCTGCAAACTTCAAAATTATGCTATACCAATTAAGTTGTTTCTCTGGTGCTTCTGCAGATCTCTCGCCACCGTTACAGCAGATACTCGGGTGAAACCACTGAAACGCAACTCCTTTGCTTTTTCATGCATGCCCCAAGTCTAATTAATACCTTTGATATTTTCATCTCCTCCTTCATTGGGCTGTGAGGAGGATGCAGAGATGCTTCAGCGTGATTTGGAAAGGCTGAGTGTGTGGACATCTGCATGGCAGATGCAGTATAATATGGATAAATGTGAGGTTATTCACTTTGATAGCAATAATAAGAAAACAGATCATTACTTGAATGGGTGTAAACTGAGAGAGGTGGATACTCAATGAGACCTTGGAGTCCTCGTGCATCAATCACTGAAAGTAAGCGCACAAATACAGCGCACAGTAAAGAAGGCAAATGGTATGTTGGCCTTCATTGTGAGAGGATTTGACTATAGGGATAGGATTGTTTTACTGCAGTTGTACAGGGCATTGGTGAGGCCACACCTGGGGTACTGTGTGCAGTTTTGGTGTTCTTATCTGAGGAAGGATGTCCTTGCTAAAGATGGAGTACAGCAAAGGTTTGCCAGGCGATTCCTGGGATGGCTGGTCTGTCATTTGAGGAGTGACTAAGTCAGTTAGGATTACATTCACTGGAGTTCAGAAGAGTGAGAAAGGATCTCATAGAAACTTACAAAATTCTAACAGGGTTAGACAGGGTAGATTCAGGAAGAATATTCCCAATGGTGGGGGAGTCCAGAACTAGGCGTCATAGATTGAGGATAACGGGTAAACCTTTCGGAACTGAGGTGAGGAGAAATTTCTTCACCCAGAAGGTGGTGAATGTGTGTAATTCCTACCATAGAATGTAGTTGGGGTCAAAACGTTGTGTGATTTCAAGGAGAAATTAGATATAGCTCTTGGGGCTAAAGAGATTAAGGGATATAGGGGGGAAACGGGGAATCAGGATATTGAATTTGATAATCAGTCACGGTCAAGATGAATGGCGGAACAGGCTCAAAAGGGCCGAATGGCTTACTCCTGCTTTACTTCTTATGTTTCTATTTATCATCATTCTGGGTTTCGTTATTTCCTAAGGCCTAGAGTGGAGCTCCCATGTGTCCTGCACTGCTAAAACTTATTAGAAAGTTGTGCTTCCTCTTTCAAATGAGCACATTTTCTGCTCAATAGTTTTACAAGTTCTTAATATCGCTCTCGTGCTTCTCTTGTACGCTTAACTTGTTCATTGGCAGGTGTTCCTGTAGTCCCCTGTACTTTTGCTATTTTCTTGGCACTATTACATCTGATGCTCCATCTTTGTGCCATTACACCCTGCACTCTTCATCTCTTCCTCTACCCCACATGATGAAATCAAGATTCACCAGGCAATCACATACACAAAGCGATTCTTTCCAATAGTCTGTGGAACTTCTAAGTTTCTACAGGCTATTTCTATGTTTCTAGAGGCTATTGAGTTGGATAATCAGCTATGATCAGAATGAATGGCGGAGCAGGCTCAAAGGGCCAAATGTTCTCCTACTCCTATTTTCTATGTAACTCAGTGGAACTCATCAACATCCTCTACGTCACGATCTTGCTCCTTTTGTGAATTATCTGGTATTCTCTTTCATTCTTTTCAACCTCAGTGGTGTCATTCACCATGGCTCTTCATTTCTACAAGGGGTCAGGCAAGAAGTGGAGGAGAAACCTGGAGATGTTATCAAAGGCAAGACTAAATGAACAGATTTCACACTGGAACATTTAAGTTAGAAACAGGATTAGGTTATTTGGCCCCTTAAGCCTGCTCTGTCATTCAATAAAGATCATGAACAATTGATTGTGGCCTCAATGCCACCCTCCTGTCTAACCCCCATACTCCTTTGTCAGTCAAGGATCTATCTAAGTCAGACGTAAAAATATTCAATGACCCAGCCTCCACCGCTCTCTGGGAAAGAGAGCTCCACAGACTCACAACCCTCAAAGGAATAATTTCTCCTCATCTCCAGCCTGAATGGGAGGTCCCATTTCCCATTTCTAGTTCTCGTCTCTCCCACATCCTTTCAGCATCGAACCTGTCAAATCCTCTCAAGGTCTTATTTAATAAGATTGCCTTTCATTCTTGTAAACTCCAATGGATACAGGCTCAATGATTCTGAAGAGGCACTTGAAAGTTGGAAGGGAACTAAGTGGACAGCTTTAGGAAGAAAATTAAAAATTGTCATTTCGTCAAGTATTTGAAAGCATCAACTGAGCACAGTGCTAAATCAATTCTAGTGATTAACTAGGCGCAAAAATGAAACAAATGTATATCCGACAGAAAGTTTAAGGTTTTTTAAAGAGTTATTTTACAACAACCTATCCATGTGTCATCACCTTACAAAATTCACTATGCTTGCGCCTAAACAGTTTAATAATTAAACTAGGGTGTAAAACTATGTGCTTTAAATTTTGACTGTTTTGGGATGGGGAGGGGGGATTAATTTCAATGTGAATTACTGGCCCAGAAATGCTTCTTTAAAATGATTGAGATATCTTTTCCTCACAGACATTGTTGTTTGTCATCATTTAAAAGTGGCCTCATGAAGACCAATCATGTTAAATCTCCAAGTCATAAGGGACACCACTATTCAAACTCTCGACTCATCATCACATATTCAATGTTCTGCTTTCGATACCTGATGTGAACTCTAATTTACAGAGGACCCTGCTGCTGGTAATCAGTCTTACACTAATTCCTACACTAATTAATGCCTTTCTCCTCATTGACTAATGATGACTCCTAATGCAACTTTCTTAAAATCCTTAAATAATAAGCAAAATACAGTGGATGCTGGAATCTCAAACAAGGACAGAGAATGCTGGAAAAACTCAGCAGATCTGACAGCATCAGTGGGGAGAGAAAATAGCGTTATCATTTTGAATCCTTTTGACTCTTCATCAGAAATGAAAAGAGGAAGAATGTGTTGGATATTAAAATGTGGCTGGGAGACATTTTAACAGAGATGTAGCAATCTTAAGAACAAGACATAGATGGCCTGGTTTCTTTTTAGGGGGGAGAGGGGTTTGCATTGAGGCAATAAATGTATGGTATATTTTTATAAAATCTTTACCTTTCCTTTCAGATTCCACATGTTCTCACTCCATCCTAGATCTCAGTTGGCACCAACCATTTTTCTCTCAGATTTTTTATTTCCTTTCTCTTCTCTTTACCTAGATAATTCAACCATAGTGTCTGGCTCGAATTCAATTCTTAAACCCTCCCACCTATCCATCTACCTCATTCTCAACCTCCAAACAAGCCTCCTCAAACCCATCCCTTTGACCTCGCTCTCAGTAAGCTCCCCTAAATTCTTCATCCCTTCCTGTGCAATCCCCTGCCAAACTGCTTGGCAGGTTTTATTGCATGAAAGATAAGATGTTGTTGGATGGTACATTCATGAGGAGAATCTCAATCAGAACACTTTAGAGGTATGGAGGGATAGCGGCATCCTATTTAAGTGACATGGTGGAGAGAAATAAAGTGTTCAGGAGGTAAGCCACTCATAAAAGTATCCAGCCATTAAGCAATGGAACATGGAAATTGTTGTGCTGTTGACAATTAAGAGATTTAACAGGGCTTTTAGGATAGAGGTGGAGAGACTCTTCCTGCTCAGAAAGGACAGTAGGACTAGGGGGCACAGTCTCAAGATAAAGGGGGGGCGGTTTAGAACGGAGTTGAGGAGGAACTTCTTCACTCAAAGGGTGGTGAATCTCTGGAATTCTCTGCCCGTTGAAGTGGTGGAGGCTGCCTCGCTAAATATTTTTAAGATGCGGGTTGATGGGTTTTTGATAAGCGAGGGGATTAAGGGTTATGGGGAGAGGGCGGGAATGTGGAACTGAGCCACGACAGATCAGCCATGATCTTATTGAATGGCGGGGCAGACTCGAAGGGCTAGATGGCCTACTCCTGCTCCTATTTCTTATGTTCTTATGTTTTCTCTTTGGCACCGATATGGCACAAATGTTCCCCATGTCAGTTCATGGATGGACATTATCCAAGGCTGCGCTATAGGCTGGCATTAGCAATCACTTCCTCGCAGGAGTTGTAGTGGAGCCAAAAATGTAGAACTGTCAGTCAGCAGTCCTATTCCTGACTGAAAATTGTTGAAGCTGCTACCTGGGACAAGAATGGTACTGTGAGGGTCTTCAATAGTAATGTCTTGGAGCTCATAATTGGCCTCTGAAAACAATGGTCAGGAGTCCCTTAGAGGGTAGTGTCCTAGGCCCAACAATCTTCAGCTGCTTCATCAACGACCTTCTCTCCATCATAAGGTCAGAAGTGGGGATGTTCACCAATGACTGTGCAATGTTCACCATTTGCGAGTTCTCAGATATTGAAGCAGTGTATGTTCAAATGCAAAAAGATCTGGGCAATATCCAGGCTTGGGCTGATAAGTAGCAAGCAACATTCATGCCAAACAAATGCCAGGCAATGACCATCACCAGAGACACTCTAACCACTGCCCCTTGACATTCAATGCTGTTATCGTCACTGAATCCCCCACTATCAACATCCTAGGGGTTATCATTGACCAGGAACTCAACTGGTCTCACCACATTAACACAGTGGCTACAAGAGCAGGTCAGAGACTAGGAATACTGCAGCAAGTAACTCACCTCCTGACTCCCCATAGTCTATCCACCTACAAGGCACAAGTCAGGACTGTGATGGAGTGCTCCTCATTTGCCTGGATGGGTGCAGCTCCAAAAATACTCAAGGAGCTTGACAGCATCCAGGACAAAGCAGCCCTCTGGTTGGCACTACATCTACAAACATCCACTCCCTCCACTACTGACGTTCAGTAGCAGCAGTATGCACTATTTACAAGATATACTGCAACAATTCATCAAAGATCCTTGGACAGCATCTTCCAAACCCATGGCCACTTCCATCTGGAAGGACAAGGCAGCAGATACATGGGAACACCACCACCTGCAAGTTTCCCTCCAAGACACTCACCATCCTGACTTGGAAATATATCGCCATTCCTTCACAGTCACTGGATCAAAATCCTGGAATTCCCTCCCTAACAGTATTGTGGGTCAACCCATAGCACATAGACTGCAGTGATTCAAGAAGGCAGCTCACCATCACCTTCTCAAGAGCAACTAGCATTGGGCAATAAATGCTGGCCAGCCAACGATGCCCATGTCTCATGACTGAATGAAAAGAAATGTCCTGGAACTCACAACTGGCCTCTGAAAATAATAATCATCTGCCACTCAAAGATTTCCCATTAACCTTACCTTTTTTATGTCCTTACCGAGGTTTTCATGAAATCAGAAACCAATTGGTCCTGACAGAAATTAAACTGAGCACCGACAAGGTTATGGAAGAGCAAGTGATCTTACCAATTACTTCTTCCATCTTTTTACTTTTGACTAGGGGCAAGAGGCTATTAAGGCATAACTGCCAATGCTACATTTGCCTTGCTCTCTGTACATAGGACATATCTAGAAGATTTTTCACAGATGTACTAGCCTGGCTAGGAGACCAGAAAAGTCTGTTGTGCAGTTCTTGAGGATTCCATGCAGGATGGTAGCCATTCTTTGCCATATCGAGTAAACTCAGCCACTTCATAATGTCATGTGGATTTACCAAAATTAGCTAAATACTGACACAACGTGGTGCAAATCACTGTTTAAAAAAAAAATGGTGAAGATGAGAACAGGAATCAATCTTTATACATTTTCACATTTACTTACAGAGTTAAACATTACACATATACAACTCCCATCCCAAAAGCCACAACATTTGAGTTAGCGTTGACTTTTACTCAGTAAATTAGCAAATAATGCCTATTATCTACATATATAACTAAAAGGAGGCAGCGTAGGATCACACACTCTAAATGAGGCTGAAGAAGCTTCAAAACCGTTCAGCTTAATTTCTTGCCTTCACATGCTGAACAGGAACATTCATGCCTTCGCCTTTCAAGGACTTGATTGTTCACCAGTATTCTCAACTTGATTCAATGGGGTTACAGAACTTTGCTCTGATCTATTAATTGTGGGAATGCTTCGCTTTTGCCTGCAACCATCTGCTATTTGGTCTTTAGAATGCATATTGCAACTTGTCTGCCATAACTTCAGCAGGTTGGATTCACAAGCTCTCAAATTTTCCACCACATCTCAACTGAAGGTCAAAACTCAACTCAAATTTCCAGGAAAAAAATAAATTTGATTCAATAACTTGGAGCAATGAATGACTTACTTTTACGTAGGGTATGGAATAGGAGACTCTTGAATCTATATAACACTTGGTAAGTTGTAGGCTTACAATGACTTCTTTCTATACATCTACATCATCAACACAGTCTCAAAACAGGCTGCAGTGACTTCAGTGCTAAGAGAGGGTATAATTAAAACTATGCATAAATCCTTGATTTCTGCATTGAAGTCTAATAAAAATGTTGACATTGATTCAGTTTAAGCAGCAACTGCAGTAAACACCCAATGTAGTAGTTTACTGTAGCAATACATGTCAAACCCTTGGAAGATTCAATGATGGCAGGAGTCAGAAGTGCAATTTCCAAAAGAAGAAGAAACATAGAAACATACAACAGTACAGCACAGTACAGGCCCTTCGGCCCTCAATGTTGTGCCAAGCTATCCCACTCCCTATCATTCTGGTGTGCTCCATGTGCCTATCCAATAACCGCTTTAAAGTTCCTAAAGTGTTCGACTCCACTATCACAGCAGGCAGTGTATTCCACACCCCAACCACTCTCTGAGTGAAGAATCTACCTCAGACATCCCTCCTACATCTCCCACCATGAACCTTATAGTCATGCCCCCGAGTAACAGCTACATCCACCTGAGGAAATAGTCTCTGTACGGCCAGTCTATCTATCCCCCTCATCATCTTATAAACCTCTATTAAGTCGCCTCTCATCCTCCTCCACTCCAAAGAGAAAAGCCCCAGCTCCCTCAACCTTTCTTCATAAGATCTACCCTCCAAACCAGGCAGCATCCTGGTAAATCTCCTCTGCACTCTCTCCAATGCTTCCACATCCCTCTTACAGTGAGGTGACCAGAACTGCACACAATATTCCAAATGTGGTCTCACCAAGGTCTGGTATAGTTGCAGCATAACCCCACGACTCTTAAACTCAAACCCCATGTTAATAAATGCTAACACACTATAACCCTTCTTTACGGCTCTATCCATTTGAGTGGCAACTTTCAGAGATCTGTGGATATGAACCCCAAGATCTCTCTGCTCCTCCAACATTCCTCGGAACCCTGCCACTGACCCTGTAATTCGCATTCAAATTTGTCCTACCAAAATGAATCACCTCGCATTTATCAGAGTTAAACTCCATCTGCCACTTCTCGGCCCAGCTCTGCATCCTATCAATGTCTCTTTGCGGCCTGCAAAAGTCCTCCACCTCATCCACTACTCCACCAATCTTGGTGTCATCAGCAAACTTACTAACCTATCCTTCAGCCCCCTCTTCCAAGTCATTGATAAATATCACAAATAGCAGAGGACGCAGCATTGATCCCAGTGGTACACCGTTGGTAACTGGCCTCCAGTCTGAAAATTTTCCCTCCACCACCACTCTCTGTTTTCTGTGAGACAGCCAGTTACTTATCCAATTAGCCAAATTTCCTTCTAACCCACACTTCCTTATCTTCTTCATTAGCCTACCATGGGGAACCTTCTCAAGCGCCTTACTAAAACCCATACAAATGACATCAACTGCTCTACCTCCTCAAAGAATTCAATCAAATTTATGAGGCAGGACTTGCCCCTCACGAAACTGTGCTGACTATCCCGGATTAAACTGCATCTTTCCAAATGGTCATAAATCCTATCTCTCAGGACCCTTTCCATTAACTTACCAACCACCGAAGAAAAACTAACTGGCCTATAATTACCAGGGTTATTCCTGTTTCCTTTCTTGAAGAGAGGAACAACATTCACCACTCTCCAGTCCTCTGGCACAATCACCGTGGACAGTGAGGACCCAAAGATCAAAGCTAAAGGTTCTGCAATCTCATCCCTTGCCTGCCAAAGTATCCTAGGATGTATCCCATCTGGCCCAGGGGACTCATCAACTCTCAGGTTTTTCAAAATTGCTAATACATCTTCCCTCAGAACATTTACCTCCTCCATTCTATCAGCCTGTACCACACACTCATCCTCAAAAACATGGCCCCTCTCTTTAGTGAACACAGAAGAAAAATATTCATTCAATGCCTCACCTATCTCTTCTGACTCCATGCACAAGTTCCCACTACTATCCTTGACTGGCCCTAACCTCACCCTGGTCATTCTTTTATTTCTCACATAAGAGTAAAAAGCCTTGAGGTTTTCCTTTATCCAACCTGCCAAGGACTTCGCATACCCCCTTCTTGCTCTCCTAAGCCCTTTCTTTTACTCATGCCTAGCTACCTTATAACCCTCAAGTGACCCAACTGAACCTCGCTTTTTCATCCTTACATACACTTCCTTTTTCATCTTGACAAGATATTCAACCTCCTTTGTGAGCTATGGTTCCCTCACTCGGCCATTTCCTCCCTGCCTGCCAAGGACATATCTATCAGGGACACGCAGTATTTGTTCCTTGAAAAAGCTCCACTTTTCATTTGTGCGCATACCTGACAGTTTCTGTTCCCATCTTATGCTCCCTAATTCTTGCCTAATCGCATCATACTTACCCCTGCCCCAATTATAAACCTTGACCTGCCATGTAACCCTATCCCTCTCCATTGCAATAATGAAGGACACCGAATTATGGTCACTATCCCCAAAGTGCTCTCCCACAAACAAATCTAACACTTGGCCCGGTTCATTACCCAGTACCAAGTTCAATGTGGTCCCACTTCTTGTTGGCTTATCTACATATTGTTCAGGAAACCCTCCTGCACACACTGTACAAAAAAGTGTTCCATCCAAACTATTCGACCTATAAAGGTTCCAATCAATATTTGGAAAGTTAAAGTTACCCATGACAATTACCCTGTGACCTCCACTCCGACCCATAATCTGCTTTGCCATTTCCTCCTCCACATCTCTATTACTATTTGGGGGCCTATAGAAAACTCCTAACAACGTGACCGATCCTTTCCTATTTCTAACTTCAGCCCATATTACCACAGTAGGCAGATCGCCCTCAAAATGCCTTTCAGCAGCCTTTAAACTATCCTTGATTAACAATGCTATTCTTCCACCTCTTTTATCACCTTTCCCAGTCTTACTGAAACATCTATACCCCGGAACTGCCAACAACCATTCCTGTCCCTGTTCTAACCATGTCTCCGTAATGGCCTCAATAAGTGGTCTCAGAATCTCAAAAAAAATAGTAGCTAGCCATTCCAAACAAGAAAATTCTCAACACCAAACTACAAAAGTCCCTTCATTGGAACAATGGGCAGAATTTTACGGCCCTGCCGCGGAGAGGGTTGTAAAACATGGCGAACCATTCAAAAGTCCATTGACACGAGCAGGATTGGAAAATCCTGCCAGCGGGAGCAGCTGTGAAATTATACCCAACATGTTTTTCCGACCTTTCTAGAACTGATTTGTCCTCCATGGCACTGGTTTTCCCACCATCTACCAATTGCCTCTGCTCCCTGCAAAATGTAATCCTTTAACAAAACATTTTACTGAAATATTTTCACCATGAACTTGCCTTTCCCTTCATAAGCTGACTAGCCTGTTTTTCTGTTTTTATTTCAGATTTTCAGCATTCACAGAATTTCTCAGTGAATAGTTTGCCCTCCCGTATCTACAAACAGGGGCAGATACAAACTTTATTTCAAATTAAAACAGCTACATAATAGTTGCCTGGTTGATCAGTGAGGGCAAGAGACATGAAAACTCACACACCAAGATCAAGCGAGTCAGGGGACACCCCTCCACTGCTTCACAAATATTTCTTCATTACAAACAGAGCAGCTTCACGGGTTCCCAACTGGTGCTTTTGAATATGCCCCACATTCAGGAACCCAAACATATATTCAATAAAACCAAGCTTGAAGACTAACAAATCGCCTTACTGAGCTCCCCAGGGGAAACCACCTCACTAATTATTTGTGATCATTCTGATAGGATTTAGTTCTCTATTTGTTGGGGTTGTGGGTAGAAAAATAATCTGATGGATGATGACTGATAGCGATAGATTTGCTTTAATCCTGGCTTTCTGCTCCAATTGAATTCAAAAATTTCCAGCACAATTGACATCTGCTAATTGTAGCTGATTTTTTTTGCAGGTAAAAGAAATACTTATCAGGGAAGTCCATTTATTCAGTTAAATAAGGATTATGAAAAATAAAATGTTTTACGGCAGAGAGCTAGTCAAAAAGATCAAAATCTCATAAATTGACCTAAAGGAAGTCAGTTTTCTATAATTGGAAATATAGTTCCGTTCTTGGCTTTTACTGCTTAAAGCTAGTGGATAAGCAGTACCAGCTGTCCAGGAAATACCATAATACTTAACACAAGACTGTACGGTGGGAAAAACGATTTTGGTCCAATAGTTTAGTCATCGAATGCAACAGCGATCCTTAACCATTCATGGTTCCCATGTCCTTAACGTGTACTTTCTCACTTAGAGATGGATAGGCATCTCATATACTTGACAATTCTTGTCCCACACGCAGACACACCGTCACAGAAGGGCAAAACAGAGCAGAACATATTGATATTCACAAATGACTTCTACATTAACGAAACTGATGCACAAGTTGGATCAAAGAGCCTGATAAGGGTAAATAGAGGGAAGTTGATTCCAGTGGCTGAAAGGTCAATAATTGGGGGCAAAGCTTAGGATGATTAGTAAAAGAACCTGAGGCAACATGAAGAAAATCCACAGTGTTTAGCATTTTGAATGCATTGCACAATAGGCTGCTGGGTGCATTCAATAGTCGCCTTCAAAATCGAAATGGATAAATACTTGAAGTGGGAATCATTACAGGGAGATATAGAATGTGTAGGGAAGTAGGGCTAACTGGATTGATCTTTGAAAGACCTGGCATAGACCTGATGGGATAAATTATCTCCTTCTGTGAGTTAAGAGAGTTATAGCACAAGAAGAAGCCATTCAGTCTCTAAGAGCAATTTAGCTCATCTAACTCCTTTCCCTGTAATCCTGCAACTATTTTCCCTTCAAGTTCCTAAGCAATTTCCTCTTGAAGGCTATGGTTGAATATCTGTTGTCCACCCCAGATTCTAACCACTCGCTGCTTTACAAAGAATTTCCTCATGTCAACGTTCCTTCTTTTGCTAATCAACTTAAACTGGAGTCCTCTGGTTCTCGACCCTTCTATCAACGGAAACAGTTTCTCTCTATCCACTTTGCCATTACCTTTTTGAACACCCTTTCTAACAGCACTCCGAGTGTGACTACACTGCATGGAAGCTGTATATTCTACATAACACCAAATAACAACGTGCTAAAATCTGAAGTTTGCCTTCAGTGCTATCTGGTCAGTGTGTATTCGATCACATATGTATTATCTATCCTCACTGAATCAGTGTACTGTAATGCAAAATGGATCCAAGAAATGTACCACAAGCAGCAAAGTAGAAAGTCTTGATCTCCATCACTGGTCTACACTGAGTTAGTAAATTTCAGCCTATATTGTAGCACTACTCTTGGTCTCAGTGCTTCAGAATAACATGCTGATTGCTAGCCAGTCACTGTGGGAAACTGCTTGTGTGGTCATGAGGTGAGGACAGGGTCAAGCTTTGTTGTGATACTATACTCAGCTTAATGGCCTGCCTGTACTTATTGCCAAAGTTCATGAGCAGTCATGTGAGGAAACTATCAGAGCCATTGATGCATGTCTCAGAATCCACTCCATAAAATCTGATTTTGAACAAGAAATATAATGCATGCAAACACTTACCAGTAGCAGACAGCAATATTATTAACCATACAGTCACAACACCTTTCCACAAGGAAAGCCAATCACAATTGGACAAGCTACTTCCCCAAAAGATTCAGCTCATGATAAATGCTTCCTAATACAATTGCTACCTTCCAAATATAAAGGTCAACACAACAATCAACACCTTTTCCAAGTGTTACAACAATAGCAGAAATCCTCAACATATTAGCTTACATTTTTCACTCAGTGTTAGCTTAACCCTGGTAGCAACTCATTTCAAACATCATTATTAAAATAATAGATGGAAAAACTGAAGCACGATGGAAGGTTGTATATTTTTCGTATTTACCCTTTTCAATTTTTAAGGAAACCAAACCTGAAATCAAAGTTTCCAGAGAGTGGAAGTGGCTAAAAGGACAGAGCCATCCAAGATTAGGTGTTCTAGTTGATGAGTCCAGTGATGCTATTGAGACAGGCTGAGGACAACTGAGGCTAGATCCAGTTGCTGAGAATAACCAATGGCATAGTTGCTGTTTGGTGGATTTACACCATAAGAAGTCTCAGAACACCAGTTAAAGTCCAACAAGTTTATTTGGTAGCAAACGCCACTGGCTTTCGGAGCGCTGTTCCTTTGTCAGGTGAGTGGGAGTTCTGTTCACAAACAGGGCATATAAACACACAAACTCAATTTACAGAATAATGATTGGATTGCAAGTCTTTACAGCTAATCAAGTCTTAAAGGTACAGATAATGTGAGTGGAGAGAGTGTTAAGCACAAGTTAAAGAGAAGTGTGTTGTCTCCAGATAGGACAGTTAGTGAGATTTTACAAGTCCAGGCAAGTTGTGGGGGTTACAGATAGTGTGACATGAATCCAACATCCCAGTTGAGGCCATCCTCATGTGTGTGGAACTTGGCTATCAGTTTCTGCTCTCTGCGCTGTTGTGTGTTGTGAAGGCCCCCTTGGAGAATGCTTACCCGAAGATCAGGGGCCGAATGCCCGTGACCAGTTAAGTGTTCCCTACAGGAAGAGAACAGTCTTGCCTGGTGATTGACGAGCGGTGTTCATTCATCTGTTGTCATAGCGTCTGCATGGTCTCCCCAACGTACCATGCCTCCGGGCATCTTTTTCTATGGCATATCAGGTAGACAACGTTGGCCGAGTTGCAAGAGTATGTACTGTGTACCTGGTGGATGGTCTTCTCATGTGAGATGATGGCATCTGTGTCGATGATCTGGTACGTCTTGGAGAGGTTGCTGTGGCAGGGTTGCGTGGTGTTGTGGTCACTGTTCTCCTGAAGGCTGGGTAGTTTATTCCAGACAATGGTCTGTTTGAAGTTGTGCAGTTGTTTGAAAGCAAGAAGTGGGGTTGTGGGGATGGCCTTGGCGAGATGTTCGTCTTCATCAATGACATGTTGAAGGCTCCAGAGGAGATGTCGTAGTTTTTCCGCTCGGGGGAAGTATTGGACAACGAAGGGTATTCCGCCCATCATGTCCTGTGTTTGTCTTCTGAGGAGGTCGGTGCGGTTTTTCGCTGTGGCGCGTCGGAACTGTTGATTGATGAGTTGAGCGCCATATCCTGTTCTTATAAGGGCATCTTTCAGCATCTGGGAGGTGTCTGTTGCAATCCTCCTCATCTGAGCAGATCGTGTGTATATAGAGGGCTTGTCCGTATGGGATGGCTTCTTGAACGTGTTTAAGGTAGAAGTTGGAGTAGTGGAGCATCATGAGGTTATCCGTGGGCTTGCGGTACAGTGAGGTGCTGAGGTGACCATTCTTAATGGAGATGCGTGTGTCCAAGAATGCAACTGATTTCAGAGAGTAGTCCATGGTGAGTCTGATGGGGGCTGGAACTTGTTAATGTCATCATATAGTTGTTTCAGTGATTATCCACCATGAGTCCAAAGGGAGAAAATGTCACTGATGTATGTAGTGTATAGCATCGGTTGAAGGTCCTGTGCAGTGAAGAAGTCTTGTTTGAACCTGTGTATGAAGATGTTGGCACATTGAAGTGCGAATTTGGTCCCCATGGCTGTTCCATGTGTCTGGATGAAGAACTGGTTGTTGAAAGTGAAGACATTGTGGTCCAGGATGAAGCGGATGAATTGTAAAATTGCAACTGGAAACTGGAACTTGTTGGCGTTGAGCATTGAGGCAGCCGCAGCAATGCCATCGTTGTGGGGAATGCTGGTGTAGAGTGCCGAGACATCCGTGGTGACAAGGAGTGCTCCTGGTTCAACTGCTCCATGTGTGCTGAGTTTCAGTAGGAAGTCCGTAGTGTCACGACAAAAGCTGGGGGTTCTTTGTACAATGGGTTTCAGGATGCCTTCGACGTAGCCGGAGAGTTCTTGCATAGGGACTCTGTGCGAGAACCTCTCCGGCTACGATGGGACGGCCGGGTTTGTTTGCCTTGTGTATCTTCAGGAGGCAGTAGAGATCTCCAATGCGGGAAGTACATGGGATGAGAGCACGGAGGGTGCTCTGAAGAGCAGAGTCGCTGAACAGAGATTGATAGCCAAGTTCTGCTCACACGAGGACGGCCTCAACCTGGATCTTGGTTCAAGTCACACTATCTGTAACCCCCCACGATTTGCCTGGACTTGCAAAATCTCACTAACTGTCCTGTCTGGAGACAATAAACATCTCTTTAACCTGTGCTTAATGCTCTCTCCACTCACATTGTCTGTACCTTTAAGACTTGATTAGCTGTAAAGACTCGCATTCCAATCATTATTCTGTAATTTGAGTTTGTGTCTTTATATGCCTTGTTTGTGAACAGAACTCCTACTCACCTGACGAAGCAGCATTGCTCCGAAAGCTAGTGGCATTTGCTACCAAATAAACCTGTTGGACTTTAATCTGGCGTTGTGAGACTTCTTACTGTGTTTACCCCAGTCCAACACTGGAATCTCCACATCAGGATATACACCAGCCAGACAAAAGGTGAGGTGATTTTGCGGAACTCTTTTGGTGGAGACCGTATTCATGGAACTTGGGTTGGTTGCGCTCAGTTGCTGGCTGGGGATCAGGCTAGCTCCTAGAAGGAGAGGGGAACTGAAAATATTCATGAGGAAGATAGCATTGTGAAGGACAATTTTGCAGCGATTAATGGCATATATGCTGTGGACTCTTAGCTGTATCTGTCATTAAATATGCAACTTATAACCAACCACAATTCAGCTGTCAATTCAGTTTAACTTGTGATGACTCTGGATTTCAGAGCATGGAAGGTTATTGAAGATAATATTTGACATCTGTTTTGTTGACTCTAATATTCTTACATTTTAAACCATGGAATCTTGTGGTTTGATCCTTCTAGGAAGTAACTGGATTTTGAATTTCTTTATATTTTTCCAGAAGATTGCTGGTCTCTACCAAGATCATAATATAAGCTCATATCTAAAATATAATTCAAACAAAGTAAGGAAGATTGAGTCACTGATCTATGATGAAGGAGCTGATCACAACCATGGTAGCAGGGGAGTCACTAGAATTTGTGTCAATGCTACAGAGTGAAAAAGGGAACATTAGACAAGACTATCACTCCTCGTAGCTGGACAGGTGTATGTACACATGTGTATTTGAGTCAGATAAGGCAAGAATCTAGGTCACACACTCACATTGTCGCTTGCTAAGATGTAGGACGTTTCTCACTGGTTGTGGGTCATTAGCTCAGCAACAACAGTGCTTGAGAAGACAGGAACAAATGAAACCCAACAGTATAAAATGTTTCCTTTGTGAAGAACACATTTTTCAGATCCCTTGTACTGTTTTATGTTCAATAAGGGAATAGAAGATTGGCCTTCAGAATTACATGGAAATATGTAGGCATAAGAAAGCATGGCTGAAAGTGAATTAAAAAATGGCAAACCTCAGAAACCAAAATTGATCATCTAATACCTAACTGCACATTATTCAGCATCCAACATAAATTTAATATTTAAACTTTATTTTACATTTATTTAAAGTGAATGAATAATTGAAATGTCGTGTGAAAATCTGCAAATTGCTTCCACTTGATTTGTTTATAGAAAGTTTAATCCAATCTAATCCTGATTTGAATACTCTTAAACCCAAACTCTCATTTCATCGGGAAATATATAGCTAAAACGGCAATAGATCAAATGTGAGTTAAAATGTTGGCTATTACTGAGCTAATCCACAAGTTATCAGAAGATGCTCAATGCTACAACCGATGGGAATGGGCACTTGTCATGTGCATATTTAGTTTGCTCCATTTCTCTACAACAATGTATGGTTCATAAGAATTTAAGAACTAGGAGCTGGAGTAGGCCATCTGGCTCCTTGAGCTTGCTCCACCGTTCAATAAGGTCATGCTGCATCTTTTCGTGGACTCAGTTCCACTTACCTGTCCGTTCACCATAACCCTTAATTTCTTTACTGTTCAAAAATTTATCTATCTTTGCCTTAAAAACATTCAATGACATAGCCTCAACTGCTTCACTGGGCAGGAATTCCACAGACTCACAACCCTTTTGTGAAGAAGGTCCTCCTCAACTCAGACATAAATCTGCTTCCCCTTATTTTAAGGCCATGCCCCTAGTTCAGAACAGATTTTATTGATTGGAGCATGGAAAAAGAAAAATACAAGGCTGAAGTGAGGAGGAAGGGAGACAAAGAAAAATGTTGGCCAACATGAACTTAATTTCTTTTCTTCTACAACAACATAGTCAGTGACCAAATGGCTTCCCAAGTTATCACATTTGGGATTAAAAACAGATAACGTGGCATATTTTATCTGTACAATCCCATTTCTTAGTTGAATGGGGTTGGACTTGTCACATTGTGCTCCAAGTTTCAGCTTCACCTCCTTCAGGATTTTTCCTCTCGAGATACTTGCAAGTCTTCTACCTGGTGCCACCTCCAGGAAACCAGAGACCATCACTTGCCAATCTCTGAGCAACACAATGGAACCATGCGCCCTAATAATATTTGAATGAACATTAGAACGTTTGATAGCAAATTGCCCAATGGGATTTTTACTCCTTCTCATGACACTGCACATGCAACCAAAAAGTGACCAAACTACCAATGAATTCGATAAAACTGGAATCTCTGCATCAGAACTTACACATGTGATGCATTGTAAAGCTTATGTTACCCAGAATGTATATTTAATGATTTTCTTTAAAACAACTTAAATACAGCTTCAGAAAAAACTGGCGCGATATATGTGGAAGGCAAGGGAAGAGGTGGCAGAGCCTTTGGCGATGATCTTTGCGTCATCGATGGAGATGGGAGAAGTTCCGGAGGATTGCGGATGTGGTTCCTATATTTAAGAAAGGGAATAGAGATAGCCCAGGAAATTATCGACCAGTGAGTCTAACCTCAGTGGTTGGTAAGTTGATGGAGAGATCCTGAGAGACAGGATTTATGAACATTTAGAGAAGTATAGTATGACCAAAAGTAGTCAGCACAGCTTTGTCAAAGGCAGATCATGCCTTAGGAGCCTGGTTGAGTTTTTTGAAGATGTGACTAAACACATTGATGAAGGAAGAGTGGTAGATGTTGTTTATGTGGACTTCAGCAAGGTGTTCGATAAGGTCCCCCCTGCAAGGCTTTTATTGAGAAAGTGAGGGAGCATGGGATCCAAGGGGACATTGCTTTGTGGATCTAGAACTGGCTTACCTACAGAAGGCAGAGAGTGGTTGTAGATGGGTCTTTTTCTGCATGGAGGTCAGTCACCAGTGGAGTGCCCCAGGGATCTGTTTTCAGACCCTTGCTGTTTGTGATTTTCATAAATGACCTGGATGAGGAAGTGGAGGGATGGATTGGTAAGTTTGCCGATGACACGAAGGTTGGAGGTGTTGTGGATAGTTTGGAGGGATGTCAGAAGTTGCAGCATGATATAGATTGGATGCAAGACTGAGCGGAGAAGCGGCAGATAGACTTCAACCCAGATAAGTATGTGGTGGTTCATTTTGGCAGGTCAAATGGGATGAAGGAATATAATATTAAGGGTAAGACTCTTAGCAGTGTGAAGGATCTTGGAGTCTGGGTTCATAGGACTCTCAAATCGGCTTCGCAGGTAGAGGATGTGGTTAAGAAGGCGTATGGTGTACTGGCCTTCATCAATCGAGGAATTGAGTTTAGGAGTCGGGAGATATACTGCAGCTGTATAAGACCCTGGTCAGACCCCACTTGGAGTACTATGCCTCATTACAGGAAGGATGTGGAAGCCATTGAAAGGGTGCACAGGAGATTTACAAGGATGTTGCCTGGATTGGGTGGCATGCCTTATGAGGATAGGTTGAGAGAGCTCGGTCTTTTCTCCTTGGAGAGACGAAGGATGAGAGGTGACCTGATAGAGGTGTATAAGATGTTGAGAGGTACTGATTGGGTGGATTCTCAGAGGTTTTTTCCCAGGGCTGAAATGGCTGCCACAAGAGGACACGGGTTTAGGGTGCTGGGGAGTATGTACAGAGGAGATGTCAGGGATAAGTTTTTCACTCAGAGGGTGGTGGACGCGTGGAATCGGCTGCCGGCGGTGGTGGTGGAGGCAGATTCAATAGGGTCTTTTAAGAGACTTCTGGATGAGTACGTGGGATTTAATAGGATTGAGGGTTATAGGTAAGCCTAGTAGGTAGAGATATATTTGACACAACTTGTGGGCCGAAGGCCCTGTTTGTGCTGTAGTTTTTCTATGTTCTATGTCACTAATACAGAATGAAGGAGGAAGAACGATTGTCTCCTTTTTGTTAGATTGTCTTGATTTTTTGACTAAAAATATCCTCCATATTGCACACACTTAGGCCATGAGAAGCTTAAAGGCTCCTGTCTACATTAAAGCTTGTGTAATACTGGAAGCTAGCTAAATACCAATTCAAATCTCTTTGCAAGAGTTGACCTTTCTTCCTGATTTGATTCAGATCCCTTAAAAATAAATTAAATTTTAATCCAATCGCAAATGAGTCTCTTGTTTAATGATTTTATATGTTGTAATTTAATTTTCTTTTCCTTAAAAAAAATTACCAAGGATCTAAATCAAGCACATTTTTTATTCAGCATAATCAGTTAATATATTACTGACAGTGCTTTGCATTTCAATTCAGTGTCCCAACGCCTCTGCAAAGTCTGAATTGCACTGTATTCTCTCCCTCTGGGTTACAGGAAGAATTTTAGTTTTTATGTGCTGATGTAAGTATGCTCTCTTGCCTTTGGATAGTTTTTTGCCTTCTAATTTGTTTTGCATATGATAACATATAAATTTGACGTGCAAGTCACCCCCTCCTTTCCCAGGCTTAAATACATCAGTACAAGTGATAATGAAGAAGAATTAATCTTATCATACACTCATATAGATAAGATATTGCAAAGTATAAACAAAAGAATCCATTGACCATATAAATGAGAAGTAGGCCGCTCGGCCCCTTGAGCCTGCTCCTTCATTTAATATGATCTTGGCTGATCGCATTATAACCTCAATCCCATATTCCCACCTCACACAATAACCTTTCGTCCCCTTATTTTCTATCTATCTCTGCCTTAAAAATATTCAAAGACTCTATTTCCACTGCCTTTTCACATAATTGTAGAATCATAGATTCCCTACAGAAGGAGGCCATTTGGTCCATCAAGCCTGCACTGACAACAATCCCACCCAGGCCCTTTCCCCATAATATACCTACGCTACTAGTCCCCATGACACTAATGGGCAATTTACCATGGCCAATCCACCTCATCCACATACCTTTGGACTGTGGGAGGAAACCAGAGTACCTGGAGAAAACCCACACAGACGTGGGGAGAATGTGCAAACTCCACACAATCACACAAGGCCAGAATTGAACCCGGGTCTTCGGCGTTGTGAAGCAGCAGTGCCGCCATGCCACCTTTTTGAAGAAGAGAGTTTCAAAGACTCACAACCTACAGAATAAAGTATTCTCCTGATCTCTGTCTTAAGTGAGTGGGCTCTTATATCTAAACCATGATCCCTCGTTCTAGACTCTCACATAAGAGGAAACATCCTCTCCACGTTGACCCTGTCAAGATCCCACAGGACAGTGGTGGGCAACCTACAGCCAGGGGCCTCATGCAGTCCATCTGGGTACTGAATACGGCCCAATAGGTACTGACCATTGCCCACACGCAAGGGTGTCACATCCCACTTATTTCTGTCTGCGTAGTCTTTTTCCTACCAGTGTGACTGAAGTGATTCACATGTAAAGCAAGGGTAAGTGAAGTGAGGTGCATGCTGATAGCTCTCACTGTCAATGTTGTGAGCAAAGTGCTCCGTGTCCAAAGTGTCGCTTTGCTTTGTTTTTACCAATTGAAGTAGTTGACAATTCTATTAATATATAAATGATTAAGGATTTTCTACAACTTATTATGAAATATTCTGCATGTATTAAATGCATTGAATTTCACTCATGGAGTCATAATTAGTGAACAACCTGATTTCAAGCTTGCAGCCAACTGAGATGAAGGAGGGTCCACTCATGTGGCCCATTCACTAGACTACGTTGCCCATCGCTGCCTCAGGATCTGATACTTTTCATTCCTACTCCCCTAAACTCCAAATGGATACAAGCCTAAATTGTCCAACCTTTCCCCAAAAGAGCACTTGCCCATTCCTGGTATTCATCTAGTAAACCTTCTCTGAACTACTTCTAACGCATTTACATCTTTTGTTAAATAAGGAGACTAATAATGTACATGGTAGTCCAGATGTGGTCTCATCAGTTCCCCCTACAACTGAAGTACATCAGTGTAGATGCATTCTTTGCAGACTCAAACTCAGCCAAAATTTAAGAACATTGGTAATTATCCCCATTCTCTTCATACAAAGCATTAAATTAAGAAAAGGTCTGAGAGACAGTGACAGAATGCTATCACAGAGTGGTAAGCTTTTGTCTGTAAAATGTGCATATTCATTTTAGATTGAAACAAAGAATTGCTGCTACATGTGGTGCCCGACTTCCACACACCCTCCATTACCACCCACACATGGCTTGGCTGTAGGCAAAGAGCTTCTTAACCAGACTGCTTACTTCAAACAACGCCCTACATTTGCAAAGAAGGATCTTTGTACATATAATTGGGGGGAAAGCCCACAGAAATTCCTGTCTTTTTAGCTGCACAGTCAAAACCAAGCCAAGTGCATTGATCCTACCGTTCCTAACTTCCTGGCCAGAAGACACTAAAAGATACTACCAAGCTGGCTATGAATTTCAAGATGTCAGGAAATTACAGATATATATTTGGGCCTGAAGCACATTATAAATTTTCTATGAAGATTTAATGAACACCTGGCATTTACGTAGCTCTGCTGACACAGTACAGCATCACAAGATGCCTCACCGAAGCAAAATTTCATACTGAGCCAAAGGAGGAGATATTGGGGCAGGTGATCAAATGCTTGATAGGTGTAAGGAATGGCATAAGGGAGGGGGCAGAGCAGAGCCAGCAGATAGTGAGAGAGGTGGACAGGAAGAGAGGTTCAGGGAGGTGGACAGGTGGTGAGGTTCAGGGAGAAATTCCCAGGGTTTATGCCTTAAACAGCTGAAGACACAGCCACCAATGGTGGGACAAGGAACATAGAGAATGCACATGAGGCCACAATTGGATGAAATCTTGGATGGTTATAGGATTGGAGGAGGTAACATAGTTTGGGAGGACGGACACCAGAAAGGAATCTGAAAACAAAGGTAAGAGTTCCACATTGGATTGCTAACTATGATCAAATGCATTCCTGGAGATTTCATCACATGATTTGCCACATGCTCCAGCCATTGGTCAGCCAACATATCTCTCCTTGTGACATGCTGCCTTCCTATGTCGATTGGAAAGCAAAAAGACTCTACCCAATTAGATGATGCTTGACTGTCAGCAAAACAACCCCCCCATCCCACCAACCACAACGCCATCACCTCCTCCACTCCACCGCCCTCATTTTCAATATTTTTATACCCAGTAGAGAGAAATGTTCAAAGAAAATGACATGAAAAACAATATTGTTAATGTTCCAATAATTTTTCTCCAGGGTTGTACACAACCCTGTGTGCAATCAATTTCCAGGACATTGATTTGTTCTGGAAATTGATCTTCAATTCTTGGAGGCTTCAGACCAACCCTGGAGGGTTGGTAATCCTAGTTTCACATCTGTATTCCAATGCAAAGCCAGAGACCAGCAGGAACAACTCGGTTATTTGTTTCCATCATCTTGTGAATTTCTGTCAAAAGTCCCTCCACACAGCCTGACATCTACCCCATCAAAGGCAGAAACTTTAATAGCAAAGACACAAGTTTTCCTAAGCATCTGATTCTGTCTGACAGGGAAAATTTAAACAGTGGGTATCTATTTCCACTGAGCAACGTTTGTCGAATTTGTAATCATAACCTATTTGGGAGATGCAAAAGTATAGCTCGAGAATATTATTTTTCAGACTTCATGAACAAAGTACCTGCTTTACAGACAGCTGTAGAGGCACTTGTTTGACTCGTGAAGAAGTTAAATCCTGCAAATGTATTAATCTTCAGGGGAGAAAATAAGAACAGAAAATGCATGTGGGAGAGATAAGTTGATCCAAACTTTCCGACTTCTACATTTAAACAGACGTTTCAGCACCCGCTCTTCAAGAATAAATCCTTGACTATTTGACACAAGGTTATAAATAAATACTTTTCCATGTTTATATCTGCAAATTTAATTTCTTCTCGTTTTGTAACCATTCATTTATGTCCGACAGTGGCTTGTAACAAAATGAAGTACCTGGCCCCTGATCATTTCCTGTGGTGCGCCATCAACATATCTTCAGGGGATAGCTGGTCAAATGGAAAACCAGCAGACTTTGTGGGCTGTTCTCCCGTACTTATCCTGCTTTCTGCCATTGTTCCAATCAAAGCCCAAGGTGGGCCAATGATCCTCAATTCTCACCACTGATCAGCAAAGGAATTGAAGTGTTTACTGTAAATGAAGGTCTGAAAAGATCTAAACCTCCTAAAGTCATGGAGTCAGATGTTTTATGTGGAAATGTGCTATTGATCCTGCTCCTTCCATGCAGAAGTGCCTTTGAAAGGAAAAGGCGTAAAAAAAACTTTGAAGTGCCAGCTTAATTCACACCTTGGGCATTAACAGCAAAGTTGATTGCTTTATTGGATTCACTGGCAGCAAAGTTGTGAAGATTTTCACATTATGAAGATGGCTATTTTTGAATATTTACATCTCCTAGAATATTAACCACTGTGCTTGGGATATCCGCACCCTGCAACTTACAGCTGAAATCTTGTTTGGCTTCAAGCAGTTAACTGAAATGTTAACCTTGAAGACAAATATGGGAGCATGAAACACAATAGGAATTTCTCCAGAAATTGGTATCTATATAAAATGAGAGGCTCAATGTCCCAACTGTCTGCTTGAGGGACAAATCCGTGTATATGCTCTTTGAAGGGTCAAATTGGCTGAATAAGTCACACTGACAGAAAGATTTTATCTGCTGAACTTCCAGGGACACAAGTTACAAAAGGCATCAGCCAATTACCAATGTTTGCATGGCATGGGTTTAAATATTGTATTCTGATCGTTATACTACTACTCCAATGTTTATTTGCAAATTTGATGGTTGCTTTAGCCTGCAATATTGGCCATTTTACAGAGAACTTTGCAAAGTCGGACAACACTGCTCATGTAGAGTAAACTGATTGCTGAAAGTAGTGTAACTCTTGCTCTAAGAGGGCAATATAAGGCTATAGCTTCTGAATAGATGATATTACAGTTCACTTATGAGCAAATGACCTCAGACAAGAAAAGTTAAAAACTCCAAGGCAGAAATGGAAGGTTTCTTTTGCCTTTCTGGATAATAAGACAGTGTACAGGTGTTTTCCCCATCCTTGGCACTTGTTTCATATTTCAATTTTCAGAGCGAATGGTTTATTCAAAAGAAGTATGATGTAAGACTGACATTTCTTTTTGCTGAGATCCTCCAGGCTTGACTCCAACTTTTTAGCTTTCCCATCAATGGGAAAACGAGCAAAGAACAGGCTGCAGACATTCCCACAGGAGCCAAAGCCATTAAAAGTGGGCTAATCAGCCAATGGTCAAGTAGCAAAATATCCTTTTGCGGTTTCACCTTGTCTGATGAGAGCCTTCACCTCATCTGTTAAGTCTTAAGTTTGCCAAAAAGGAGCAGTTGCTATATTAAATAAACCAATCAAGGTGAATTGCTTCAGTGTCGAACTGAGGCAGCACTGTTAATAAAATGAAACAAAATCTAATGAAAGTAATATATGTGTGTCAATAACACACTTGATGCCCAGCAGTCACAGAAGGCCTAGGCTGTACTGGTGGACACCATACATTCCTGCTTCAAGGCCACTTGGACAGAAACGGAGGTTAGGCAGCCACAGTAACCCAATCTCAGGCAAGTCATGCCTGTCTGGAAACAAGGCAGGCTTACTTCTCCGTGAGCAGGAGCAGATCCATAAGAAGAGCATTTGGACTTAATTGTGACAAACCATCCCCCTCTTCCAAAGAGCCAAAGTGTTGGCCTTAAATGAAGCCAGAAATTGAGGAATAGCCACCTTAAAAATCTTTGGAATTTTCTAGCCCTGAGTGCTGTGGATGCTCAGTCATTGAGTACAACCAAAGCACAGATGGATAGATTTCTAGATATTAAAGACATCAAGGGATTTGGGGGTAGTGCAGAAAAATGGCATGAGGTGGAAGATCAGTCATGATCTATTGAAGGCACAGCAGGTTCAAGAAGCTAAATGGCTTGCTCCTATTTCCTATGTTAGTAATGGATATTTCACACTCCAGATAGATATAGAGATGTTTGCATCCAGGTCACAGAAATTGCAAGCATCAAGGAAATGGCGTAAAAGTATACTGGCTGCTACTGCTTGGTTTAAAACTCTCCACCTCAGATCCTTCCCAGTGATATATAGGAAAGGGCTCTCACAAGGATAACCTTCCATTTTTGGCTCTGCTTCTATCAGACTGTGAGATGGAACCCCAGAGCATGTCAGGACAGTGAGATGGAATCCCAGAGCACGTGGGGGCAGTGAGGAGAATACCAGAACATGTGGGGACCAAGAAAGGAGATACCAGACTGTGTGGGGACCATGAAAGGAAACACCAGAATGTATGGAAGCTGTGAGGGGGAACACCAGAATGTGTAGGGACATTGAGATGTGATATCACCATTTGCCTGCAAAGGAGATGAAGGCATGGAGACGCAATAGGCAGGGTCAGCCCATTCAAGAAATCTTGTCATGCAGAATGGAAAAACAGAGGGATTTTCTAAGAGGTGGTTTAAGGTCGTGAGGAGGAGATTTCTGGGGTGATTTTCAGGAGGCCAGCACTGTTGAGAAATT
The DNA here is from genome assembly GCF_965287045.1 of Carcharhinus amblyrhynchos. Taxonomy (NCBI): domain Eukaryota; kingdom Metazoa; phylum Chordata; class Chondrichthyes; order Carcharhiniformes; family Carcharhinidae; genus Carcharhinus; species Carcharhinus amblyrhynchos. The sequence continues at coordinate 16,819,521 of NC_137334.1, read as the reverse complement.
CTGCCTGGATAGGGGTAAGATCAGGAATTGTGGAGCCAGCTACACATATCCAACCTACCTAGCGGAATCAGTTCTGAATGCAAATATCAGCTCATCAGGGGTGAAGGATCAGTTCCCATCTGCTTTTTCATTCTTATGTCAGTGTCTCAAATGAAGTGGGCTCTCTGAACATTCATTCAAATCTCTCAAGTGTAAAAAAAGTGATTTGCAACGTTTGTAACTATAGTTCACGTACAAATTTAATCTAAACTGGTTTAACAAAGACAGGATAAATGCAAGCCCAGGGAGGATCAACAGAGAGTGTCACTAAGAACGAATGGCCATTCTGACCTTTATTTGCAACAGACCAATTCATCACCAACTATCACTGCATCATGAACTGTCATAATATTCCCCTGCCTCACACATTACCCACCCACCACAGTCAGTGCTTCAAGCCTCTTCTGCATCAGCACCACCCCCCCCAAACACATCAGTCCTACTGCATCAGGACAATAGGAAAATCAATCTGCAAAACATATTTCTCATTTGAGCTTTAACCCTTCAAGGGGTCTCAAGTATTTTTCTTCTGAATTAAAATTGAAAGTCAAACCCGTTTAAGTTGAAATCTTGTAATTAAGAAAAAACAGCAAATGGAAATACCATAGGGGAGTGAGGAGTAGCTGAGAAGGGAAAAAACAATCTTTTTGAGATGAAAAGATTGCAGCTACTTATTCAATGTTAACTTTGCTTTCTGTTTTAAATGTGTGCTGGCTTGCGGTTTTCAAAATTTTCTGCCAGTTTTAAAACTAAGGAAGAAAAAGAACCCTTTTGCACATTGGAGCAGGAATTCTTAGTACCATTTACAAGAAGATATGCCTAATATAGCGTTGCTATTTACTTCCATCCTGTTTTCCAAAACAGATTATCTGCAACACCTCCAGAATTTGAACTCTAACCAGATTTGGAGAATTAGAATTGTTTTTTTTAAATAAAAGAAACCCATGCAAGAGAGGTCAAAATACATAATGCGTAAGAAGGGGTCCAAGAGAAAAAGGTGCAGGAGAAAGGGAATACATGACACTAATTTTGTTCTGTATTGCTTACACTTTCTGCTCTGAGACAGGGTTTAACTGAGGTGTAGTTCAACACATGACCTTCAATATCTTGAACAAATGCAGGCAACATAAACTGGAGATTACCCTAAACTCTGCTGTGTGTGTTCGTACCTGCACTTGGTCCCATTCACCAATAATCCCAATGCTCATTGATCTACAAAGACTCTGGTCCAGAAACCTCAATTTTAAAGTTCTCATCCTTATTTACAAATCCAAACCCTCCACGGTTCAGTCCTTCTTTATTTCTGTAATCTTTTCTAGCACCACATCACTCTGAGATATCTGGGTTCTAATTCTGGTCCCTCTCGCATCTTTGTTTTTACCTGCTCCCATTGGTGGCCCATGCCTTCAGCTACCAAGTGCTTCAATATCAAATGTTGTTTTGTTAATGTTCAGGAGTCAGTTAGCTCAGTTGGACAACTGGTTCGTCATTCGGAATGATACCAACAGCGTGGGTTCAATTCTCCTACTAGCTGAGGTTATTTACGAAGGCCCTGCCTTCTCAACCTTGCCCCTCGCCTGAGATGTAGTGACCCTCAGGTTAAATCACAACCAGCCAGTCACCTCAAAGGGGACAGCAGTCTATGGTCATCTAGGACTATGGCGACTCTATCTTTAATGTTCTTCTAAAGATCCTTGGAATATTTAATTGCAACAACGGTGCTATAGGCGGACAGGTTGTTGAAGTTGCAGGGTACAGAATCTTAGGGTCTATTTAAACATGCTGAGCATCACAAACAAACCTAAATCCCATCTTCACACAACACGGGCAGATGCAAATTTCTAACACGGTTGACAGACAACAAACATTTGTGACTTTTTCTATTCTGAATCCACAGACACTTCAAACCCATTCTAATACCTTTAACCCCATCCTGGCTGAACAGGGCAAGAAATAAACCAGTGGTCTTGCCAGGCAAACTAGCTGAGCCACTACCAAACAAGTTTGAGTTTCAAAACTAGAAGACTGTACAAAGAAAAATGGCAGCTGGCGTTTACAACTGACACTCATCTTTTCCTCACAAGCATCTCTAGATCCATACACTGCTGTTTTTCACCACTGATATTCCAGCCTGCAGGATTTTACTGTCAGAAAAATACTGAAAATTATAATTTGCAAGAAATCAAACGTAGACGAAATTTGTACATGAAATGCCCTTGGGTTATTTGAAAATCACTAGTACCCTGACAGCTTTAAAATATTTCATTGAGAAAGATGCACAGATGCATGTTACAAACGTTTTGCCTGCCAATTGGGATAGGTGATTATCTGGGGTCCTTGTCATTCATTGATTGTGTGGGAAGTGTTAAGTTGTTCTGTGGTTGGAAATAATTTATGACATTTGTGTTTGGGTTAGTAAGTCATGTTGACAGGTCCCTGACCTGAATTGTTAACTCTGTTTCTCTCATTGGATGCTGCCTCACCTGCTGAATATTTCCAACATTTTCTGTTTTTACATTAGTGTTCATCATGACGTTCATCTAACAACACAGCCCTGAGAGCGCAAACATGGCAATGATTGAGTTTTATGTATTCTAGTGTTTCCTATAATATAGTTGACAAACAAAATATCTGTGCATAAGCCGCATCTCAATCCTGACAAATGCATGTAGGAAATGAGAAGCCTAACGTCACCCTACATCATTCCATAAATAACATACAATCACAAATATATGCAGGCTAATGATTTCCTGTCAGCAAGTTTCAGAATTGAAAGTTCTTTTTAGTACTTACACAATGAATTATCAGCTTAAAAGTAACAAATTCAAGGAATGGTTCTGCATAAGGCACTCATTTCCTCAGCCATCTCTCTTTCTCTATCTTATAAAAACAAATAGGATTTCGCAAATGGAACAGTATTTTTGTGATATATTTTGGTGTCCTAACCAATATTAATCCTTTGATCAACAACACAGAGACAGTTTACCTGGCCATTTTCACATGGCTTTTTGTGAGACCTTGCTATGTGTAAATTAGCTAAAAGAATTCCTACGTGACTACAATGATTTCATTTATTTGATTACAATGCCGACACTTGATTTGATTACAATGACGACACTTCTAAAGTACTTCACCAGCTGTAAAGGACTTTGGGATGTCCTGAGGTTTCCTTCTCTTTTAAATTCAAGACCAGAAACTAGACGTACTGAAATATACAGCAGTTCAACAATATCAATAGAAGGAGTTATGGTGTTAGGAGTAAAATTCTTCTTGGCTTCTACTCAATGATATTAATCTGTTTTTTCTCTGTTATTATTCATAGAATCAGAATTCCTCCAGTGCAGTAAGCCACCATTCGGCCCATCAAGTCTGCACCAATCACAATCCCACCAAGGCCTTATCCCCATAACCTCATGCATTTACCCTTGCTAGTCCCCCTGACACTAAGGGTCAATTTATGGCCAATCCACCTAACTAGCACATCTTTGGACTGTGGGGAAACTGGAGCACCCAGAAGAAACCCACACAGACATGGGGAGAATGTGAAAAACTCCACACATACAGTGAATTGAACCCAGGTCTTTGGCGCTGTGAGGCAGCAGTGTTAACCACTGTGCTGTCCCAATATTGATGAGACTTGTAGCATATTTCCATTTGTATCTGCTTTTATTTCAGATTTCCAGCAGTTGCAGTGTCACACTTTAGATTTGCATTATTCTTTTGTGATGTTAGTGTACCTTTAAGAATTTTTAAAAATTCATGTTCTCTGCAGCTCTCACAGCCTCAGCTTTTTTAATTGTTGCCAGACTGTCTGGAGGAGTTCTTTTATTGCTGCTTCAATGGCTTAAGTGGGGTTTTGTTTATTTTTACTGCGGGATCTTTTATTGTGAGAGGGAAGATTGATTGACAAGTCAAAATTAGCTGGTTCCGGTCGGTGCTGGGGCCTCAGCTATTTACCATTTATATAGATGATCTGGAGGAGGGAACCGAGTGTAGGGTGTCGAAATTTGCTGATGACACCAAGATTGGGGGAAAGGCAAATTGTGCGGAGGGTGTGGAGAGTCTGCAGAAGGATCTAGATAGGCTGGGCGAATGGGCCAGGAAATGGCAAATGGAATTTAATGTTGGCAAGTGTGAGGTGGTCCACTTTGGTAGGAAGAATGGTAGGAAGGACTATTACTTACGTGGCGAAAAACTGCAGCAGGCGACGGTGCAGAGGGACCTCGGGGTCCTTGTGCATGAGTCGCAAAAACCCAGCCTGCAGGTGCAGCAGGTGGTCAGGAAGGCGAATGGGATGCTGGCCTTCATAGCGAGGGGGATTGAATATAAAAGTAGGGAGGTCTTGCTGCAGCTGTATAGGGCATTGGTGAGGCCGCAGCTGGAGTACTGTGTGCAGTTTTGGGCGCCGCACCTGCGCAAGGATATTTTGGCCTTGGAGGGAGTGCAGAGGAGGTTTACTAGGCTGATACCGGAGTTGAGGGGGTTGAGCTATGAGGAGAGGCTGAATAAACTAGGCTTGTACTCGTTAGAGTTTAGAAGAATGAGGGGAGATCTCATTGAGACGTATAAGATGATGAATGGGATGGATAGGATAGAGGTGGAAAGACTCTTCCCGCTCAAAAAAGACAGTAGGACTAGGGGGCACAGCCTCAAGATAAAGGGGGGGCGGTTCAGAACGGAGTTGAGGAGGAACTTCTTCACTCAAAGGGTGGTGAATCTCTGGAATTCTCTGCCCGTTGAAGTGGTGGAGGCTGCCTCGCTAAATATTTTTAAGAAGCGGGTTGATGGGTTTTTGATAAGAGAGGGGATTAAGGGTTATGGGGAGAGGGCGGGAAAGTGGAACTGAGCCACGACAGATCAGCCATGATCTTATTGAATGGCGGGGCAGGCTCGAAGGGCCAGATGGCCTACTCCTGCTCCTATTTCTTATGTTCTTATGTTCTTATGTTCTCCCCAGGGAAAAAATCTAAGGATTCATTTTTAGCTTTAGCTTAGAAGGGGATGGACATCAAGTGTTTCCCTCTCTCTCCCTGGCTTTGGAAATTCTGCTGTTAGCTGAAAGTAAGGTTCCTAGCTTTCCTGGAATGAAAAATCTGCTCTTGATGTTTGGCTTGCCTACAGTCTCTCTCCCTGATGTTCTGGGAAGTTGTTCTGACTTCAAACTGTTCTGAGTGTATATCCAGAAGGCTGCTAAAGTTACAAGACTGGGAAGTCAGAGTTTCAATTCTCCATCCAAAGAACTGGGTTGCAGCGTCATGTGAGCATTCATATTTTATGTATTAAAACTGTGGCAAGGGTTTATGGAATTTGTTTTGTTGGAATGGTGTTTAGCTGTTAAGGTTTACACAGTATCATAATTGCTTTTCTCTTGTTTGCAATTTGTAAAAGTTTTTGCTAATTTTCTTTCTGTACAGTCCATTATCACAAGAGCAATTGTAATTTCTACGATACACTTCTGGAAAGGGTTTTGTTTATGGGATGCTTATTTGATTGGGACATTTCCTATATTCATTAAAGGTTATACAATATCGTGGTTGTTTTTATTCTTGTTTATAATTGGTAAAAGTTATTGCTAATTTTTTTTCTATATATGTTAACTGTATTCTTAAATAAACTTTGTTTGATAAAAGCTCCATAGTGGGTCATTTGAATCATACCTGAAGTGAAATATCTCATGCTCATTCTAGCCAAAATCAAAAGTGCAAAACTTACAATCCAGGCAGACTTCATAGAACACTTTGGAGTTTTTGACTTGAATTATAACATACATCATATAGTTCACTCGATGACTCAAATGACCATTCTGGTGAGAGTCAGGACAACACTGATACAGCAGGAACACTGTAGCTCAGCCTAATTCCTTAAATTCCAACATACACTCTTCAGCAACAATCACTAGACAGCAACCACTCATAGAACTTGCTGATTTTACACTTTCCTAGTCCAGGGCACCAGGGTCAATTGTAACAAGTGCAGTCTGGATCATTCAGCCATCAAGGTTGTGCGGCAGGGTCACATATCTGTACTGGCACTTTGATTGAAAATCAACTAACTCAAACTAAATCAACACAAAATAACAAGCAGTAAGTTTGTCTTTTTTTCTCCCCAGCCTCAGAAGCTCAGTGGAAAAATGTTTTCAAAAAGATAGTGGGCAGTAGACAGCCTGACAATTTAGGTCATTTTTATCCTGTTGACTTTACAAAAGAAGTGAACATTTTCCCAATAGTAGAAAGAGTCACCTTCCCAAAAGTGACCAAGTTCTCAAGAAATTTTAAGGTTAAAGCAAGTTACTGCGGATGCTGGTATCATCTGGATTTGAAACGTTGGCTCTGTTCTCTCTCCACAAATGCTGTCAGACCCGTTGAAATTTTCTAGCATTTTCTGTTTTTGTCTCAACAAATCTTGTTGGATGAAAATTTAGCTCTCTTAAGAAACCTTGATGATTATAAGAACATAAGAAATAGGAGCAGGAGTAGGCCATCTAGCCCTTCGAGCCTGCCCCGCTATTCAATAAGATCATTGATCTGTCGTGGCTCAGTTCCACATTCCCGCCTTCTCCCCATAACCCTTAATCCCCTCTCTTATCAAAAACCCATCAACCCGTGTCTTAAAAATATTTAGCGAGGTAGCCTCCACCACTTCAACGGGCAGAGAATTCCAGAGATTCACCACCCTTTCAGTGAAGAAGTTCCTCCTCAACTCCGTTCTAAACCGCCCCCCCTTTACCTTGAGGCTGTGCCCCCTAGTCCTACTATCCTTTCTGAGCGGGAAGAGTCTCTCCACCTCTATCCTATCCATCCCATTCATCATCTTATACGTCTCAATGAGATCTCCCCTCATTCTTCTAAACTCTAACGAGTACAAGCCCAGTTTATTCAGCCTCTCCTCATAGCTCAACCCCCTCAATTCCGGTATCAGCCTAGTAAACCTCCTCTGCATTCCCTCCAATGCCAAAATATCTTTGCGCAGGTGCGGCGCCCAAAACTGCACACAGTACTCCAGCTGCGGCCTAACCAATGCCCTATACAGCTGCAGCAAGACCTCCCTACTTTTATATTCAATCCCCTTCGCTATGAAGGCCAGCATCCCATTCGCCTTCCTGACCACCTGCTGCACCTGCAAGCTGGGTTTTTGCGACTCATGCACAAGGACCCCGAGGTCCCTCTGCACCGTCGCCTGCTGCAGTTTTTCGCCACGTAAGTAATAATCCTTCCTACCATTATTCCTACCAAAGTGGACCACCTCACACTTGCCAACATTAAATTCCATTTGCCAGTTCCTGGCCCATTCGCCTAGCCTATCTAGATCCTTCTGTAGACTCTCCACACCCTCCGCACAATTTACCATTCCCCCAATCTTGGTGTCATCAGCAAATTTCGACACCCTACACTCGGTTCCCTCCTCCAGATCATCTATATAAATGGTAAATAGCTGAGGCCCCAGCACCGACCCCTGGGGCACTCCACTAGTCACCATCCGCCAATCCGAATAGCACCCATTGACCCCCACTCTCTGCCGCCTATTTGACAACCAATCCTCTATCCATGCTAACACCCTACCCCCAACTCCATGTCCCCTGACCTTCTGCAATAACCTCTTGTGAGGTACCTTGTCAAACGCCTTCTGAAAATCAAGAAAGACCACATCCACCGGCTCTCCTCTATCCACCGCCCTAGACACATCCTCATAGAACTCCAGTAAATTTGTCAGACACGACTTCCCCTTAACGAAACTGTGCTGCATCTGCTCTATCAAACAATTCCTCTCAAGATGCCTCGGTATTTCTTCCTTGATGACGGATTCTAACATTTTACCTACAACAGACGTTAAACTAACCGGCCTATAATTCCCTGCCTTTTGCCTGGCACCCTTCTTAAACAACGGCATAACATTAGCTGTTTTCCAATCTTCCGGCACTTCTCCGGAATCCAGCGACGTCTGGAAAATAACCACCAAGGCATCCACTATCACCTCCGCCATTTCTTTCAGAACCCTCGGATGCATTCCATCCGGTCCTGGCGACTTGTCCACAATCAGCCCCTCCAGTCTGTCGAGCACTGCCTCTCTAGTAACAGTAATGTCATTAAGACCCTCCAGTCCTACCACCTTTCCATCTCTAACACCCGGCAAATTATTCACGTCCTCCTCCGTGAAGACAGAAACAAAAAAGTTATACAATACCTTAGCCATATCCCCATCCCCTACCACTAAGTCCCCCTTCTCATCCTCTAAGGGACCAACGTTCACCCTAGCCAGCCTCTTCCTTTTTATATATTTATAAAAACTCTTGCTATCCTTTTTTATATTAAGCGCTAGCCCAGCTTCATAGTTTCTCCTACCCTTCTTTATCAACTTCTTTGTCAATCTTTGTTGACATTTAAACCTCTCCCAATCCTCTTCTCGCCCACTACTCTTAGCTACTCTAAACGCCTCCGCTTTTAATTTAACACTTTCCTTCACTTCCTTCGTTATCCATGGCTTATTACCTCTCCTCCTACTGTCCTTTTTGACCATCGGAATAAATTTCTGCTGAGCACCAAGAAAGATCTCCTTAAAGATCCTCCAGACCTACCTTCCAACACGCTCCCCCAGTCCACATTCGCCAATTCTTCTCTCATCCTACCGTACTCCCCTCTGTTCAAACAAAGGACGCGCGTCCGGGAACCCACTTTCTCCTCCTCCATCTGCACCAGAAACTCCACCATACAATGATCACTCTCCCCAAGAGGATCCTTCACCGCAAGGTCCCTAATTCTACCCGCCTCATTACATAACACCAGATCCAAGGTAGCTCGCTCCCTCGTCGGCTCCAACACACACTGTTCCAGGAAACTATCCCTGCAGCATTCCAAGAACTCCTCCTCGAGCCCACCGCGTCCAACATGGGTCTACCAATCTATATGTAGATTGAAATCCCCCATAACTATGGCCGTCCCATTCCTGCACGCCGCACTTATTTGCGCGTTAACATTAGCCTGTTGAGCCATTAGCCTGTTGTAGCCAAACTACCTCTGTTGAGGTAGTATGGGCGGAGATTAGAAATAGGAGAGGAGAGGTCACCCTGTTGGGAGTCTTTTATAGACCTCCTAAAAGTTCTAGAGAGGTTGAGGAAAGGATTGCGGAGACAATCCTGGTTAGGAGTGAAAGTAATAGGGTAATTGTTATGGGGGACTTTAACTTTACTAATATTGATTGGAATTGCTATAGCTCTAGCTCGTTAGAGGGGGCAGTTTTTGTACAAAGTGTGCAGGAAGGTTTTTTGACTCAGTATATTGATAGGCCAACTGGAGGTGAGGCTATATTGGATTTGGTGCTGGGAAATGAGCCAGACCAGGTGCTGGACTTGGAAGTTGGTGTGCATTTTGGTGATAGTGACCACAATTCGGTTACGTTCACCTTAGTGATGGAAAGGGATAGGCATGAACCTCGGGTCAGTAGTTTTAGCTGGGGGAAGGGTAATTATGAGGCTATTAGGAGAGAATTAGGAAGCATAGGTTGGACTAGGAGACTACAGGGACTGGGAACGTCTGAAATGTGGAGTTTTTTCAAGGAGCAGCTACTGCGAGTCCTTGATAGGTATGTCCCTGTCAGGCAAGGAGGAATTGGTAGAGCTAGGGAACCGTGGTGCACTAAAAAAGTTGATTCGTTGGTTAAAAAGAAAAAGGAGGCTTATGTCCGGATGAGACTTGAGGGCTCAGGTAGTGCACTAGAAAGCTTTAGATTGGCTAGGAGGGGGTTGAAGAGTGAATTAAGAAGGGCTAAAAGAGGACATGAGAAGACTTTGGCTGATAGGATTAAGGAGAATCCTAAGGCGTTCTATAGGTATGTTAAGAACAGAAGGTTGGTTAGGGCAAGATTAGGGCCAGTTACAGACAGCAGAGGGAAGTTGTGTGTGGAACCGGAAGAGATTGGTGAGGCATTGAACCAATATTTCTCTTCGGTGTTCACGCAGGGGGACATGAATGTAGCTGAGGAGAACACTGGGTTGCAGGGGTGTAAACTAGACAGTATTGCAGTTGATAAGGGGGATGTGCTGGATATTCTAGAGGGTTTGAAAATAGATAAGTCCCCTGGTCCGGACGGGATTTACCCTAGGATTCTCTGGGAGGCAAGAGAGGTGATTGCAGAGCCTCTGGCTCTGATCTTCAGGTCGTCGTTGGTCTCAGGTATAGTACCGGAAGATTGGAGGATAGCAAATGCTGTCCCACTGTTTAAGAAGGGGAACAGAGACTTCCCCGGGAATTATAGACAGGTGAGTCTTACTTCTGTTGTGGGCAAGGTTTTAGAAAAAATTATTAGGGATAGGATTTATAGTTATTTGGAGAGTAATGAATTGATTGGAGACAGTCAGCATGGTTTTGTAGTGGGTAGGTCGTGCCTTACTAACCTTATTGAGTTTTTTGAGAAAGTGACCAAAGAGGTGGATGGGGGAAAGGCAGTTGACGTGGTATATATGGATTTTAGTAAGGCGTTTGATAAGGTTCACCATGGTAGGCTTCTGCAGAAAATGCAGATGTATGGGATTGAGGGTAATCTAGGAAATTGGATCAGGAATTGGCTAGCAGATAGGAGACAGAGGGTGGTGGTTGATGGTAAATATTCATCATGGAGTTCAATTACGAGTGGTGTGCCTCAGGGATCTGTTTTGGGGCCACTGCTGTTTGTAATTTTTATTAATGATCTGGATGAGGGTATAGTTGGGTGGATTAGTAAATTTGCTGATGACACCAAAGTCGGAGGTGTGGTAGATTGTGAGGAAGGGTGTCGTAGTTTGCAAGGTGACTTAGATAGGTTGCAGAGCTGGGCCGAGAGGTGGCGGATGGAATTTAATGCGGAGAAGTGTGAGGTAATTCACTTTGGTAGGAATAACAGATGTGTCGAGTATAGGGCTAACGGGAGAACTCTGAATAGTGTGGATGAACAGAGGGATCTAGATGTATGTGTACATAGATCCCTGAAAGTAGGGAATCAAGTAGATAAGGTTGTTAAGAAGGCATACGGTGTCTTGGCGTTTATTGGTAGGGGGATTGAGTTTAGGAGTCGCAGCGTCATGTTGCAACTGTACACAACTCTGGTGCGGCCGCACTTGGAGTATTGTGTGCAGTTCTGGTCCCCACATTATAGGAAGGATGTGGAGGCTTTGGAGAGGGTGCAGAGGAGGTTTACCAGGATGTTGCCTGGTATGGACCTGAGGTCCTATGAGGAGAGACTGAGGGATTTGGGGTTGTTTTCGCTAGAAAGAAGGCGGCTAAGAGGGGATCTTATTGAAACATACAAGATGATTAGAGGTTTAGATAGGGTGGATAGTGATAGCCTTTTTCCTCGGATGGAGAAAACTAGCACGAGGGGGCATGGCTTTAAATTATGGGGGGGGTAGTTATAGGACGGATGTCAGGGGTAAGTTCTTTACCCAGAGGGTGGTGAGGGTTGGAATGCCCTGCCTGCTGCAGTTGTAAATGCGCCTAGTTTGGGGGCGTTTAAGAGGTCCGTGGATAGGTTTATGGATGAAAAGGGATTGGTTTAGGTTAGAGGGTCATTGTTTTTTTAACTGGTCGGCGCAACATCGTGGGCCGAAGGGCCTGTTCTGCGCTGTAATGTTCTATGTTAACAGCCCACCCCACCTCCAGATCATTATTTGGGGGCCTATAGATGACACCCACCAGCGTCTTCCTCCCTTTGCTGTTCCTAATCTCTACCCACAATGATTCCACTTTCTGCTCCTTGGCTCCAATATCATCCCTTGCTACCACCCTGATGCTATCCTTAATCAGCAGAGCTACGCCCCCCCCCTTTTTCCTCCCGCCTATCCTTCCTAAACACTTGATACCCCTGGACATTCAGCTCCCAGTCCCTGTCACCTTGCAGCCACGTCTCTGTAATGGCCACCAGATCATATCCATTTGTGCCGATCTGCACAATGTGCCAAGTACAGGGAAAAGGCAGGGGTAGAACCAAGTCATGATGCTCATCGGAGAGCTGGTACAGACACAGGTCAAATGGCCTCCTTCTGCACCATAACAATTCTGTGATTCTGATGGAATATGTTACCAATAGAGCTATTTACTGCATAGTAACTTCAGAAATATATTTTAAGTGTAATAAGCAAAGTTGGCCAGCTACCTTAACTTAATCGGTTCATTAATGCCTGGTAGTTACTCTTCTTTCCAAAGCCTGTACGATACAAGTGTACAATTATCACTTGATAAATTTAAGTATCAACAAACCGATATTAACTTGAGCAATATACGATCTCTACACATATTGAAACACAGTGCAGGTTAAACTAGAACATTTGCTCCTTCAAATCGATGTTCAAACAATTCTAGCTCTACATAAATCAGGATTTAAAGCATACAGTCGGTGGATTTAAACAGAAATGTGTTAATATAAACTCCTGTAAAGATGATTTCATCTTTGCGATAATACTGCAGAGGGAATTTAGTCACTGTGGGAAACTAGAAATTAAAGATTTTAATTTATTTTTCTATTGGTATCAGAGAGTGGGGGCATTAAGAGGCCACCAGTGAAGGAAATATTCAAAACTCACTGTTAGACTTTAGTAATATACTCACTCAGAACTGACTGCTGGAGATCAATTATCATGCACAGAAGCTTAAAGTGCTTCTAGTTCAATTGAGCCTGCAGAAAATTATTACCTCAGAGAGGATTCTGTGAATATAATGAAGTTACTGAAATCGGCAACCTCAAACTTAAAGAACAACAAGCTGGAAAAATGCACTGGTGTTCCTTTCCCTAACCTGCTCAGTTTTGAAACTGAATAGTGATGCTAATCATCCGGAAGAAAACTGCAGCCCAGTCAGAGTTGCAACATGCTGTGTAACCAGGATGCAGGTTCCCCAAAGATTCTGGAATAAGAACATAAGCAACAGGTTTTGGAAGTGGTCATTCGGCCTTTCGAGCCTGCTCCATCATTCAATTAAATCATGAGTGATCTACCTTAATTCCATCTTCCTGCACTATCACCATATTCCTAATTCCCTTGGTAAAAAAATCTGTAAATCTCAGTCTTGAATATACTCAACAACTGAGTTCCTCCCACAGTCCAAAGATGTGAACGTTAGGCAGATTGGCCATGCTAAATTGTCCGTTATTGTTCCAAGATGTGTAGAATAGATGAATTAGCCATGGTAAATGTGTAGGGTTATGGGGACAGGGTACGGGAAGGGCCTGGGAAAGGTAGTCTGTCGGAGAGATGGTTTGTTGATACTTAAATTTATCAAGTGATAATTGTACATTTGTATTGTAAAGGTTTTGGAAAGAAGAGTAACTACCAGGCATTAATGAACCCATAAAGTTAAGGTAGCTGGCCAACTTTGCTTATTATACTTAAAATATATTTCTGAAGTTACTATGAAGTAAATAGCTCTACTGGTAGCTCTACCCAATGAGCCAAAGGGTCCCCTTTTGCAGCACTGGGATTCTATGATTCACAGCTCTCTGTCATAAGCATTCCAAAGATCCATTTCCCTTTGAGTAAAGAAATTTCACTACACTTCAGTCCTGAAAAGCCTCCCCTTATTCTGAGACTGTGATCATCGAGTTCTAGTTTCTGCAGCCAGAGGAAGCCTCTCAGCATCTATGCATAAAGACATCACCACTCATTCTAACAAGGAATTTAAGCCCAATTTACTGAATGCCCCCTCATAGCATGCTTCATTCCAGACAGCCAGCTGTTGACTGGTAGAACTCTCACAAATCCTTACACATTTCTTTTACACAGTTTTGCATTATTAACATCCACTTCCTAACCCAATAATCATTTTCAGCAAGTTCTCATTTGAAAGTGTACAACTGAATCCCCAATCAATGCCCAACACCAGCATACAATTAATATAAAATTAACACACGATCCTATTTAATGTCAGGAGTCTTCATGGCATTCCTGCTAAGGTAAGTATAAGTAAGGGGACCAAATCTGAGCACAGTAGTCCAGATGTGGCCTTATCAAAGCTCGATGTAACTCAGAAGACTTCCTTACTCTTCTACTCTAATCTCTTGGCAATAAAAGTTAGCAACACCACTTGCTTTCTTAATTGCTTACTGTGCTTGCACGTAACATTCTGTTATTTATCTATCAGGGACTCTCTTCTGACTGCACTACATATAGAAGGAAGTAGCAATAGTCTGGCTTCAGAGATTGAGGAAGATGGTTTTTTGAAAAGAGGAGACATTTCACCTCTTTACTGAACAGCTCACTGAATAAAATTCAGGACTGATATTCTGCCTTGTGTATTTACAAATAGGGTCCCTATTAGTAATACTATTTATGGTATTGAATGGTAGTGCTAACAACAAGTGACCAATTTTCAAAGTTGTCTTCAGCAGTATCACATTTTATAACACAGCTAGTTACAAAAGGATTTAAAAGTAACATGGTCACAAAAGACAATGATGATGGGAGCAGCATGACGGCACATTTATGCCTCACAGTGCCAGGGACCCAGATTTGAATCCCGGCTTGGGTCACTGTCTGTTTAGAGTCTGTGTGTTCTCCCTGTGTCTACATGGGTTTCCTCCGGGTGCTTGAGTTTCCTCCCACAGTCCATTCCAAAGATGAGCGGGTTAGGTGGATTACCGTACTCAATTACCCCTAAGTGTCAGGTGGATTTACAGGGTAAATATGTGGGGTCACAGGGATAGGGCCTGGATGGGATTGTTGTCGGTGCAAGGTTAATGGGCTGAATGGCCTCCTTCTGCACTGTGGGGATTCCACAATTCTATTAAATACAGTGCACCAGAAGGATCTTCCTTCCTACCATTCCCAAATCTACTACTCCAAATGCTGTCTGTGCAATGAAGCCAATTTTAGAAGTCTCACAACACCAGGTTAAAGTCCAACAGGTTTATTTGGTAGCACAAGCCACAAGCTTTCGGAGCGCTGCTCCTTCATCAGGGTGAGTGGAAATCATGTTCACAAACAGGGCATATAAGATACGAACTCAATTTACAAAATAATGGTTGGAACATGATGTTTGTGAACACGACTCTCATCCACCTGATGAAAGAGCACCGCCTCGAAAGCTTGTGGCTTGTGCTACCAAATAAACCTGTTGGACTTTAACCTGGTGTTGAGAGACTTTTTAACGTGCTTACCCCAGTCCAACGCCAGCATCTCCACATTATGAAACCAGCCCAGGGTGCTGAACTAAGATTGGAACCTGATATCCTGGAGCCTTCGGCTTAACAAACTTTAGGAACAAATAGCTTCACAAATTCGTCATCTTAAAAAAGTGTTAGCTGTGGTTATTCTAAGAAGATGCTCTGGTCACAGTCAATTAAAAGCAATGAACTTATTGGGCTCATTCACACTTTTGCTTTTATTCTCTGTAGGACTGAAGGAGAGAATGGAAATGGCCAGCAAAGTCACTACATAGGTCATTCCTCTGTTTTACCTACAGCTCTCCAGCAGCTTCCTTAAAGTGCCAGTAAAAAGGCTTCCCAGTGAATATTTTCAGCTTTTGTTTTATTAAGCTGATCAATGTAATTCCATTCGAAAGCTTGAATTTCAAACATAGGGATGCCATAAAATGATGATTATGGTGATGCAGATAATGGAGTATTTAACAATTGCCATGTTTATTCCCATACTTCAAACCAAGTTAACTATCAAAGCAGCTATACATGGCCTATATAAATGCAAGCTGTTGCAGAAAAATAGATCTACAGAGCCCTCAAGCGCAGCTGGATATTTTTCCTGTAACCAAATTCTCCAAAACAAGGTTTAAATCTTTTATACGTGTTACAGATTGTCACAATTGTGCGTGGGGGTTGGGGGGGGCATCTAACATGTCACATCACAACTTCTTGAATCAGAAAGGCATCGTCTTGCCTGTGGCATTATCAGTTCCAACAGTGACTGAGCAGCAATGCAAATGCCAGAATGTAAAGAAGGTTATTTCAACCAAAATTGATGGGAAATTTTATAACTTTTAAGCAGGCAAGCACAGAAGCCAAGCTGAATTGTAGGGGTTCTACGACAGCTGATGAGGTCCCAGGAAGATTAATGTTAAAGGATGGCAGCAATCTATTTCAATCCAAATTGAAATTTGAAAATTTCAACATAGTTACAATGGTGACTTCAAAGAGATGGATTCAACACGATTTTAAATGTTATAGCACAGAAAGAGGCCACAGTCCATCGAGCCAATATCAATTTTCTTCAAGGACAATTTAGCTAGTCTCACTCCTCCACCCTTTCCCCAGAGCCCTTGCAAACACTTTCCCTTTGAACTCCTAACCACTTTCCTCTTGAAAGCCATGACTGAATCTGTCTCCACCATACTCTATGGCAGTGCATTCCAGATCCTAATCACTCCCTAATTAACAAAGATTTGCTTCATGTCACCTTTGCTTCTTTTGTTAATCACCTTAAAGTGGCATCGTGTGGTTCTC
The DNA here is from genome assembly GCF_965287045.1 of Carcharhinus amblyrhynchos. NCBI lineage: Eukaryota > Metazoa > Chordata > Chondrichthyes > Carcharhiniformes > Carcharhinidae > Carcharhinus > Carcharhinus amblyrhynchos. Next base: position 16,803,069 of record NC_137334.1, on the reverse strand, counting down.
GATCCTTCTGGCAATGGGAACAGTTTCTTCCAATGTCAACCCTTCATGTTTTTTAAACTCCCTATACACTGCGGGTGTACAAGAACACCATATGAACTGCACCGGTTCAAGCAGGTGGCTGACTACTACCTTCTCAAGGGCAATTAAAGATGGATAATAAATGCTGGCCTAGCCAGCGATGCTCACAAATACTGAATACTAAATCTGTCAAATTTACAGATAATTTCAATAATTTTAGTTATTGAAGGCAATTATTGATATTAAAATCTGATTAAGGTCCTTGATATTAAATTTGCTCTGTCCCATACAGAATTAATCATATTAATTCCCTTCCAGATAGAATTACAAGATTAAACAAAAGGCAATGGAAGAAAATTGCGACAGACGGAATTTTCTTTGCATTACTCTCAAGTTTGCATAACCAGTTTCTTATCTAAACTGATGCTGGAATTTCAAGCCTGTAATCATAGCGAGAATATAGATTCAATCAAACCCATCCAACTGATGACATTTAAACTGAATACATTAGGAAGTTCCCAAGAAGAAAGTCAACTGTTTGTGTCAAACTACTGCACTTCTCGCATTCATTGACTAAAACCAGATAGAATGTAGTGATAAATTATCATCGTACTCCATTAACCTTTTACTCACCTTCCAAAATAGAACTATGATTCCATTAGACAGGAGGCAGTAACTAAGAAGCCCATCAGTACACATTACTCAAAGAACAGAGAATTTATGTGCAAGTAACTGTCCACAGTTCAACTCGCAAACAGCAGCATCAAGGTTATTTCTCGTGGACTCAATGTACTTCTCACAGCAAAAAGTCAAAAGTTTGTTCACCTATTAGTAAATTGGCAATCAGGAACCATTCAGCACCCATATTTTTTTTTAAATTTTTTTTTAAACCTTATTCCAATCCAATCAAGTCAAATTAAACCCAATTCAGAGTCCCAACAAGTTGGGACATTCCCAATCCAAGCTGACAAGACAGGGCTCTCACCTCCTGTCTTGGGCTTGATCTACATGATCCAAGCTGATTGGAGTAGGTGTAGCTCCTTCTCCAGGGCTTGATCTTATTTGCATCTTAGACAAAAGGCCAAGATGCCGCTTTAAAAAATTGCTTCAAATGAAGCTGAAATGTAACCTAATGACTTCAACCAAGTGCAGCATGTCGATACTACACTTGATCTTAGCCAAGTATCCATATGGTTTACAAGATCATTAATGGCTCCTGAAACCTTCATCCATTCCTTTGTTATCTCTGGATTCAACTATTCCAACAGCCATCCTTTCATTCAATCTTGCGTATGTTTGGAGCCATCCAAAGATCTGCTCTCTATGACTCAAGTTCCATTCACCCATTGCCACTATCCTCACTGACTTATGTTGCAGTGATGCTCAACTGGAAGCCAATTTTAAATTTGCCATCCTCATTTTAAAATCCCTTCACGGTCATGCCCCTCCCCATCTCTGCAATCTTCTCCAGCCCTACAATACTCCAAGATATTTGCACACATCCAATTCTGGCCTAATGGGAATCCCTGATTTCTACTGTTCTGCCATTGAGTCATGCCTTCATCTGTCAAAGCCCTAAACTCTGGAATTCCCTCCCTAAACCTTCCCATCCCTTTTCTTCCCTTAAAAGAGTCCTCAAAGCGTACCTTTTTGACCCTCAACTGCTTCCAAATGGCAAGTTTTGTTTGATAACAATCCTGCAAAACCCCTCAAGACATTTTACTACATTAAAGGCACTATACAAGTAATAAAAAATGTTGTTATACATAAATGTACTTTTATCATCTGAAATGTAAATGTACTTTTATCATCTGAAATGTAAATGTACTTTTATCATCTGAAATGTATTGCCTGAAAGGATGCTGATGGCAGGTTCAATTGGAGTTTTCAAAAGGGAATTGGCTATATACTTGAAAAGAATTGATGCATTGGACTGTGGGGAAAGAACAGGAGAGGGGTGCTAATTGGATAACTCTTTTCAAGAACTGGCACAAACAAAATAAGTCGATATAATCACACAGCTCAAGAAGGAGAACAATGATTCTAATTTATTCATCTTTAATCAAACAGATCATCACCCAAAATGTAGTGTAAGGGAGAAAATGGAGAACCACAAGATGTTGTCTTTTGGAGTTGATATGGATTCCTTCGGCAAAACAGCAGTGGAAACTCCATTTACAAATATAACTTTTTTTATTCATTCATGGGATGTGGGTACAACTGGCTAGGCCAACATCTATTGTCCAATTATTGTCCTTGACAATAGGGTGGTGGCGAGCTGCCTTTTTGATGCGCTGAAGTCCATATGCTGTAGGTACACACAGTGCTGGCAGGGAGGGAATTCCAGGATTTTATCCCAGCCCTAGTGAAGGAATGGCTCAAAGATATATTAATTGATATATTTTCAATCAGCATGTGAGTGACTTGGAGGGCAACTTCCATGTTGTGGTGTTCCTGTGCATCTGCTGCTCCTGTCCTGCTACATGAAAGCAGTCATAGGTTTGGAAGTTGCTGTCAAAGGAGCCTTGGTGAGTTCCAGCAGTGCACCTCATTGATGGCGCATTCTGCTGCCACCAAGCGCTGTTGGTGGAGGGAGCGAAGGTTTGTGAATGGGCTGCCAATCAAGCAGGCTACAGCATTCTTCCACTGAAGTTACAGCAACTTGTGAGAAATAAACTTCCAAGGCTTTGGAGAAATCAGAGCTTTGGGGACAGAGTAGGGCAATGGGACTTACTGGGTGGCTTTATAGAGGATGAATTTTGACTTTCATGCTGCAATGGCTTTATAGGCATGTTCTCCCATTGTGAGACCGAGTGCAGTGCTGGGCAGCTTCGGCATTGCCTGTCCCACCGACCAGAATGGCAGGATCCCACGCCAAATAATGTGTGTGTAATCTCATTAATTACACACAGGCAGGTTCTCTCCCGACTCTACTGACGGACCAGCAGCTGATGCGCCTGTCCATCCTCAACTGATGTGTTCAAAGGTCCTGGCCCCATATTTAAACACCAGTCTAGCACACTCTTATCACTCTCTCCAGCCCACCTGTCTTTACTAGCTGTGCAGGATGTCAGCAACCTAGAGAGAAAAGGGTAGCAGACTCAAGTAGTCTGGTCCTCGATTCAACCATCCTCCTTTGCCAAGTCCATCACCTGCAGCGCGTCCCTGCTCCACTTAGACTTCTACCCACTGCTCTACTGTTTTTATCCCCTCCTAGTAAACAATATGGTATCCCTTTGACCCCTTATTTGAGAGCTTTTCATGCAGTCATGTCAGGGTCAAGCTTCCCTCCCCAGGGTCTTCCCGCTGCCTTCCATTATTCAGCCCCCTTGTCTTCATCAGGCCACTCCCTCCACCCATATCTCATACTCCACCCCCAGTCAAAGGTCAGACCTTTGTTGCAATGGCTGAATGAGTCCCGCAGCACAGTGCTGTCCAGATAAACACTGGTGCATGGCACAGGGAGAAAGACAGCCCTGTACTCCCAACCCTAGGTGCAATACTAAACCAAAGTGGCAAGACATGAGGGTGCATGGGTCTAGCAGCAAGGTGCTATCCATAAAGACTAGCTCAGCATCGAGATGAAGCACAGGAACTGGTCTGCCCCAGCAGAATGGTGAACAGTGCATCAGGAGCACTATGGCAGAAAGATTTTGTTGCATTCGCCGAAAAGTCTCTCCCCAGCTGAGGGTCACTTTGTGCACGCCACTCTAAAAAGTGAGTTGGACACCGACATAATTCCCCATTGGCGTGATGCAAGGTTGGAAGGCCTGACGGGACACCAGTGGGCAGCTGTTTTAATGAGCATCCATGAGGTGCAAATTAACGCAAATGGTGTTCATGCCACCAGCCAGCGGGAGGTCTAAATCACCACTGGGAGAACTGCAACATAATCTTATGCTAGTGGGTTTCCGGCTTTTTGGCTTAGGTCGGATTCTTCGCTCGCGCCCACCCATCATTAAACCCCCCGAGGATGGGTTGGGAAAATTTTGCCCTCTGATTCAATCTAAGCAGGAAAGCCCTAGGAGATTCCTGATGGTGGCCTATTCCTAAAAACCTGTCAAATCCAAGGCCTTGTTCTGAAACCAAGCCTCAGGTTCCTTGAATGAGGCAACAACATGCAGGTATCTACAAAACATGAACTATGCATTAAACAAGAGTATATCGTTTTCTTCAGTAAGAATATATGGAGGGCAGTGTTCAAAGACTGACAAAAGTTATAATGAAGGCAGGAAACATAACTTTCTTTCTTGTTCATCTGACCCCCCCACACACACACACACACCACAGAAACAGCAAAGTCTCAGTGAAGCCATTTGAATGGAACAGGCAGTCTTGAGCAACACGAGGGTGCAGCGACATAAATGCTTTTAAAAGGCTACAAATTATTTACTCTATTGCGTTGCCTTGGAGGCAAACAGAAAAATATTCTACATATTGATTCACAGACCAGCCACAACATTTACAGAATTATATAAGTGACAGTTTAAAATAGTAGGCATTCCTGGTTTTGTTTATATGTAAAGTTAATGATCTGTATACAACAACCTCTGGAAAGGGGCGTGTAACAGTGAATAAAAATTCAAATAATATTTTTCCTGCACTCCCTGGTAAACCACTTCCTGACTGGATGCGGTCTTAAGATTGTTTGAGCCACTTCGGTAGCTTGGACGATAAAAAGCGAACAGCCATTCGGAATAGAAAATTCCAGTAAGTGTCAAGTTAACTGACCTTGGCCAGGGTGGCATGGAAGCACAGAAAGTGAAATTTCCTGTGATTCGTCAAAAGCCATTAAGTTGGTCCTAGATAAAATGAATGTTCAACATCTAAGTCACAGTTCTGACATTCTTTTAAAAGCTCACCATGTGGCATCTCAAACAGCAATCTATAATAATAGGTTCTTGTCCGTCTGGATTGTTTTGATTGCTCGGATGATGAGCAATTAAAATTTTGCGCTTGCAGGTGAAGTGGAATTTGTAATGAAGGGATCCTGTGTAGAGTGCAACAAACGCTCTCATCTGATTTCCCTTTGCCTTTCCTTCCCTCTTCACCCCACAGTTGGGAGACATTTCAGCATCTTCCTATAAATGTAGACCGAGAGATCAGAAAATGAGGGGAGCCAGGCTCAAAGCCATGTCTGTTCATATGCTCTTCGACACATATGCACCCCACCACCTCCAACCCCCTCAATAAAACAGCCTTACTTTTTCTGTGAGGCTTAGTTTGTGGTTGCTGCATGGAGATGTTGTCAACTGGAGTGCATGAGGCCTATGCAGCTATCAATGACTTCTAGTGGCAGCAGGTAGAGAGTTTGGTAGAGGAAACAAAGAGATTTGCCCTGGCTAGTAGGGTTGTGAGGGGATGTACATTGTGGTGGGTAGGATGGAAGGTATGAAATGGGGACCAGGACTGGGATCTGGCAGGAGGAATGGGTGGAATGAATAGGAGAGCTGTAATTAGGATGGCATTGGAACGGGCGGAATAGGAATGATATGAGGTTAATGGTATGGGGGTAGCTTGAAAAGAATGAAATGGAAAGGAACGGAATAGCATGGGATGAAGCTTTAAAGAATAACTTGCAATAAAAGAATTATTTTCATTATATTTAATGAGCCTCCAGTACAAACATTATCTAAGTGCGCCCATTTGATAAATTGGAAAAGAAGTTTACTACCATAGAAGTTCTACACAATTGAGTGAACTCAAGCTGAGATTCAAATATGCACATAATTGCTAAGATTTGTGCTTTCCGAGTTTTGGGCATCATCTAGCCATTCAATGAGATGTCTTGCATCTCTGGAAAATACTGTCTAAATATTTATTTTCTTTTAAACAGACATGTTGAAATGTCACAACTATATTTAATTATAACAGCAGCTATTATTCAAAAATATTTCATTGGTTATAAATTTCTTTTGGATGTTCTAAGGTTGTGAAAAATGCGGTGTAAATGCAAATCTTTCTTTATAACTTACTTTACAGCAAAACAGTAGTGAGCCTCTTTGCAGTGCTGATCTGAAATCTTTTGTTAAAAGGGGATCCAAGTTACAACACAAGTGTGCAAATAGCCAACAGTACACAATCCATCTACAGCATGTCGCCAGCCATCAATTCTATCAATGATCCAACCTATTTACTTGCAATTCAAACCCAATGTAATCTGTTAACCACTCAACACCTTTAATCTTTCATCTCTTAGACCTCACTGACAACCTGTCTCCAGTAACCTTCCCCCTGATCAATTAACTCTGGTCACATACACAGTTCTCTTTAACTACGCAGAAACCATAATCACAAAAATATAAAATTACACACCCTCATTTCATTTTCAACATAAATACAACCTACAGATTCCCAATCAGGTCAATTTCCAATCTCAAAATGAAGCCACATTGCAGTGAGTTAACTGAACATTAAAGGAAGAGTTCCATGATTTAAATGTGATGAATAATTATAGATGTATATATCCTCATTGAATTCAAGGCAATGGTCCAACAGCAAATCATGGGGATAAACAACTGAACCTTTGATCTTACAACTTACTCTGGCATCTGGAATGCTTGATTGAATTACTGTCTTTTAATTCACTGAGAGGTGTTTGCTATCCTCCATGTAATTGTAACTATTACCATTTATTAATCAGATTGAAGCACTTGCACATACACTATCAGTCTGCTGCCTTCATCTTGTTTAATTATTTCCAGCAGCTTTTATTTATGGAGTCTGTCCTGTATTTCAATCATAGGGCTACCAATGCCATTTATCAAACAGATAAAGGTGCAACCACATTCTGAGGAAAATTATGAAATGTTTGAATTTTAAACCATCATCAGAACATACATTACAAAGTTCAGATAAATGCACATTGTCTATAGCTCCCTGAGGGGCAGTGGTGTTTCATAAAACTCCTTTACAGCAATATAGGTTTGAATGACTCCCAAAGGGAGATCACAGGCACATGATACTTTGGATTCCTCATCCTAGAAAGATATTAACATTCAGGGCATAAATGGAGAGGTTTCCACACAAAAACTGAAGCAGAAATGTACTAATAATCGGTGATTATACTAGATTTTCTTCCTTACTTCTTCTTATCTGGCTTCTTAACCGTTACCTCACTTGAATTTTATTTTCCTTTATTGCTTTCCCTTCCCCCATCCTCTTCCAAAGCCTGTGTCACAAAGATGCAACATTTGTATTTACTTCTCAATGAGACAGAAGCTAAAGCCCTTTCTGTTTCAGAGCCATCATTAACAGATGGCTTTCGTATTACTGTCTGTTATCCACAGTAATTCCACATGATGCAGTCTTTAATCACAAAGTGCCATCAGTATCAAACGTGAACTGTGTGGTTGAGAGCCAAAGATAATATAGAAACCCACTGCAATCAACGACTGTGAGATTGTTCCTTTGTGTGTTTATATGTGATCCAGCCAATGCAAGCCCAATGCAATCAGCAAAATGATGTCTGAACTAAAGGGCCTCATGCACCACAGCATGCGCGGATCCTTCAGAATGCAGAAGTAGTGTTGCTAGAAATAGGCAGTTTTCTGCCCACCAGCATGCTAAAAGCAGTTCAGGTCAGTAGGAGTAGACGTCTGCCAGATACTGGGGACGATGCAGTTAAGATGATGCATTGAATTTGGCAATAACAGGGGAAAAACTGGCACTGGGTGGCTTCATTATATGAAAACTATCGATGATATTCAACAACTTCCTTCTATTTTCACATGCTATCATTAGCTGGAAGAAACATTTCAAAGGACTACAATTGATCTCCTATGATGACTCAATGGTTAAAGTTTAACCAAGCCATGCATCCCAAGTCAGTACCAAGGAGTGGATTAATTTACATATAGCTGTTGAGGCAAAGTTTTGGTGGCATTTAAAAAACAACTTACAGGATGAAATGATTCTGGTATGACTCTATGAGGTCCAGTATGGACATTCAAGATCCCACAGCACTGTTCTGAAGAAAAGCAGGTGAATTCTCCCATGCCCGGCCAATATTCAATTCTTACAGCAATGAACGTACCTGCCCTTATTACAATGCTGTTTGTGGGAGCTTGCTGTGCACAATTTGGTTGCCATATTTCATATATTATAGCAGTAACAACAGTTCGAAGAGTACTCAACTGGTCATGAAGCACTTTGGGAAGCCCTGAGTATTATCTAAATGAACATGAATCCAACGATGAGACAGCAGAGATATTACTACTTATATTGAACAATTATTGGAACACAGTGTAAAAATATATTTAATAGGTTGCTATAGCAACCTATTAAATATATTTTAGAAAGGGGATAGAACATATACGTAGAATTTTAGACCAGTCAGCTGAACATTAGTGAGAGAAAAAATTAAAAAGGAGAGATTAGAAGAATATCTCAAAATGAGACACATAACAAATAGCATAGATTTCAAAAGGGAAACTCATTCTTCACCAAACTTATTGAATTTGTTTGAGGTGGTGAGGCAAAGGGTAGATAACAGTAATGCAGAATTTATAATTTATCTCGATTTTCAAAAGGTCTTCGATAAGGTGCTTCATAATAAACTAATGAATAAGGTCAGAAATTGTAGACGCAGGGGACAAGCAGTAGAATGGATTGCTATTTGGATTCAATACGGAAAGGAGAGAATGGGAATAAAGGGTAGTTATTCAGAATGCTGGAAGGAGTGAAGTGGTGTTCACAAGTATCAGCGCTGGAATCATTCCTTTTCACAATCTACATTAATGACTTGAAATCAAAAACACAATTTCTAAATTTGTGGATGACAACCATTTGGGGAGACCCTCAATACTGAGGAGGACTGCAACAAATTACAGAAGAATAAAAAGGACAAATAACGAGTGGTACGGTGGCACAATGATTAGCACTGCTGCATCACAGTGCCAGGGACTTGGGTTCAATTCCCGGCTTGGGTCACTGTCTGTGCGGAGTCTGCACATTCTCCCAGTGTCTGCGTAGGCTTCCTCCAAGTACTCCAGTTTCCTCCCACTGCCCAAAAGATGGGCTGGTTAGGTGCACTGGCCATGCTAAATTCTCCTTCAGTGTACCCGAACAGGTGTCAGAGTGTGGTAACTGGAGATTTTCACAGTAACTTCATTGAAGTGTTAATGTAAGCCTCCTTATGACGCTAAAATAAAATTAAAACTTTAAACTTAAAATGATGTTCAAAACAGATAAATGTGAGGTGGTATATTTCAATAGGAATAACAAAGAGATTACTCATTATTTGAAAGGTACAAGTCTAGGTGTAACAAAAGAGTAACAAAAGGTTCTTGGAACAGAAATGCATCAATTGCTAAAAGTTGTGCCATAGATTAGCAAGGCCATAGAAAGCAAACCAAGCATTGGGATTTATTTTTAGAGAGATAGAACAACAGAAATTAGTGGGTATACATATCAAGAAAGGATTGACAAGCTGAGCCACTTTTTCCTCAAAAAAAGGCTGAGTTGTGATCTAGTAGCGATCTTTAAATGATAAAAGGTTTTAATAACGTGGATATGAACAGAATGTTCCCTTGTGGGGGGAAGATGAGGCCAACAATACAAGATGGTCACTAAGACATTCAATTGGAAATTTAGAAAAAACTTCTTCACCAAGGAGTGGTGAGCATGTGAATCCACTAACCAGAGAGTGCTTGAAGTCAGTGGTATGCATTTAAGATGAAATTAGACAAGTACACAGGGGCAAGGGAATAGATGATTATGATAATAAATTTAGGTGAGGAAAGATGGGAGGAGGCTCAAGTGGAACATAAACACCACATAGACTGGTTGGACCAAAATAGTCTGTGTATACCCGATATAATCTTAAGAGTTTCTCTCTATGGTTGGAGGTCAGGATGGGGACACAGATGTCTTTCTGGACAGAGGATGAGAACCTAAGGTAGGGGAAGCAGTTCTGCTTATTTGCATGTACATTCTGATCGGAGAGTCAGTTAGCTGAGTTGGCTCGACTGGGTGGCTGGTTTATGATGCAGAGTGATACCAACAGCACAGGTTCAACTCCTGTACCGACTGAGGTTATTCTCAACTTTGCCCCTCACCTGAGGTGTGGTGATCCTCAAGTTAAATCTGCACCAGTTAGCTCTCCTCCTCAAAGCAGCCTATGGTCATCTGGTACATGGTGACTTTACCTTTACATTGTGATCAGGGTCAGGGAAGCACTGGAGACAATTCCCCCAGCCACAAGGTTCAGGAGTGCAGAAGAAAGTAGCATAGCTAGGTAAGGTGCCAACCCTGAATTCAATCCTGCACTCTTTGTGGAGAGGGCACCTCAGGTGATTATAGGTTCAGGCTGTGATACTGATTAATTAGATTATTAATCATTGTCAAATAGTTTGCCAACACCAGCTGTCTAGATTCACAAATGGAAGGCAATCACTTGAACAAGATATAATTATCAAACTTTGGCATCCCAAAATCCAGAATCATGGAATCCCTTTAGTGCAGGAGGCGGCCATTTGGCCCATCGAGCCTTCATCAACAATAATCCCACCCAGGCCTCAATCTCATAACCCCACATTTACCCTGCTAATCCCCCTAACACAAAGGGGCAGGTTTACCATAGCCAATCAACCTAACCTGCGCGTCTTTGAGTGTGGAAAGAAACTGGAGCACCCAGAGGAAACCCACGCAGACACAGAAAGAAAGTAAAAACTCCACACAGTCACCCAAGGCTGGAATTGGACCTGGGTTCAGAGGCAAATTCCCAGCAGCAATGGATAGCCACTTAATAGGGCAGTTAGCCCCTATTGTGGAAACGGACCGCAATGTTTCCTCTAACACCCTATGCTGTGTCAGGGGATCAGAAATGGAGCAGAAGCAGCGTCACAATGCGAGAACTTAGCAGCACACCATGTCAGACCTTTTATCATTTTTGCCAGCACAAACTTGCTTTGCTCACGTCTCCCCAAGCTGACAGCCACTTCATCGAGACTGATGTCTCTGCTAATCTAACCCTTGCTACAATAACAGCCACTGCCCTCTAACTGAAGGCTCCTTAGTGATGCTGCTGATAATCCTGCTGCTGGCCCCTCAAAAGCATTGACAGCATCAAGGCAGTCAGCTTCCCTATCAACGGGCCAAGCTAAACAGAATCCCCCAACTCTGGAATCCAGCTGCCATCCATGACTGGGCAGGGTTCCTTGAGGTGGCTGCTTCCAACAGGATCACATCCAACATCCTAACAAGATCACCTCCAGGTTCCCAACCTGCAATTCAGACTGCCATTGAGATCACAATCCATCTGGTAAAATTGAGCCCATTTTCTCTAAAGTTAAAGGTAAGATTTACTTATTGATCGCAAATAAGGTTTAGATTAACACTGCAATGAAGTTACTGTGAAATTTCCATAGTCGCCACACTCCAGTGCCTGTTCAGGTCAATGCACCTAACCAGCGCGTCTTTCAGACTGTTGGAGGAAACTGGAACACCCAGGAGAAGCCCATGCAGACACAGGGAGAACATGCAAACTCCACACAGACAATGACCCAAGCCAGGAATCGAACCCAGGTCCCTGGCCCTGTGAGGCAGAGTGCTAACCACTGTGCCGCCTTGCCGCCAAATATGAAGCTTATCCAATCCTTTAATTATCCTCTAGACTTCTATTAGATAACTCCTATCTTAAACACCATTTACGTACACTCTTAACCTTCTATATTCAAGCCTAGTCTATGCAACGTGTCCTCAATTTAACTCTTTTCAAGCACAGTCATATTTAAGAAATAGTTTACAGATTATTCCATTAATGCATTATCTCAATAAACGTTTATGATGCATTAATCTATAGGAACCCAATGCCTTACAGAACACACGCAACTCCAGAAACCCAATGCTTTGTAACATTCTTATACAAAAACAGCAGTCCAATAGCACGACCCTGGCCTTCCTGTCACTTGCTATTTCAACTCATCATCATGCTCTCATGCCCACATGTCTGTCCTTAGTCTGTTACATGCATGCACACTCAAACGCAGTGCTGCTAAAATCACATTTTACTATGTTTCCTTCATGCAACTATCTGCATCTTCTTCAGTCCTTAACAATACCATTAACACTCCCTTTGTCTTGTTCCCATGACATTTTTGTCATACATCTCCTAGCTCTCCTCTAGTCAGAGAATCAAGAACTAGGGGTCACTGTTAAAAAAAAAGTCGCTCATTTAAGACTGAAATGAAAAGAAATATTTTCTCTCAGGGGTTGAGTATCTCTGGAACTCTCTTCCTCAAAAGGCAGTGGAAGCAGAGTCTTTGAATATTTTTAAGGCAGAGCTAGACAGATTCTTGATTAATAAGGAGGTGAAAGGCTATAGGTAGGCAGGAATGTCGGGTTGACATTACAAGCTGATCATCCACGGTCTTACTGAATGGCAGAGCAGGCTCGAGGGGCCAAGTGGCCTACACTTGCTCCTAATTTGTTTGTTCATATAACATTAAAAAATCCCATGACAATATTCTGGAGAACTGGAGTTCCCCAAATGTTCTGGCCAAGGTTTATCCCTCAATTAACATCACAAAAAGTAGGTAATCTGGTCATTATCACTGCTGTTTGTGGGAGCTTGCTGCATGCAAACTGGCTACCATGTCTCCAATGTTTTAGCATTGACAACACTTCACAAAGTACCTCACTGGCTGTAAAGAACTTTGAGATTGGGTTGTGAAAGGCACTGTGTAAATGGAAGCTTGTTTTCCCATTAAACATTGTTTCCATTTCCTTGAATTCTCCAAGTCGGCTCTATTTACTCATACTCTCATAGTTGATGGATGTCGTTAATACAATCAATGTCATGTAATACCAGACACTCAGCTTGAACTTTCACATGATAGCTCATCTGAGCATTTTATCACACAGCACAGCAACGCAAAATATGGAAACAGGACTAACAATTGTGCACCTCAGTGGTAGCTGCATGATTTAGATAACTGCAATATTATGGCAGCTAAATCACCCATCATAAGGGGATTCTATTCTGCTACTTCCAGAATGTATTAAATTGATCTCTGCAAAACATTACAACGCATTTGTTCTCTTCCAATATCATCAGTTTGAGTTCTATGTCTGAAGCCAAACTCAGGTTCAAGGCACCTTTCTATAGAACAAAGCTATATAGGAGAAGGAAAAATAAAAGTGGGAGCTCACAAAGTATCTCTCTCCCTGGAGTTACCACCCAAATCCCACTCACCTTGTACCTGGAGCCCTCCCACTTCCTCTCCTTCCCATGAGCATTCCTCCTGACACCCTGCCTGCTCCCCCACAGCCAACAAGTCCTCCCTTCACCCTCACCAAGGAATTCTACATTTTCATCGTCCAAAGACCAGTGGCCTATCTCAACTCTCTCTCTCGATTTGAGTTGTCACATGTATTAGTATACAATGAAAAGTATTGTTTTTTGCACATTATTCAGACAAAGCACACTGTACATACAGAAGAAAAGGACAGAGTGCAGAATGTAGTGTTAGTCATAGCTAGATTGCAGAGAAAGATCAAATTAATATGAGGTGGTTCAGTCAAAAGTCTCATGACAGCAGGGAAGAACCTGTTCGAGTCAGTTTTCACATGTCCTCAGACTTTTCTATCTTTTTCTCAATGGAAGAAGGTGAAATATGTCCAGGGTGCGTGGGTCCTTGATTATGCTGGCTGCTTTTCCGAGGCAGTGGGAAGTGTAGACAAAGCTAAATTTAAATTTATTTATTTATTTAAATTTATTTAAATTTAAATTTAGGGACATGGAGTTGGGGGTAGGGTGTTAGCGTGGATAGAGGATTGGTTGTCAAATAGGAGGCAGAGAGTAGGGGTCAACGGGTGCTATTCGGATTGGCGGATGGTGACGAGTAGAGTGCCCCAGGGGTCGGTGCTGGGGCCTCAGCTTTTTACCATTTATATAGATGATCTGGAGGAGGGAACCGAGTGTAGAGTGTCGAAATTTGCTGATGACACCAAGATTGGGGGAACGGCAAATTGTGCGGAGGATGTGGAGAGTCTGCAGAAGGATCTAGATAGGCTGGGCGAATGGGCCAGGAAATGGCAAATGGAATTTAATGTTGGCAAGTCTGAGGTGGTCCACTTTGGTAGGAAGAATGGTAGGAAGGATTATTACATACGTGGCGAAAAACTGCAGCAGGCGACGGTACAGAGGGACCTCGGGGTCCTTGTGCATGAGTCGCAAAAACCCAGCTTGCAGGTGCAGCAGGTGGTCAGGAAGGCGAATGGGATGCTGGCCTTCATAGCGAAGGGGATTGAATATAAAAGTAGGGAGGTCTTGCTGCAGCTGTATAGGGCATTGGTTAGGCCACAGCTGGAGTACTGTGTGCAGTTTTGGGCGCCGCACCTGCGCAAAGATATTTTGGCATTGGAGGGAGTGCAGAGGAGGTTTACTAGGCTGATACCGGAATTGAGGGGGTTGAGCTATGAGGAGAGGCTGAATAAACTGGGCTTGTACTCGTTAGAGTTTAGAAGAATGAGGGGAGATCTCATTGAGACGTATAAGATGATGAATGGGATGGATAAGATAGAGGTGGAAAGACTCTTCCCGCTCAAAAAAGACAGTAGGACTAGGGGGCACAGCCTCAAGATAAAAGGGGGGCGGTTTAGAACGGAGTTGAGGAGGAACTTCTTCACTCAAAGGGTGGTGAATCTCTGGAATTCTCTGCCCGTTGAAGTGGTGGAGGCTACCTCGCTAAATATTTTTAAGACGCGGGTTGATGGGTTTTTGATAGGAGAGGGGATTAAGGGTTATGGGGAGAGGGCGGGAAAGTGGAACTGAGCAGCGACAGATCAGCCATGATCTTATTGAATGGCGGGGCAGGCTCAAAGGGCTGGATGGCCTACTCCTGCTCCTATTTCTTATGTTCTTAAGCCAATGGATGGGAGGCTGGTTTGCATGGTGGACTGGGCTTCGTTCATAACCCTATCTAGTTTTTTGCAGTCCTGAACAAGCTCCGCCAAGTCTCCACATCGTGCCCTCCAAAAGGGATTATCTGCTCCCTGCCATTCACTCTCTCCATCCTTCAGCCCTTTCCGTCACCCCCTCACCCAGGCTTCTCCAGCTCAGCATCCCCTAGGATATATCAACCCCCGGTCCCCAGAAAGTACAATCAATGAAAAGGCAGTGACGGGGCTCCAGTCAAAATGCAACAGGAAAATCTGATCAATTTAGGAAAGCATGTAACAAAACTTAAGCTTTTGCAAATGCAGAAATTTCATGCCACATGTAGTCAACTTTTTTATTTGGAGCGTTGTGTGTTTTGTGAGGTGTGGATCCTCCTTCACTTTACAACACATTTGCTCAATACTCTCAAAAGTCACATCTTCTTGTAAAACCCATGCTGTCCAGTATAGATGCAGAAACCTCTAGATTTAATTCAATTTTGAGTAAATATATATCTAATTACACTGAACGCACTTATCCAGGAGAGACAGACTTACAATGTGGAAAAGGTCCTTCGGCCCAACTTGTCCATGTCACCCTTTTTTTTGACAGTGCAATTTGATTTCATTTTTGGGAGTGCGAAGGAAGGTAAGAGAAGATACACGCATAAAAGCTTCTTAAAAGTCACTCTGCAGCCAAAATCTACCTTACCATTGCTTACATCTGTGGATTGGCATTGAAAAGTGATAGCCCATGCAAACATACTGAGGGCTAACATATTACATTACCTGGGTCAGTTTGTTTGCTTTTTGAACCCAGTGCAATGGGTTTTCAGCCAGGTAGTAACAATAGAAAGATTTAAAGATGAAACTTTCTATCAACAAGATTTTAGGAACAAGGGAAAGAGGTCTTTCAACTGAAAGGATCATGTCCAGCCTAATCCCTTCTTACAGCTCTTGGTCTGTCACACTATGGCAAACACAGGTACATATCTAAGTTTTCTTTAAACTATAATGAGGATTTCTGCCTCTACTGCCCCTTCAGGCTGTGAGTTCCAAACTGCCGTTCACCCGAGTCATAATATTACTCCTATGCTCTCTTCTAATCCTTCAATTCATTATTTTGACAGATCATTCCCATCCTCTCCATCCCGGTCCCTCATAATTTTATATACCAAAAATCTCACTTCAGGCTCCTCTATTCCAACAATACAGAAATTCTCCATTCTGGCAAATTCGTCATAAATCTCCTTCTACTCTCCGTAGTCCAATTACATCTTTCCTATAACATGGTGACCAATACACTAGTTGCAGTCTAACTAGTGTTTTAAACAGTTCCAGAAAATCTCCCAGCTCTTATACTATAGACATTGGCCCACAAAAGAAAGTACCCAGTCTGCTTTCCTGGCTTTTTTGTCCAGTGGTCCTGATACCTTCAGGGAGCTGAGAACATGCACTTCAAAGTCCTTCTGTTCCTTTACACTCCTCAAAATCCTTTGATTTATTGTGTATTCCCTTGCTTTTATTAACTCTCCAAATGCCTCACACTTCTCTAGATCAAATTCCATTTGCCATTTTATTGCACTCTTGCCCCATCTATTGATATTAATAAAATGGACAGCTTTCATTCTTACTATCGACCAGATGGCCAAATTTCATTTCATCTGCAAGTTTCTTAGTTACGCTCCCAGATTTAAGTTTAAGTCGTTGACAAATACCATAAATAGCAAGATACTCAATGCTGAGCCCTGCAGGTCCCCACTGGAAACAGTCTTCCAATCACGAAAACATCAGTCCACCATTACTCTTTGTGTCTTGTTATTCAGCCAATTTTGAATTCAATTCATCACGAGCTTTTCATTTACTGACCAATCTGACATTATATTTTTTTATTGTGCACCACTCCCACATTTCCTCATTCAACACCAGTGATCTTAGAAGTTCCTTTAACAGTTAAAGTGGCTATACTTATGCTCTCAGAGGCAGAGAGTACTCCATTCAGTATTGTGGAAAGCAGAATACCACTGTTGGGCAGGAAGGATTTGAACATGTGCCCAGGCATTATATTTTCATCTGCAGTTTCCATCAAGACAGAAAGAACAACAAAATAATTGTATTAACACATGCATGTGGATGAAACTTGAATTCATACAGAGCTCATCAAATTCCCCAAACATAGTAAAAGGTTCACACAAAATGACATCTCTTGGAGTGCGTTGATTGTATGGATGCAGATGAATACTTCCATGTACAGCAATGAAACAAATAAACTTGTTAATGTTTCCTGTGGGTATTGGGTGACCGAGGAATGTTGGCCAGGGTTTTCAAACTGGAGCCCCTCAGCTCTAGGGAATTCACAAGATAATCCTTGACATCTGCATGTTTGTCAGAGTGCTATATCCTCCTATCCTTCTGCTGTTTTTTTATTAGTATACAGTAAATGTGTCAATAATTGCAGGATGTCTCCCATAGAGAACAATCCAAGAACCATTACCCTTCATCTTCAAACCATACGGAAGCAGATACAGAATGCAGTTACCATTCCCTTCCCCAACACTATATCCAACTTCCCAAGTAAATTTCTTGCACAGCAATAAATCTTCCTCAAGTAGAATTTAGCAGCCACCCATTCTCCATCCCTGGCTTACAGAGTATTCCCACACAAAAAAAAACAGGAACAACTACACATGGAACTGCTAAAATGCAGCACATTGACAGCATTCCAGGAATCTGGACACTGGACTCAAAGTGTAAAAATAATGTTAGCACACTTAACTTTCTTTTAAAATATCCAGTCAGTTGAAAGCTCTTATGAAGTGGGACAAGGTACATCTTAAAAAACACACTTCATTATTGTTTGCTAAGGTATTTAAATCCTGTTAAACCCGTCGGTTTTCCTCTGTGCCCTCTCAAAGCCTTAATATCATTACAAAAGTGCAGTAGTGGAAGTGGACATCATTCTCAACCGGTCCTGTCATCTTCAAAAGTGTGCACATATAAACGCCCAGGTCCTTTTGTTCCAGCGCCCTCTGTAAAATTGCATTTAATTATATTCCCTGTCTTCATCCTTCTTACTAAATTGCAACATTTCACACTTTTCAGCACGAAACTGCAGCTGCCATAAGTTTGCCAAATTTAATGTCTGAATCCTCCTAAATCTTGTTACCATCTTCCTCACTATTGACTACACATTAGAGTTTCATCCATAAACTTTGAAATTTTACTTTATATACCCGAGTCCAGGTCATTTAATATATAACAAAAGGAGCTGTGATCCTACTATTGACCCCTGGAAAACATCACTGCAAACTTTCCTTCAGAATGAGAAACAACTACTCACGACTACCCCCGCTTTCTCTATTTTAGCTAATTTCATCTCCATTTTGCCACCAACTCTCTAATTCCTCTGCCCATAATTTGCTTCAAAAAGAAAATCACATGGCATCTTACTGAACACTTTTTGAGAGTCCAGATGCACATCGAATGCAACACCCTCTGTTACTGCAAAGAGCTTAATCAAATTTTTCAAACATGACTTCCCTTCTATAACTCTATTTGGCTATCATTTATTAATCTACATTTTTTTTTACAGTGACAATGAATTTGGTCTTGGATTCTTGGTTTCAAAAAATTTTCCACCAACACTAGATTGACTAACTGTAGCACCCAGGATTAGCACTCTCCTTTTTTTAAAATCAGTGTAATATTTTCAAGCCACAGCGCTCTGGCATCGTTTCTCCTCCCCCCCCAACCTGACCCCATACCCAAGGAGGATTAGAAAGAAGATTGTGGCCAGAGCCTCTGCTATCTCCAACATTGCTTCGCTTAGCTTCCCACAATGCATCCCACCCAGTCCATGTGACTCTTTTACCTCAAGTGCTCTCAGCTTGTCTACTTCACCTACCCTTTCACTGTGACATTAACTGCGTTTTTTTCCTTAATGAGTACAGGTGCAAAATACTCAGTTGGTACCTCAGCCATGCCTATTGTCTCCACAAGAAAATCTCCTTTCTGTTCCACTTCAAAACAAATTCCATGGATCAAATGGTGTTCCTCTGTGATCATCTATTTTATGATTAATTGACTGTACCCTCCTCTAACTTCCTTTAAACCATTTATATCTGTAAGAGATTTTTGAGTCACCTACTTATGTTACCTCCTAACCCGTTCACATTAACTTCATTTGCCTTTTGTTTCCTTTTTCAGTTTTTATAGTCAGCTTGGTTCTCTATTTTGTGAACTGGAATTTATCAATTTCTGATTTGAATCTTTACAGTTTCACTCACCCGGGAGCTTTAGCTTTGGGTGCTCTTCCTTTTCACCTCATGACTCATAAACAAAGAGTATCCAGCATGAGACCAATTCCCAGTACAAATCAAGTGCTTTAACAAGAGTCCAGATCAAAGAAAGGTTTTGTGAAGCAGCAACAGGAATTCAATAGTGGTACCTAACAGGCAACACTCAGCCCTCAGATCATTCAATATTGGTAAAAAAATACAATGGTTCAGCAAAATAATGCATGGATGTGAGTGACATAGACCAAGTGGATACCAAATTTAACCGTCAGTCTATGGTGGATTTGCTGACAGTTACCAGGGCTACAGAGTAGGTCCTACAATACTCTGTGCCTCACTTCTGGAGGGAGATTTGGAGGAGCAGAAGGAAGGTGAGGATGGGGAATCAGCCTGTTTCCTAGACACTACCAATTGAAATGATTGTGTTGATGTTGACAAAGCCAGAGTTGGGCTGGGCTGTCATGGCTTCTGGCAGCCCACATACACTCACTGCTGCCATGCACTTGGGCAAGGTCTGAGGAGAGCTCACACAGCTTGCAAAGCCACATCCTGAAAAAAGGTTCCAAGCCCTTTGACAAAAGGACAGGGTAGAAAAGTTGGCAAGAGGAAAAAGAATAATGTAATGGTAATGTGGCTGACCATGTGGACAAATAGACAGGCATTTCAATACTTGGGCCACAAAAAAAAACAATTTTTGAAGGCATCCAGGAATTGAGCTGTAGTTCAGGTGATCAGCCTAAATGAATTTGAAAATAATACCAATGCCTATATCAGTAAAAACTGAACATCTTGAAAATATTCAGCTGATCAGAGAAAGCCAACAAATCTTTCAGTTGAAATTAGGAGGCAGCTCTACACACAAGAGGTGGAGAAGTTTGAAATGCTCTTGCGCCAACAGCAACTGCTGCATGATCAATTGCTAATTTTAAAACTGAGATTAATAGCACTGTTGTTAACCAAAATTATTAAAGGGATATGGGCCAAAGGCAGCGTGCGGAGTTAGTTTAGAGATCCGCCACGATTTGATTTGATTTATTATTGTCACATGTATTGGGATACAGTGAAATGTATTGTCTCTTGCATGCTATACAGACAAAACATACCGTTCATAGAGTGCATAGGGGAGAAGGAAAGGAGAGATGCAGAATGTAGTGTTACAGTCATAGCTAGGGAAAGATCCACTTAATATATGGTAGGTCTGTCCAAAAATCTGATCGCAGCAGGGAAAAAGCTATTCCAGAGTCAGTTGGTACTTGATCTCAGACTTTTGTACCTTTCTCCTGACAAAAGATAAAAGAGAGTATGTCCAGGATGCATGGAGTACTTGATTATGCTGCCTACTTTTCCGAGGCAGAGGGAAGTGTAGACGGAGCCAGTGGATGGGAGGCTGGTTTGCGTGATGGACTAGACCATGTTCACTTGTGACTCGTTTCTTGCAGTCTTGATCAGAGAAGGCGTCATACTTACTGTATGAGGAAGAAGGCTCAAGAGGCTAAAGGGCCTCCTTCTGCTCCTTTGCCCCTAAATAAACATAGATCATCATTCCATGGTTTTCAAACAACCAAATCAGCTACAGTTTCTAAAATACAACTGAACCAAAACAGATTTTTGCTGTGGTGAGATCTACTGTTGAAAAATAATTCCTTTTACTGTTTTGTCATTCATCAGGACTCCAAAACACATGTTTAGTATTTGTTTACTCAATAAGACTAAAGGAGACCAGTAATGCTTGGATCAAACTGCAACAAGCTGTTTTTTTCTATGTGAATGTACATACATTGCAATTTTACCAAAAACGTTTATGTTTCCTGTTTTTTTTAAAGCACATGCATTGAAAGGTGACTTGCTATAGCAGCTATCCTGGTTTTCGAACACATGTTCACTCAATTCCTCACAAAGCAATTTCCTGCCACACTCTGAGGAATTAGCAATTGGAAGCCACAAGTCGCCTCAGGAAGCATTTCTGGGTTGGAGCTAGGATTGCTCGTGGTGGGGAATGGAGTTCTGTTGTTTTGACACAGCCCATCTGTATCAAACGTTCCAAGCCATGTTTATTTTGTATTCCCGCCATCCTTGTCTAGAATCATAGAAGTCTAGTGACACTGCTGAATCACAACGGCAGCAAAAGCTTCCATTTATATTGCGGCATAATAAGAACATAAGAAATAGGAGCAGGAGTAGGCCATCTGGCCCTTCGAGCCTGCCCCGCCATTCAATAAGGTCATGGCTGATCTGTCGTGGTTCAGTTCCACATTCCCGCCCTCTCCCCATAACCCTTAATCCCCTCTCTTATCAAAAACCCATCAACCCGCGTCTTAAAAATATTTAGCGAGGCAGCCTCCACCACTTCAACGGGCAGAGAATTCCAGAGATTCACCACCCTTTGAGTGAAGAAATTCTTCCTCAACTCCGTTCTAAACCGCCCCCCCTTTATCTTGAGGCTGTGCCCCCTAGTCCTACTGTCCTTTCTGAGCGGGAAGAGTCTCTCCACCTCTATCCTATCCATCCCATTCATCATCTTATACGTCTCAATGAGATCTCCCCTCATTCTTCTAAACTCTAACGAGTACAAGCCTAGTTTATTCAGCCTCTCCTCATAGCTCAACCCCCTCAACTCCGGCATCAGCCTCGTAAACCTCCTCTGCACTCCCTCCAAGGCCAAAATATCCTTGTGTAAGTACGGCGACCAAAACTGCACACAGTGCTCCAGCTGCGGCCTCACCAATGCCCTATACAGCTGCAGCAAGACCTCCCTACTTTTATATTCAATCCCCCTCGCTATGAAGGCCAGCATCCCATTCGCCTTCCTGACCACCTGCTGCACCTGCAAGCTGGGTTTTTGCGACTCATGCACAAGGACCCCGAGGTCCCTCTGCACCGTCGCCTGCTGCAGTTTTTCTCCACGTAAGTAATAATCCTTCCTACCATTCTTCCTACCAAAGTGGACCACCTCGCACTTGCCAACATTAAATTCCATTTGCCAGTTCCTGGCCCATTCGCCCAGCCTATCTAGATCCTTCTGTAGACTCTCCACACCCTCCACGCAATTTGCCGTTCCACCAATCTTGGTGTCATCAGCAAATTTCGACACCATACACTCGGTTCCCTCCACCAGATCATCTATATAAATGGTAAATAGCTTGAACCATAATCTCTGGTAGTTTTTCTAGTGGATGGGTAGATGGCAGGAGAGCAGACTTGAGCAGGAGAGAGATTGCAGACTGTGCATGAACATGCGGTTGGAGGAGTAACCTTTAAGGTGGCTTTTGAAGATGGGGAAAAAGGTAACAAGGCAAAGAGATTTGGAGAGCGGTGTTCACAAGAGTGTGAAGGTAGGATGTGTCCATCATTAATAACAGCTCGGAGTAGAGGGAAACATGTAGTACACCAGCATTAAGAGAAGGAAAAATGAAAATCTGGATTTCTGTCTTGGGTACTATTCGTGGGCTAAAAAAAAATTCTAGTCATAAAAATTGGATACTTCAGTGCTAAGACATTACAGCCAAATCCTCATATGTGCAATATTGACAAAAAGCAAATTAATGAAACTGTTGCTAAGACCCCATCCGTTCTTCACGTAACAGCTTTTTTGTCTGTTTTTTCAGGGAAGACTTGTTGAGATTATTTCTGCCCATGCTGATCCACTATACGAAGAAGAAATTCTACTGAATCTCCAGTAGATTCCATATTTAATTTTGGCCAAGGGATGTTGGAATTTAGGTACAGTATGTCAACCTTGAGAAGATCACAATGTTAGATAGGTCAGTGTGGACACTCAGGCAGATATCCGACGTACAAGGTAATGCACTGAAACTCTGAGAACACTTACATTCACAGTGGTAAAGAATCTTTCCATATCTGCTCTATTTATTCGTCATCTCAAACTCCATTTTGTTCTGCTGACAACATAGCTTAAAAGAGCTTTCGTATCCTTTCAGTTTGTTTAGATTTTCCAGATTATCCACATCAGCCAACATAAATATTTGCAAATTCCTAAACAGATTCCATACAAACACTATTCAAAATGACTGGCTTGTTCCATTTTAAAACCTTCTCCGGTTTCCAAATATTCTCTTCTTTGCTCATCAAAGTGCCTTGAAGGAGTCAATAATAGGTATGGTGGTGGTGTAATGGTTATGTTCCTAGGCTAGTAACCAGGGGGTTTGGGCTAACATTGGTTCAAATTCCATCATAGCAGGTTGTGAATTGTATTTAGTCACCTGGAGTAAGAAAAAATTCCTTAGCAATGGTGAGTTATCAGATTGTTGTAAAATCCTATCAGGTTTATTGGTGTCATCTTGGGAATGAATTCTGCTGTCCTTACCTGGTCTGAGCTAAATGTGACTCCCACATGTGATGCAGTTGACTCTCAGCCACTGCCCTGTGAAATTATTGGCTTGTATGAATACCTTCTCAAGGTTCATGAGGAAGACACTGACGTCTCCAGTGACACCCAGTTCCTCTGAATGAACAAATGAGTCACAAAATTGCTGAGTGAAACTAATTGCAAGTAGAGACCTTTATACTTCTTCATGGCTATTCACAATTTACACCAAGAAAACAACTGGATGCATTGAATGTAGCAACAATATGGGATAGCTCTGTTAAAGTGGTTAGCACAGACAGGATGGGCTAAATTTCCTCCTTCGGTGCTGCATCATTATTTGATACTACAATGATAAAACAACTGAAAAATGTGACAAAGAAATCATGCCACTAGTATTTCATGCCACTGATGCGATCAGCTTTCTCTCCATATGTCTTCAGTGACTCATTATCTAACAGCTTTGTGAGAACACCAACGCATGGTTTATGTACAATTCATTTTTTTAACCATTAGTACATTTTTGATTCACATTATCTGCCATCTTTTTTAGCTGATGACAATATAATTCAAGCCGATTTGCTCCCCTTCATTAGCAGATAAAGCTGCACCTCTTCTGCTGCTGTTGCCATGACAGCAGGCCCCAGACACCTCCATCATCCATTATTTTTCTAATTATTTCAAATGAGGCATGGATATGCATTCCCTTTTAGCATTTGTCTGCATAATGCATGAACACTGATGTAATGAAACACGGCAGAGATCTACTGAACACAAAGAGAAAGACAGATAAGCAAAGTCACATTGTGGTACGTGTGACAAAGCTCACAATTAACAACTATCATGGACGATAAATTCATCTAAATATTATTCATGCTTTAGCACCATTAATGGCTGTCACCAGAAATAAAGACAGACTCAGACAATATGAAACACACACAGTGCGTGTGGTACCGTATTGACAACAAGGTATTCTTTTGCCCATGACAGGCAGCATTGGAATGGAATTGACAGCATTTCATTAATTACAAAACCTGTCACTGCATGGTTTCTAGGTATCCTGCCTTCACTCTCCCTGTCCCTCTCTGCATAGGCAGATAAAACCATATTAAAATTCAATATGCAAAAATAAATCTGAGTTTCTAAGCAAAGCAACTGCAAAGTCTGCTTCATTGTCGCAAGAAAGATTTGACAAGGTGCTTGTTCTCTGGGAAATCATATCCAAGATTATTCATCTCCTTTGACACAGACGAATTGCATGCGTCAATAGTATTATGTGCTATTTGAATGTTTGGTCAGGACGGAGCCAAGTAATCTTTTCTCATTTTGAGCTTTATGTACATATTTGAACAGGAAGAAAGACTTGTGCAGGACTACAGAGAAAGTGCATGGTAAGTGGAACTGATTTAATAGCTCTATCAATGGACACAGACATGGTGGACCAACTGGTCATATTCTGTGCTATTAGATTCCATGATTGAGTCTTTTTTGATTATTTTGAAAAAATTTAGTGAACCTATTGCATAAAATCATACAGGCCTGAATTCATTTTTGAAAATCAGTATTTCAACATTGTTTGCACTTATATCACTTCTCTTTTGCCTCCTTTGTTCAGCAATTACATTAACTGAGTCATTAAACTAAATAGATTTGTTTTATTTTCCAAGATATTATAGACGCCAACCATCCCTTGGGCATAAGCCAGAATTCCAGACTTTGTGTCCCCCTATCAACATTTGGAGATAGAAATCAGCATCTCGCCATGTACCCAACGCTGCAGCATGGAGCGAATCAAAACTGATGAAATTCTTCATTTTGCAAAATCAAGAATCACTATCCACTGCTGAACTCTGGAGACCAAATCAACAAAGTAGAGGCAAGGCATAGAAATGAAAAAGAGTCAGCGTGATTTGGAGACAGAGCAAATTGGAGAACAATGCCAGTGTTAAATTGGGCATAGGTAGTGGTGGAGGAGAGAGCAAGGGAGTATCAGTGTGAACTAGGGAGGGAAGGATGCCAAACTGAACGGGAAGAGAAGATTATCTCTTGGTTCAGAGAGGGTAAGAGCACTTTGTTGAGCCAAGGGTGGGGGAACGGGAGTGGTCTCTTTGTTAAATTGCTTATATGGTATTTACATAATACCACAGTATAGCTACAGTAGCCTGTTCTTATCCTGTAAAACAGATAATTTGGAACTTTTCCCAGCAAGCATCTACTACAAGCGGTGGACTGTCAAGCTGTCAATCTTACATTGTGCTGAGCTCACTGTGCGCAACAACATGGCACTTGGGCATTTCCATCCTTTTAAGCTGTGCCAGCATATTCTGAAGCAATTGGTCAGCATTTGTTTGTTTCCTTGAATGGCACGCATAAAACGCAGAACATCAACAAATACTTATATCAACAGAAGCCGAGTGTGAATTGCACTGAAAACTAAAGAGCACGAGTACAGGATAAAGAGATGAGAAAGCAGACGAGGTTTATGCTTTTTATATTTAATAAGGAGCTGCACTTAAGAAATGACCATGAATGGTGATGAGCACTGAAACAAATGTTGCTATAATGGAGGAAACAAATAAATATTCTGCAGTTTTGATCAGTTGTCTTGAGGCCAGGAATGAGCATTGCAAACGTAAGCTCAATAAATAGAGGGGAAATCCTGACACCATAGGTGATATATGGTCTACGGATAGAGTAGGCTGAAGGGCTGACAATCCTTTTCTCAACCAAAGCTTTCTTATTACCCAACCAAGTCAAGGGCTACTAGAACTCAAATGCTTAGAGCAAAGAGGCTTCAAGCATCATAGTGGCTCAGCTGTTGTTCTCCTACGCATCTTCAGCAGGATATTGTTGACCGGCACGGTGAATCTTTAAAACCACAGGAAGTAGGTACATACAATGAATTAATCTGTACCACTGAAGCTGACAGATAGCTTGCATGGTTGAGAGCACACCAGGTGTCAGGGGACTTTGCATCAACAGGTGTACCAAAATAATTCATTATCAGTCATATGTTAATTTGCAATAAATTAGAACTATTTAAATTAATGTTTCATAGAATGTCAAGGTGGGGAGAATTTACAAGACAGTTCAGGCTGATCAAATACCTTATCTTTTTCCCAGGCAAAGAAAATCCATCACATGTAGTTCTATTTAACTTAAAATAAATTATTTTTGATAAAAGGCAAGTTCAAGATTATGAAAGTCTTTTCATAAAATACATGACACAGAAATCAGCCATCAGCCCAACCTGTCCTCGTCCCATCATTTCTTATCTATGTCTACTACCATAACGATTTATTCCTTTCTCATTCAAATGCTTTTCTTTTATCCTCAAAAAGTGACAAGTCCCAATTGATCTACAAAAAGCAGAAAAATGAAGAGACATTAATTGCATAAGAGCTCAAGTAGAAAATATGCCACAATACCACCCTGTCAACCAAGATCTTCAATGGACCAACAGTGTGATTCTTCAGACTTTCATCTTTAGTGCAGACAGAAGAATTCTAAATTGTCTCCTTCGGCGATGGCTGATGTTCTTTCACATTAGGCCATATTCTCGCCTCCAAGAGGGAAGGTTGTGGATTGAAAGACTTGAGCACAAAATCTAAGCTAATTTTTTGAATGCAATAATTTTGGAGACGGTGCCTTTCACCTGGAACATTAAACCTCGCCCCAGCCTCCTCTGTCCTCCTTGTCCCAACTGAGGCAAATGGAAAGTAAATACACACCTATGTCACCTGCAGTATTCTGCAAAAATTCTCATTTTAGTTTAATTGGACAAGGCTTTCCATGACAAGCCATGACTCATAACTGAGGAACTTTAAACCAATATCACTAGTACTCTATGTGACTGCTGACAATCAAATTTCAGAGAAATATATCAATCCTTTTGCACTGATTGCAAAGACAGAATTGCAGACTCAGAGTATGTTTCTCTCAGCCAGCTATGGACAAAGACAGTTATTTGTGACTCCTAATTCCCCAAGGTAGTGACAATGGTCTAACCATTACCTGCTCCAAAACAATGGCTTTCAACCAAAGACAGTTATTTGTGACTCCTAATTCCCCAAGGTAGTGACAATGGTCTAACCATTACCTGCTCCAAAACAATAGCTTGGTCAACCTGAAACCAGGTATCACATGATCAAGACCTGAACTGTCTGAATTCCTTTAATTAATAAACCTTTGGAAATGGTCTTCAGTTTTCTGTTTGATCTCTGAAGAGAACAGTAACTCTAGGCAAACGTCCTGTCATTCTCTACCAACTTACCATCAAACAGGTAGCAGCAGCAGGAAGGAGCCCCGTCCCGGTACAATTGCCTAGCCCTATGAACTACTGGAACTTTGGAATTGCTGTCTGCAAGTCTAATTCAACTCTTTGTGCCTTCTCCTCTCATGCAGGTCTCACTTCTGGAAAGAAGGATCACTTTACAGTCAACTGACCCACCCTTAAAAGATTCATTATCCATTAGACTTTTGAATCAGAACTTAAGTAAAACCATAATTTGTATTTTATTGTGGTCAGGCCCCTTTCGTTCTCTTATCCCTCATTAATTATAGGAGTGGAAAAGGGGCAGTTAATGCAAAACGCCTTTCCCGCATTGTGTGAGAGAGAACTAAACCAACCCTTTTTGTTTTTATCTTATCAAGTTTGCCAAGTGAGCTCTTATGAAGAGTACTGGAACACCCCAAATTTATGGGTTGGGAAAAATGTGCCACAACTTATAAAGGAAATCAAAATACTTCCTGTTTAAGGATGGGTATTGAGATGAGAAAGCAGAACTGTTTAAATGAATCCCAACCTGACATAACAGGATGTAAAAAATCCCATGCCACTATTTTACAGAAGAGCAAGGGAGTGCTCTCCAGCATCCAGGTCATTTTTGCTCTTTAATCAACATCACTAAACATTAACATTGATACTTGTGGGAGCTCATTGTGTGTAAATTGGCTGCAGGGTTTTCCACATTAGAACAGTGAATGCGTTTCAAAGATACTTCTTTAGCTGAAATGCATTTTGAAAAGTCCTGAGGGTGGAAGGTACTATACAAATCCAATTCATTCTTTTCTTCTGACCTAACAGTTGTCTAACTCATTTTCTTCCCTTACACGAATGACAATTTCCTCATCTTTCTTCATCTTGAGAGTGTTGACTTGTGATCAGGCAAGTGCTGACTTGTGATCAAGCAACAGCCACCTGACCCCAAAGGGCACCAGGTTCTTTTCACGGGCTTTGCAGCTAAAACCCAATCATGCCCCCCAGCTGACAATTGATCAATAGTGGAAATCCTAACAATGTCCCCTGAACAAGTCCAAGGTGTAATGAGATTAAGTGAAGTGCCTCTGTCACAGTCTGAGCTGAGAACAAAAGATACAAACTTTGGGTGAACCAAAATCCCTTCTTCATTGCATGGCACACCAGACAGTTAGCTGTCACTGAATCATTCTGAGAATCTGCCTGCTTATTCGCCACTAGTGAATTTGCTCCCGACAGCCAATCTGCTCACAGCAGAATCCCACAAATGGCAATGTGATAGCAACTAAATAATCTGTTTTTGTGAGGTTGACTGAGGAATAAATATTGGCCAGGACTACTGGGTTAAGTCCCTTGATTTTCATAGTAATGTCAATTAATTTTTTTAACACCCACCAGTGAATGCAAATAAAAGCCTCGGTGCAATACTTTATCTGAAAGACAGCACCTCCAACAGTGCAGCATACACCTTAAGTGCAGCACTATACTATCATCCTGGATTTCTGGTCTGGAATGGGACTTGAAACCACAATCTCCTGATTCAGAGGTGAGATTGCCATCAACTGACCCACGATTGACATTTTCAGTAAAGGTGAATACAGGCATGTTTACAAATATAAAAACATGGAAAAAGTAGAAACAGGAGGCTGCCATTTATTTATACTATCTGTGCCAGCTGAAAAACAGTTATGCAGCCCAACTGCACTTTCCAGCTCCTATTCTGTCACCCTACAGGTTACAGCACTCCTAATGGATATCTAAGTAGCTTTTAAAAATGGAAAGAGTTTTCTGCCTCAATCTCCTTTCAGATTTTGATATTTTTTGAAAGATAAGCTTGCAGACCACAAAGGTACAAACAAACAAAAGCTTTACTGGAAAGGTGTTTACTCTATTAAAATAGACAGCGCTTTTGCCCACACAAACTGCCAGTCATATCATCAATATGTCACATGATCGGACTCTAAGTGACACCGCTCAAACTGGAAACAAACCTGAATGCACAACACTCTCCTCGCCCTTTACATCAAAGATTCCTGCAATGAAATACAATATAACATTACCAAAATTTACAATTAATAAACAGTCAATAAGTTAGTTGTTTTGGAGGACATCGATTTTTGTGTGGTTGTCAGCAAACTTTAAGCATCTGCTTTTTTGTGTTGGCTGCAACCCCTGGTGTTTTTGATTGAGTTGTCAAAGCATTTATAAGCATCTTCCATGAACTTTTCACCTTCTGTTTCTCAATTCCAAACTATATTTGTTACAGAATGCTGAGCCTTTGTCATCCACAGAGCTTTCTCAGTTGCTGCTACTTTGTTTCTTTAGGTTTTTGGTTGGGCCTGCTTCAAACTCTGATATGAGATTCACTTTGGCCCAATTTAGCTTAATTCTCTCCAGCCAGGTTCCCACCATTAAGACTGGATGGTTATCTTTAATGATGTATAGGGACAAATCTGCAATCTGTCCATTTAGCTGATATTTACATCAGTACGGCCCCTCAGAGGAACTACATGCCTCATATAGGTTTTTAGTATTATCTTTGAGGATTTTAAGGCAAAATGTCTCTTGGTAAACAGTTTCTGCTGTTCTGGTGTCCATCTCCATTTTCATCAGTTGTTCATCCAGCAAAAGAGTGACCCAGTAATGATTTGTTAAACCTGCAATAGCTGGTACATTCAACGACAGTTTGTCATCTGACTATGACTCTGGTTCTTCTTCACACCCTTTCTGTATTCCGTGCATCCTTTTCCCCGTATTCGGTTTTCCATTTGCAAACCTGGTTCTTGCTTTTTATAATTCTTGTTGAGAACTTGTTATTTCTTCCTCCAACATGCACACTCGATGGGCCCCTTTTGACCACACTTGCTGCATTTTGCATCTTTGCACCAATCTGCTGCTGTGTGCCCAGTCGGTGACAATTTCAAACCTGTGTCTGTGTTCCGGTCTCAGCTGACATTTTATGAGTTCCAGTCTTGAGCTTAACTGTTGGGATTCCTTAGCTGCTAATTCCAGCAGAGATTGTGACTTCCAAAGTCTTCTTTAGGTCTTAACTGCTTTCCATTAACAGCCTTTTCTGGACAGCTTTTCTTCTTAACCAACACACTAGTCTGCCTCTAATGGTATCATTCAAGACATTCCCAAATTCTCAGTACTCAACTAATTCCTTTAACGTAGCTGTTAGGACATACTGTCCATTTGCCCACACAAATGGCTTATGATGTCATCAATGCGTCGTATTATCTGGGTCTTAAAGTGATCTTGTTCCAACTAGGACAAAACATGAATACACATTTCATTCTGAATATCGTTGACAAGTCTGATTTTACAATCAAAGGAAACTGTTCAGATACTAATCTCTAATGAAAAAATGGCAAAATTTGTTTTTGTATTCAAAAGACTAAATACTAAAAAGCTGCATTGCATTGCTAAAATCACATTATTTGCGCATTTTCCTATTTTGTTTAACAGCTGTTAGCCAATCACTCCCATTATGAAGTAAGGTGCAAACCTTTTGCTGTTTTACACACTACGCAAGAGATATATATATTATATTGTTATAGAGATATATATATTATATATAGTATGTAGTATATATTATATACTATATATAATATGTATATTATATATAATATATAATATTATATATATCTCTTGTGTAGTGTATAAAACAGCACCTTCTGGCAATGAGGTTTCATTTTAGCACAAAATGGAAAGGGGAAACTTACCCTAATATCACTGCAGCCATTTCACTTTAATGCAACTGCTGCGCATGCAAACATCATTCTTGCGGCTTCACTGCACATGTGCCAGGAACTGCTTCTGGCAAGGAATCACTATACATGCTCTGGGAACTGCATTGCAAAGGATCACGTGCTGGGAACCACATTAGTAAGGAAGCACTGTAGACAAACCAGGGGTCATGTTGGCAAGGAAGCACTGCACATGTGCCGGGAATCACGTTAGCAAGTATAACTGCTCCACGCCAAGAAGTGCACCAATATTACCAATCCGTATTTTTTTTCATTTGTGGGACATGACCTTCGCTGGCTGGCCAGCATTTATTGCCCATCATTACTTGCCCTTGAGAAGGTGGTGTTGAGCTGCCTTCTTGAATTGCTACAGTCCATGTTCTGTGGGTTGACCCATAATGTTGTTAGAGAGGGAATTCCAGGATTTTAACAAAATGGTTACGAAGGAATGGAAATATATTTCCAAGTCAGGATAGTGAGTGGCTTGGAGGGGAACTTGCAGGTGGTCGTGTTCCCATGTATCTGCTGCCTTGTCCTTCTAGATGGAAGCAGTTGTGGGTTTGGAAGGTGCTTTCTAAGGATCTCTGATGAATTATTGCAGCGCATTCTTTAGATAATATACACTGCTGCTACTGAACACCATTGGTGAAGGGATTGAATGTTTGTAGATGTGGTGCCAGTTAAGTCAGCTGCTTTGTCCTGGGTGGTGTCAAGGTTCTTGAGTGTTGTTGGAGCTGCACCCATTCAGGCAAGTGTGGAGTATTCCATCACACTCCAGACTTGGGGCTTGTAAATGGTGGATAGACTTTGGGAAGTCAGGGGGTGAATTGTTCGCTGCAATAATCCTAGCATCTACCTGCTCTTGTAGCCACAGTATATGGTGGGTCCAGTTGAGTTTCTGGCCAATGGTCAACCCAAGGATGTTGACAGTAGGGATATTCAACAACAAGCTACTAAAAAATCATCCTGTTGAAGATTGTGCCGAAGTGCACCAATGCCACATCCAGTGAAGACACTGCTAGTAGAAATAATGTCTGTGGAAGATTGTGCATAACAAATATATTATTTTCACACACTTATGTATTATTCAACATTCATTGAAAATGTTGCACCTAGCTGTATAGTGTAAGTGTTCTGTATAAAATACATTTAATTAATCCATAAAAATAGGTGTTTAATCTAAAAATGACAGGTCAGGAACATAACCCACCCTTATTACATGTTTTCTTATGGAAAAGTGACTTTCGTTAAACAAGCTGTTTCTCGGAAATACATTAGGGTGTTAAATGAGGAATAGCAGTAATAAGAGTTCAGATATATTCCCTCATGTAAAGGAGGGTAAAAGAATAAAATTAAATCCTTTGAACTTGTCAAGAAAAAGAGCATTCGTCATTCATCTACTACAAAATGTGCAAATTAAGATGAGTTTTACCTCAAGGTGCTTCCTAGATTGCTCAATCACTAATCAAGTAGGGAAAGGTTTATTAAAAACAAAGTTGAAATCATATGAAGTCACCGTGAAGAATTGGATATTAGCATAAAGCAGCAAAAAGGACACAGACAGCAGTGTTTGAAAGTAATGAAGTTACAGGGCATGAAAGATAGATAAGAGGACAGCCAGGACAGTACTGAAATAATCAAGTCCATCAGTGACAGCAGCATGGATAGGAATTGCAGCAACAAACGGTCTGAAGCAGGGATGGAAATGATAAATGTAATATTGGAACAACGTGCGAGAAACTTATTTTAGGAGAATAGCAGTGTACCGGTGTTCTGATATTTCACATTTTTTATTTGTATTCATGATTATTGGAAATGTACTGAATATTTTTTAAACAATATACTTAATTAGTCAGATTTTTGTTGATGTCTTTTTCTTTCATTGTTAGTCATTCACTTCTGTGTGAATTTTGAACAAACAATGTGTCTGTAATGAATTTCCAAATGGACAATAAGATTAGAATTGAATTGGAAATGAAAGTAAGTGATTTTTGTGATGGAGCACAGCAAGGTTACCAAGGGTTTGATTCAGCTCAACACAATGGCAAGGAATGGAAATGGAACCAGTGGAGAGTTTGTGATAGTATCTAAAGATGCTGACGTTAGTCTTCTCCCTGTTTAATGGGAGAAAATTGTGCCTGGTCTTCAAAATTGGACAGTCAGACCACACAACTGGTAGACAGCTAGGGCATGACACATGTGGAAACTGACTCCTCGCCTTTAATGGAGTTGTATGTAGGCTAAAAAAAAAAGGAGGCCAAAGAAAGATCTTTAGGCAATCAAGAGATAACAGCTGTAGGTTGGATGAGAAACTAATGAAGAACCTGGTCAGGCTAGGACCATAAAGATGAAGGTGGATGGAACCAAGTATTAGCAATCCCACTGAGCTACACATTACAGAAAATATGGCCGCTGGCAAGTAAGACCATCATTTTTATATATGGATGATGCCATGATTTTATAAAGCATCTAACGGAAAAACTATTTTGGTAATTGGCTAACCCTCTGGAATTACGGAAAAGCAAAGCCCATATCACAACATTTTATTTTGCTAGATAATTCAAGGCCATTGCCCCTGAGATCTAATTACAAAAGCTAGAACTCAAAGCTGACATGAATTATTTAACCCAATCTACTGGATTTGATTATGCGCATATATTATGTACACAAAGTGCATCTGGGCTCCACTCAGTTGCTTTTAACATACAACAAAGAAATCTCATCAAATGACAATAAACACTATTAAGGACAGTTTCCCTGGTTCTCCTGCCAAGCCCCCACAAAACGACTCTACCAATAGTATCCATCCCAAGATTCACAGCAAAATAAGCAAACCAACTGCAAATAAGCACAGCATAAAAACAGCGCATGGTAAAATATTTAACGTAAGAGACACATCCATGTATGCCTCTCCATGACTACTCAGGGCAGCCATTAGATCATGTCTATGAGCCCCTCCTGGATCTCAGCATTTTTCAAAAAGAGCATTCAGCTGACTTTGAATCCCTTCAGCCTACAGCAACATAGAGCCGCAAGGTTTGTAAACATCAGAGATCAGTTTAAATGGCGACGCAGATTGCAAACCAAAGGGAGGCAATTATTTAATGTAATGCTGGAGAATTGCTATATAATTCCCTGTGAGCTGACTTAAGCCCGTGACACTTAAAAGAAAATCAGTGCTGTTAACCCTTGTATCACCAACATACCTCAGCAAGGAGAGCCCAAAAGGTTCAATATATTTGAATCTACTAAAATGGGCCAATTTCCAAAGATTCCAGCAATTTTCACAGCAAATTACTCCAGTTCAACCCCATCAAAATGTCCATATATGGTGCTATGTATTTCACTCAGCAAGAAACCACATCATATTGTCATCTTGGAAGGAATCTGGGTCCACACATAATTACCTAAAAGGCACCAGAAACTATTATTATGCACTGCATAAATATGCACCATTGCTTTTCAGTTCTTACTGTCAAAATGCCAGCTGGTAATGCAAGATGCAGGGCTGATTAATTCAGTAAATTTTAACTTGCAAGTTTTACTCCAAAACAGCTAATGGAATTTTTTTGCATCTTCTGGGCTGACAACAAAGCAGGGAGGCTAATATTCGGCAGAATATTCTTTGGAAAGGCTAACAGATGAAGCTAATAACTGCGGAATCTGTGGTTAATTTGGATACAATTGTTTGTCCATTAATGCTGTGCTTAACCTGGGCATCTATTTCTGTGGAATTTACCTCTGAATCCAACAGGGACGAAACTGATGTCAGATATTGGCAAGTTGTCAATTTCTATTTTTTTTAATTTCCCATCGACTTCAACAGAACAGTAAATGAAACATGGTGTGAAATCATCTGCGGTATTACCCATTTCCACCTCTCCCTCCCATCCTTTCAACAGTAATTTCATCCCCAACATGTTTGCCCCTCTGAGAATCTCACCCTTTTTAATCTGAGGTTTGGGGATTCTATGATTTATGGCCAGCACCATCAGCAACCCTTCTCTGCTCCCTATAATCAATTTGTACCCAAACAAGCGGTTTGCCCTTTATCTTCTCCTGCTTCAGCAGTAATGAGAATATGCACGCGCAGTATCAATATTGGAGTCCAGGTGCTCTGAGTGAAGTTGGGTCAATCATCAACCACAGGGGATAGACTTGGCAAATTAGTATGTAAATCCAATATCTTTTGAAAATACTAAATGCAGCACCTACTCGACTTGCCAGTTCCCTGGAGAGTGTCGAGTCCAGATCATGGTAATCTGAACTGATCGATCTTCCGGGGTCCCCACACTGCAGCTGTCCCAATTCAGTTAATCTGCCAGCATTAATTTGCTAGCCTGTGATTTTGCCCCATCCAGGAAAACGAGATAAAAGAGTTCACACAGTCTTTCAAATGAAATAAATTGTTTTTATGCAAACTAGATGCTGGCAGGATGAAAATGGATAGATCAGCGGAAGTGTTAAAACTAGTTAAGCTTTAAATAAACTTAGGATATAAAACATTCTACATGATGTGGTGTTTTATTAGGCACTTTATTGTTCATCATTTGCAGAAGTTTTGATTTTCGTCTTAATGCTACTACATTCCAAAACACTTAGCTACTCAAATTGAAACATTATTTTGATCAAAAATGTGCCATAAATATTAAGAAATGATAAATTGAAAGAGTCCAATTATGGATTAAAACATCTTTGAAATGATGCAAGTATGAAAACTAAGGATATGAATTGGTTCTTCTTTTGTGCAAAGTATTGAACAAAACTAGGACCACAAATGTGCAGACATAGATGAGCATGCTGCAACTGAACTCAACTATTACCAGGAAGGGAAGCTATTCCTACATCAAAGCAAATAACTATGAATTCACAAGCTGATTGTGCAATAAGGAGCAATACAATCCCAAGTAGTTGTATAAGATTAAGATTTACATCTAAAAGTTTGTGATGTCTGTCACACAAAGGGGATGATTCAATGTATTAGGGCCAATATATCACAAGAAAAATATGGACAGGGAAAGGCCATTTCGCCTTTCCACGCAGGAACATCATCCCACCTCCCCTCCTTCTCTGCCTTCAAGCTTTTTCATTCTTCTTCATCCCAAAGAAAAACATCTGGGAAATTTGATCCAATGTAGTCTTGTTAACAAAATGCAGGTAAGTACATAAGGGCAGGGCACATGAATTTCACAAACCTTATTGAAATGAGCTTCATTTGGAGTTTGTCTTTAAAAGCAGAATGGAATATCAAGAAATTTAGCCTGATTTTATTAGCAACAACAAACTGATAATCTTTCAAGTGATCAAGTTATAAATTCGAAAACAGCAGCACTGCTTCAAAATGCACTGTCGAGCATCCATTCAAAACCACTGAAGGTGAATCCCATTATACAGCACTGAAGGAAAACAGAATTAATTCAAAATTATGATCTATCAACAACACAGGAGGCAGAACAAGGAATCTGCAATTATAAAATGGTATTCTTGTATGATGGACTGGTCAGGTTGGTCAATTTAAGGTAGATTAAGCTTCTGTAGATGGGTTTATTTGGGGGGGGCAGTGTCTGAGTAGACTCAGTACCCAAATGTTACAATAAAGTTTTAAAACATCTAATTAACCATCTATCAGCCCAAAGTTTTGCGCAATAACCTCACAATAAAGCACTCTGCAAGAGTTGGGGGAGTAAGGTGAATGACAAAGGAGTGAGGACAACACTGGAGTCTGGGAGAATGCATGCGAGATGTGAAATGGGGATAGGATGGCACGGCATGGAAATAAACAGTGGGATAGGATGAGAGGGAATGACATGGGATGGGAATTTAAAGAAGTGTTGTTGCAATGATGGGCGGCACAGTCATCAGCACTGCTGCTTCAAGCACCAGGGACACAGGTTCGATTCCCGGTTTGGGTCACTGTGTGGAATTTGTACATTTTCCCCATATCTGCATGGGTTTCCTCTGGGTGCTCTGGTTTCCTCCCACAGTCTGAAAGACATGCTGGTTAGGTGCATTGACCCGAACAAGCACCAAAGTGTGACGACTAGCATAATTTCACAGTAACTTCATTGCAAAGTTAATGTAAGCCTTACTTACGACTAATAAATAAACTTTATAAAGTACAACACATTGTAGAGGAAATGTGTTGTAGGTCTCTTGTAGTGGTGATGGGAGTACAAGGTTTAAGTGTCAGAGATTGCTTTCATTATTTTGATTTCTCTCTCCCCTCTGCGATTGGATCCTAGACTTCCTAACACAGAGACCACAATCAATAAGGATAGAAAATGACACTTCCTCCACAATTGTTCACAAAACCAGTGCGACACAAGGCTATCTCCTCAGCCCCTTACGATACTTCTTATACATTCATGATTGTAGCCAAATTCTGCTCTGATTCCATTTTCAAGTTTGCTGACGACACCACCATAGCGGGTTGGATCTCAAGCAATGACAAGGCAGAATACAGGAAAGAGATGGAGAATCTAGTGAAATGCTGCAATAACAATAATCACTCCTTCAATGTCAGTAAAACAAAGTAGATAGTCATTAACTTCAAGCATAGCGGAGGACATGCCCTTGCCTACTTTAACATTGATGAAATGGAAATGGTTCGAGAACTTTAAGTTTCTAGGTGTCCGGCTCACCAACAACCTGTCCTGGTGCCTCCACACTAATGCTATAGTTAAGAAATCCCTCTACTTTTTCAGGAAGCTAAGGAAATTTGGCATGTCTGCTACAACTCTCATCAATTTTTGCAGATGCACAATAGAAAGAAAACATCTTTTCCAGATGTATCACAGCTTGGTATGCCTCCTGCTCTGACCAAGACTGCAAAAAACTACAAAGAGTTGCGAATGTAGCCCACGCAAACCAGCCTCCCATCCACTGACTCCGTCTACACTTGCTGCTGCTTCAGAAAAGCAGCCAGCATAATCAAGGATCCAACACCCCAGACATATATGAAGCTGATCTTTCTCTACACCTTAGCTGTGTGTAAAATTATATTCTGCACCCTCTGCTTTCCTTCTCCTTAATGTACTCTACGAACAGTCCGCTTTATCTGTATAGCTCTCAAGAAACAATTCTTTTCATTGCGTCCCAATACATGTGACAATAATAAATCAAACCAAAAGCCTCCCAAATTTCTAAACAAGGAAGAGCATCAAGGCATAAATGGGTTCAAAAACACCATTAGATTTTACAGAGAGATGGAACTGAGAGATCACAGAATCCCTACAGCGTAGAAAGAGACCATTTGAGTCTGCACCGACCACAATCCCACCCAGGCCCTACTCCTACAACCCTACACATTTACCCTGTCAATCCCCCTTACACTAAGGGGCAATTTACCACAGTCAATTAACCTAATCTGCACATTTTTGGACTATGGGAGAAAACTGGAGCACCTGGAGGAAGTCCATGCAGACATGGGAAGAATGCGTCAACTCCACACAGACAGTGACCCGAGGCCAGAATTGAACCCGGATCCCTGGAGCTGTGAGGCAACAGTGCTAACCACTGTGCCACTCGTGCTGAGAGGACAACTGGATGATCCACCAAAGAGAGACTGGCTTACTGGGTCAATCTATTTCTAAACTCACCAATGTTTTTAGATTGCAATATTGGTTTTTAAGAAACCTATTCATCAAAAAACAGAAATAACAGAACAGAACAAACAACTTTCTGATTGATGTTGAACAACCTTCGGCATAAACAACAGTGGATGAAACACTGCTTTAAGCAGTAGCTGCAGAAACTCTGCAGGAAGCAGAGTTGACTTGCCACAATTAGATTGATCCAAATATCGGCTCTCCATCTTGGCACAAGTTTGATACAAGCAGCAAAATCACAGCAATACACTTGCTGAAAGCAACTGGAGAAATCATCAGCTTTAATAATTACCAGGTCCTTAAATGCTACATTTTTGATCATTGCATCTCAGGAAGTATTTAAACTGGACAGTTTATACCAATCTAAATAAGTAATACTGGTTTTAAAACAAACTGTTTACTCCCAAGTATCCAACCAGCATTTACTGCGAATGGATTACTTTGCAAACCTTTCTCAGAGCATATGGTAAGAACCTTCAAAGTGCCAAACTTCACCACAAAGTCATTTTCTACTGCCAGCATTCAGTGAACCATAGATTTGATTCCTTGCAGCTAAAAAAAATTGGGATGAACTGAAGCCCAACAGTGCCAGAAGCAGAATTGAACCTGCATATAAAACAGCATGAATACAGGTTACTCCAACAGCCTTGGAACAATGGAGACAAGGAGATTTCCATATCAACTAGCAGGCTTAAATGTACAATGAACATGGTAACACATCTAAATCCTGGATTATAGAATGATTACAGCACAGAGGGAGGTCATTTGGCCCATCATGTCCATGCTAGCTCTCTGCAAGAGCAATTCAGCTAGTTCCATTCCTCTCTCCTTTCCTCATAGCCCTGCAAATTGATTCTCATTAGGTTCTTATTCAATTTTCCACTGAAATCCACAATTGAACCTGCCTCACCAAATTTTCAGATAATGCATTCCAGATTCGAACCACCAATGCATATAAATGCTCCTTTTGGGTACAAACGGGCATCCATACCCAAAGTGCATACTTCTGGTACAGGTTGCATCAGATGCCATTTTGGGTAAGTTAACAGTGTGGGCACTGGGAATGAGTGTCAGAAGTATGCGGAGTAGGGAGATTGTGACCAAAGTCAGTGTGCGACACTGATTTGAATTCAAGCAGTGCTATCTGACCTCAACACTTCAGCTAAGGCTCTCTTTTAACTTCGCACAGCTCAACGTGCATTCTTTAGCAGCAGGATCAACCACCCCCAGCACTAGTTAAAGCGATCATCCACCACTTTCAGGCTAAATCAAGGAACACTAGACTACTGCATCGCAAAGGACTTAAGTTTCTTCTATGTTCTTGTTTCTGAAGTGGACACTTTTATTAACCCAAAATGCTGATTCACCAAACTTCACGTTATGAAACATTCATTGATTAACAGATCACAGCCATGTACTATCTACCTGTACACCTCAATCGTGTTAAATTTCAGGGCAATGACAACAATTTACATCTCACTGCTGCCACCTTCTGGAATTGAAGTCAAAGGAAAAGGCAAATTACATTCCCAAAATGCAATAATCAAACCACCAGTAGAGCAGAAGTATTTTTAATTAAAGAATTATTATTATACCCTATTTTGCTCTTGACATTTCTGTTATAGAACCTTATTTGTACAGTGAAGTTATTTTAAAAATGGTGATTTAAACAGGCAGGACAGGTTAACCAGCTCCTTTCATATTGTTTGCAGAAATCAACAGTCGTGGGCTCCAATCAGAACATTACAAGTATCAATCCCCTCAGCTTTAGATTCTATTACATCTATTAAATCTATTACATAAGGAAACAAAGGAAAGAATTTTTAAATGTTTAAGTGAGCCAAGTAGTTCTATATCCGTATACCAAAATACCCATGCCCTCAACAGCACACCATACATGCAGTTCACATTACAGAAGAGATTTCTGAACATGAATCTTCTAACATTGACAGGAAAAATAAAAGTTGGAGATAATTAAAAATAAAAATGACATATTTAATGTCTTATCAAACACAAAATTTGAAACACAGCATGGAGGGTATTTTATGGAGATGGCCGGGGTTGCTGGTTGGACAACTGGTGAGAAATCCCACGCTGCCTTCTTTGAGGAAGGCCCAAATTACCAGCCAATCAAGCAATTGACATGTCACTGGTAGGCTTTCCACAGGATCAGGACCCTGAGAGTTGGCGGCGAGTCTCTCCTCCTCCCCTCTTCTTCTTCTGCCTCTCTCTCTCTATAAAGCAAAATGCTTTATACAAGTCAGATAGAATACAATACAAAATCAATCTCCACATGCAACTTAAAAATATTAATGAATTCATATTTCCCTAATACACTGCACAATACATTCAATCATACAAAGCAATACAACCTGATGGAGTTACACCCAACTCAACATCACAGTACGTAGAATTTCACCAAGTACCAAGAAAAAAATTGCAAAGAACAGAAGGGAGATAGAGAAAAATGAAATAAAATGACACACAAACAAATTAAGATTACCTTTGGAATCTGTGACACTTTAAAAATGTCAACTATTGAGAATCAAACAGATGTCAATAAGCTGGCAGACTGCGAACAGTAGCGAGAGATCTACATATTAATAGGAGGAGGCCACTTAAGTGGGTTGCAAAAGACCAGAACGATCATTAAACCATTTGAATCAAAGAACTGTGCAACACAGCAGAGGCCTTTCAGCCCACTGAGATTGTGCTAATTCTTTCAAAGAACAATCCAGTTAGTCCCACTCCTCTGCTGTTTCCTATATCCCTACAACTTTTTCGCCTTAAAGTACTTAGCCAATTCCCTTTGGGTACCACTGAATCTACCAGTCTATCAGTCAGTGCTTTCCAAATCCTAATTACTCACATAAAACATTTTTTCTTATGTTTCCTTTGGCTCCTTTGTTAATCATCTAACACCTTTTCTTACTTTGAGAAATCAGGAAGTAACTAATTTTTCACAGCACCTCCAGGATGCAGATTCGAGCTGAAAGAACTGGTACGATAAAGGTAAAAGGTAAAAGTCGTCATAGCCACAGATGATCATAGGCTGGTGGTGATTTAACCTGAGGATCACCACATCTCAAGCGAAGACAAGGTTGAGACGGTGGAGACTTCATGAATAACTGGTGTAGGAAATGAACGTATGCTGTTGACGTCACTCTGCATCACAAACCAGCTATCCAGCCAACTGAGCTGTTGTGATACTGGTCTATGAAACAGCTGAAGCCAGGGGAGTGTCCCTGATGTGGCACTGAATGCCTTGGTACAGGAGAAGGAATACCCTCCGTCTTCCAGGGGATAGGGCATTGGAAGGCTATTTCCAATAGGGTCAATGTCAGCTGCTTTGCCCTCAGGATAAGGATACAGTGCTGGAGGAAGATAAATGGCTTGATCAGAGTTGTCAGAGTAAGATTACTCTTTAAATCTATCAAGCCAGCTTTCAGTCTTCCCCACTCCCCCCTCCTCATAAATTCTGAATAATCTGTACTGAGATTAATCTTCAGGTTGATCATAATTTGAACTTTTAATATGATAAACAAAGTCACGGTGCAAAATACGGAAGGCCAGTTTTTAAATGCTTGTGCAATTTTAAGCACATTAAATCTTCAACTCAGCTCAGAAACAATGAATGATCAAGATTCCAGGGTTTAAGCCTCAAATCACAGACATTGTTGAATTGCTTTCCAGCAGAGAAGGGTTTTTTTTAAATAAAAAGGATGTCAGAAAGAAAAAT
This sequence comes from Carcharhinus amblyrhynchos, assembly GCF_965287045.1. Lineage (NCBI taxonomy): Eukaryota > Metazoa > Chordata > Chondrichthyes > Carcharhiniformes > Carcharhinidae > Carcharhinus > Carcharhinus amblyrhynchos. Next base: position 16,760,199 of record NC_137334.1, on the reverse strand, counting down.
GTGTTAATCATTGAAGGGTCAGCACTCATTGAAAAGAAAAATGAGAACAAGATACAGATTCACCTTTATGCCACTGTTAGCACGTTAGTGCCAGGGACCCAGGTTTGATTCCCAACTTGGTCAGTGTCTGTGTGGGGTTTGCATGTTCTCCCCGTGTCTGCATAAGTTTCCTCACATAGTCCACAAGACGTGCTGGTTAGGTGCACTGGCCATGCTAAATTCTCCCTCAGCGTACCTGAACAGGTGCCCGAGTGTAGCGACTAGGGAATTTGCACAGTAACCTCATTGCAATGTTAATTAAGCCTACTTCTGACAATAATAAATAAACTTTAAACTTAATCTTTATCACTATCATTAACATTCCCTTTGTTTTGTGCCTGTGACATCTTTGTCAAATCTCTCCCACGCTCCGACTTATTCCTGACCTTCCATTTAGCTCCACTTACCCACCCGCTCTTCGACAGTATACACTTCATCAAATTTCAAATTGCCAGCTTCCCACAGTATTTTCTTTTTCATTTAATTGGCGAGGGTGATCTGAGCTGCCTTCCCTCTCAATCCACATAGTGTTTTTGCACCTAAAATAACAACCTAACAACATCAGTTCTAACCCCAAGTAAGTGATTCCACCTTGAAATGAATATGAAATATGGGTATGGTGACAGTCAATCCCATGGATAATACCCTCTTCAGATGGACACAGCTCAAAAAGTCAAGGTAACATTATTCAAAAGTTCAAGGCCAACTCTCCCCATCACCCAGCAAGTTCTGAATGATATAGTCATTTCTTTTATATAGTAAAGAATCCATATAGTGCAGAAGCAGGCCATTTGGCACATCGAGTCTGCGCCAACTCTCCAATGGAGCATCCCACCCAGACCCCACCTATGTGACCCCACATATCTGCACCGCTAAGCCCCCTAACCTGCACATCTTTGGATTGTGGGAGGAAACTGGAGCACCCAGAGAAAACCCACGCAGATAGGGGGAGAAGGTGCAAACTCACACTGTCACCGAATGTTGGAATTAAACCCAGGTCCCTGTTGCTGTAGCCAGCAGTGCTAACCACTGTGCCACCATGCTACCCCTACTGTATAAATATCTGCTCACAAAAACCAGAGCTGGACAGCTGTGAGTTGACTGTTTTCAGCTAAGCAGCAGTGAAGAAAATGCAAATTGTCATTGAATTTAAAGGTGACTGAAATGCAGGAGGTGGCTATTTAGTCCATTGTTTTTGTACCTGTTTTCTGCAGAAACGTTGCCCTTTGCCCTTTCCCCATAGCCCTATCATTTTTTCTCTTCAGATGCTTATCTATTTCTTTTTTGAAAGCCACAATTGAATCTGTCTCCACCACACTCTCACGCTGTGCGTTCAAGATCCTAACCACTTAGTGCACAAAAAAACCTGCCAACACTCAATACGCAAGTCCAGCCATTAACAATCGTCACTCGGGAGAGGCACAATGGAGCTGGTGATGCTGGAAGCAAGATGTGGCAGTTGTGACCATCCTCAGGAGAGGATGGCAGAAAGGAGGAAGTTAATCAGAAAATACTTAAAATGGAGAGAATAAAGACATAGGTTACTCACAATGGGCTTTGCTGGACTGCTTATTAATTCCTATCATAAGCCTCCATTACTTCAAATATGCCACAAGGGGGCAGCATAATGTTGTATAGTGAACTGCAAGAGACAGGAGCTACAGTTTGACAGCATTCTTTGGGAAGCATGCTGCAACCTTGGCTTGCTCAAATGATGCATTTTATTTTGCAGGTGACTGACAGTCTCATCTCAACCAACTGCAACATTAGACAGGTTTCTTTCATTCCTTGAGAATGTAACATAATCCCTGTTTCTACACAATAGTCATGATGTGGGTATGCCGGCGTTGGACTGGCGTAAACACAGTAAAAAGTCTGACAACACCAGGTTTTAGTCCAACCTATTTATTTGATAATATACTCGCAAGCTTTCGAGGGGTTACCCTCTTCGTCAGGTGAATGGAGAGTTCTGGCCTCAGACAGAGCATATAAAGCACAGACAGTTTAGAGATTACTGATTAAAATGCGAATCCTTACACCTAACCTGCTGTTCAAGACCTGAAGTGGCTGATAATGTGAGTGGTAGGAGCACTGATCACAGTTTAAAGAGATGTGTATTGTCTCCAGACAGTACAGTAAGTGAGGTTTTGCAAACCCAGGCAAGTCACGGGGGTTACAGATAGTGCGACATGAACCCAAGATCCCTGTTGAGACCGTCCTCATGTGTGCGGAACTTGGCTATCAGTCTCTGCTCAGCGACTCTGCGCTGTCGTGTGTTGTGAAGGCCGCCTTGGAGAATGCTTACCCGAAGGTCAGAGGCTGAATGCCCGTGACCACTGAAGTGTTCGCCAACAGGAAGGGAACAGTCTTGCCTGGTGACTGTCGAGCGACAGTCACCAGGCAAGACTGTTCCCTTCCTGTTGGCGAACACTTCAGTGGTCACGGGCATTCAGCCTCTGACCTTCGGGTAAGCATTCTCCAAGGCGGCCTTCACAACACACGACAGCGCAGAGTCGCTGAGCAGAGACTGATAGCCAAGTTCCGCACACATGAGGACGGTCTCAACAGGGATCTTGGGTTCATGTCGCACTATCTGTAACCCCCGTGACTTGCCTGGGTTTGCAAAACCTCACTTACTGTACTGTCTGGAGACAATACACATCTCTTTAAACTGTGATCAGTGCTCCTACCACTCACATTATCAGCCACTTCAGGTCTTGAACAGCAGGTTAGGTGTAAGGATTCGCATTTTAATCAGTAATCTCTAAACTGTCTGTGCTTTATATGCTCTGTCTGAGGCCAGAACTCTCCATTCACCTGACGAAGAGGGTAACCCCTCGAAAGCTTGCGAGTATATTATCAAATAAATAGGTTGGACTAAAACCTGGTGTTGTCAGACTTTTTACTGTGTCTACACAATAGGTACAGCAACCAATAAGTGCTGCAAGGCAGTGTCAGAGAACCTGGCTAACTTAAATGCCTGAATTACATGAAAATAGTTCAGTTCTGTGCATAACACCAGCTTGTTTTTTGCACATGACATAAGAACAGGAGTAGGCCACTCAGCCCATCAAGCCTGCTCCACCATTTAATACAATCATGGCTGACTGGACACATCTATTTTTACACTCACTATCCCCATAACTCTTCATTGTTAATCAGAAATTTGTCAATCCCTACTGCCACAGCATAAAGCATGAACTCTACCCATCTTCACACTAGAGTGTTTGCTGTCCCTGGGCAAAAATTGAGCAAATAGTCACATATCACTTTCTTAATGTTGTTTACTTTCTATGCAGAATACATCCAAAATTTGATTTGATTTGATTTATTCTTGTCATATGTATTAATACACAGTGAAAAATATTGTTTCTTGTTCGCTATACAGATAAAGCATACCATTCATACAGAAGGAAATGAAGTGTACAGAATGTAGTGTTACAGTCATAGTTTCTCCAAGAAGAGCAAGTGTAATGATCAGAAAGCCATCCATTTAACACAACCTTCAGCCGAGTTTTCCTGTAATGAGTACAACATTAAAAGTCCTTTCCATAAGTGCATTCATAATTTAAATTAGGATATTGCAAGATGATGGGCGAGTCCTGATAGCTGTAAGAGTCGGAAATGAACTTGGGGTAGTTTTAATTCCATTATTAGGAGGCCCACTGCATAACACTCCCAAACTTTTAAAACCGGTGTGTGTTATCAAAGAACTAACTTTATAAATATAACTGCTATCCCGACCTGAATGAACTGCCTCTCCGGTATAATTCGCCGTTGCTTTCTGGGCAAAACTAATCTCAAAACTAGTACCTAGAGTACAACAGACCTCTGTGGTATGGGAAGAGAATAATTCAAATTGGTGGATGAGGCTTCTGACACTGGAGCCAGGGTACATTCTCGAGCAAAAAGCTAAATAAGCTCTTACCTAATAAATTAATAACTTTTTATCTTAGTGGCTACGTCTGAAAGAATGCTTGGTATTACTGCCGCATGACAGAAGTGGAAACAGACAGACATGATTTAAACCATTGGTGGACAATCTGCAGCCCTGGGCTGTATGTGAATCATCAAGGATCTGAATGTGGCCCACGAGACATTTTGCTGCCCACTGCCCACATGCACAAAGAACAAAGAAAATTACAGCACAGGAACAGGGCCTTTTGGCCCTCCAAGCCTGCACTGACCATGCTTAACTAAAACCCCCTAGCCTTCCGGGGACCATATCTCTCTATTCCCATCCCATTCATGTACTTGTCAAGATGCCCTTTAACAGTCACTACCGTATCCACTTCCACTACCTGGTTTCAGGCACCCACTACTCTCAGTGTAAAAATATCTGCCTCATACATCTCCTTTAAACCGTGCCCCTCACATCTTAAATCTATGCCCACTCGTTATTGACTCTTCCACCTTGGGAAAAAAGCTTCTGATTATTTACTCTGTCCATGCCTCTCATAATCTTGTAGACTTCTATCAGGTCTCCCCTCAACCTCCGTTGCTCCACTGAGGGCAAATCAAGTTTCTCCAACCTCTCCTCACAGCTAATGCCCTCCATATCAGGCAACATCCTAGTAAATCTTTTCTGTACCCTCTCCAAAGCCTCCACATCCTTCTGGTAGTGTGGCGACTAGAATTGAACACAAGATTCCAAGTGCAGCCTCACTAAGGTTCTATAAAGCTGCAACATGACTTGCCAATTTTTAAACTCAGTACCCCAGCCAATGAAGGCAAGCATGCCATATGCCTTCTTGGCTACCTTCTCCATCTGCATTGCCATTTTCAGTGACCTGTGTACCTGGACACTCAGATCACTTTGCCAATCAATACTCTTAAGGGTTCTGCCATTTACTGTACATTTCCTATCTATATTAGACCTTTCAAAATGCATTACCTCACATTTGTCTGGATTAAATTCCATCTGCCATCTCTCCACGCAAGTCTCCAATTGATTTATATCCTGTTGTATCCTCTGATGGTCCTCATCGCTATCCGTAAATCCACCAACCTTTGTGCCATCTGCAAACTTACTAATCAATCCAGTTACATTTTCCTCCAAATCATTTATATATAAAAATTACAAACAGTAAAGGTCCCAGCAATGACCCCTGAGAAACAATACTTGTCACAGCCCTCCATTCAGAAATGCCACCATTCCACTGCTACCCTCTGTCATCTTTGACTGAGCCAGTTTTGTATCCACCTTGCCAGCTCACCCGTGATCCCATGCAACTTTACCTTCTGCATCAGTCTGCCATGAGGGACCTTGTCGAAGGCCTTACTGAAGTCCACGTTGACAACATCCACTGTCCTACCCTCAATCATCTTCGTCACTTCATTGAAAAACTTGATCAAGTTCGTGAGACACGGCCTCCCCTTCACAAAACCATGTTGCCTCTCACTAATACATCCACTTATTTCCAAGTTAGAATAAATCCTGTCTCAAAGAATCCTAGTGTAGGGTGAACAGTGTAGGGTGGCCATATTTTGCTAGTTTCCATTCACATGATTCTTTTCCCTACCCATATGATTAGAGTGATTTACATGTAAAGCAAAGGCTTGTGAAGTGAGGCACGTGCATATTGCTCACAATATTGACTGTGAGAGCCATGTTTGGCTCTCTCAGTCAATATTGTCTACAGACAGCCAAAGTATAACCAATTTCTTTTGTTTTTACAATCTAACTTAAATAATTCCATTAATATATAAATGATTAAGCATTTTCTATAACTTATGAAATATTTAGCATGTATTAAAAAATTCAATCCTTTTCATGGAGTCATGGTGAGTGAACAAACCCGATTTCAATCTTGCAACCCTCTGAGATGAAGGGACTTTTGAATGGACCTACCATATATTAAGCTGACCTTTCTCTGCACCTAATTATGACTGTAAAACTCTACTCTGCGCCTTTTTCTTCCCTTCCATCCTAAGTACTCTATGAATGGTATGATTTTTCTGTGTCACACACAAGAAACAATACATTTTACCATATCCCAATACATGTGACAATAAATTAAATTGAATGGAAAGCCACTCATGTAGCCCACTCACAAGCCTAGGGTGTCCATCACTAATCTAAACAAAACATAACTTTTATGAACAACATTTGAAAATAAAGTATATTTATGTATCTGTTTTGTGAGTTAAAGTTAATGCACTGAGTCAAAATAGTCAATCTCTGATGTGGAGAGTTGATGGTGACCAGTGCATTAATTTTAATTTTACAATACCATTTCTACAAATTATCCTTTTTCATTAATGTTCTGAGTAGTACTGATTATTTTCAAATGTTGCTTCTTCATTTCAGAGAATTTAATACCAAATAATGTCATGATTGCAAAAACACCAGTGCATATAAATATATATTTAAGAAACTATTTCCAATACAGTTTTTTAAAACTGTGACAAATACTCGTACAGGTGCAGCAGGTGGTCAGGAAGGCGAATGGGATGCTGGCCTTCATAGCGAGGGGGATTGAATATAAAAGTAGGGAGGTCTTGCTGCAGCTGTATAGGGCATTGGTGAGGCCGCAGCTGGAGTACTGTGTGCAGTTTTGGGCGCCGCACCTGCGCAAGGATATTTTGGCCCTGGAGGGAGTGCAGAGGAGGTTTACTAGGCTGATACCGGAGTTGAGGGGATTGAGCTATGAGGAGAGGCTGAATAAACTAGGCTTGTACTCGTTAGAGTTTAGAAGAATGAGGGGAGATCTCATTGAGACGTATAAGATGATGAATGGGATGGATAGGATAGAGGTGGAGAGACTCTTCCCGCTCAAAAAAGACAGTAGGACTAGGGGGCACAGCCTCAAGATAAAGGGGAGGCGGTTTAGAACGGAGTTGAGGAGGAACTTCTTCACTCAAAGGGTGGTGAATCTCTGGAATTCTCTGCCCGTTGAAGTGGTGGAGGCTGCCTCGCTAAATATTTTTAAGAAGCGGGTTGATGGGTTTTTGATAAGAGAAGGGATTAAGGGTTATGGGGAGAGGGCGGGAAAGTGGAACTGAGCCACGACAGATCAGCCATGATCTTATTGAATGGCGGGGCAGGCTCGAAGGGCTAGATGGCCTACTCCTGCTCCTATTTCTTATGTTCTTATGTTCTTATGTTATACGAGGAAAGGATGTGGCTAGCAAAAACAAATTACTCAAAGAGAAGTTGATAGAACAAACCTATATTGTATAGAGTTTGAAAAAATAGAAACGTTCATTGAAATATAAAAGATCACGCGAGGGCTTGACAGGGTAGATGCTAAGAGGCTATTTCACCTAGCCTTAGAATCCAGAACTCAGAGCTATAATTGCAGAATACGGATCTGTATTTTATAAGATTAAGATGAGAAATTACTTCACTTAGAGGGTTACCCCTCAAGAGCTCTGGTGTTCAGCTAATAAGCATCTTCAAAACCGTGTTCGCTAGATTTTATTTTTAAACACCAAGGGAATCAAGGGATCGGATGGAAAAGTGGAGCTGATATGGAAGATCAGCCATGATATTATTAAATGGCAAAACAAGCTCAAGGGACCAAATAACCTATTCCTGCTCCAATTTCTTACATTTTTTAACTGCGTCCTTTTAACAAAAGACCAAAGCTTTCTCAATTTAAAATCTATAATATAATGAATGAGATTTTATCTCAACCTTCACCATCAGATTTAATTTGTATGAAACAATTATAGGCCAAGTTTGGAGCACATTCAAATTCAAGCTAAGGAAGCCATAAAAACACTGGCACACTCCCTTTGAAGATGACACTCACTATTAGATAGCAATTAGCTGGAGAATTGCTTCAGTTGGGTGATAGGCCCTATCTCATCCTTTGGCCTTCCTCATCCTTTCAAGATATACTAACTGCTGGGAGATGGCCCATAGCAAGCCACAGAATGCATGGCATATTAATGTCCATCGCTGGGTTCACACAGAGACAGTGACTAATGCAAAACTTTTGACTTGTTTTGTCTTCATCAGCTAGGCCCAGAGTCTGGAGACAAAACATATCCTGCTATTTCCATTTTCAAATCATTACAATTCAATGGAAAAACAGGATTGACCATCAAAAAAAAACTAGAATTAATCAAAATACTTAAATTAGTTAATACATCTGTGAAAATAGATGGTCTTGCTGCAGCTGTATAGGGCACTGGTGAGGCCACAGCTGGAGTACTGTGTGCAGTTTTGGTTGCCGCACTTACGCAAGGATATTTTGGCCTTGGAGGGAGTGCAGAGGAGGTTTACTAGGCTGATACCAGAGTTGAGGGGGTTGAGCTATGAGGAGAGGCTGAATAAACTCGGCTTGTACTCGTTAGAGTTTATAAGAATGAGGGGAGATCTCATTGAGACATATAAGATGATGAATGGGATGGATAGGATAGAGGTGGAGAGACTCTTCCCGCTCAGAAAGGACAGTAGGACTAGGGGGCACAGCCTCAAGATAAAGGGGGGGCGGTTTAGAATGGAGTTGAGGAGGAACTTCTTCACTCAAAGGGTGGTGAATCTCTGGAATTCTCCGCCCGTTGAAGTGGTGGAGGCTGCCTCGCTAAATATTTTTAAGATGTGGGTTGATGGGTTTTTGATAAGCGAGGGGATTAAGGGTTATGGGGAGAGGGCGGGAAGATGGAACTGAGCCACGACAGATCAGCCATGATCTTATTGAATGGCGGGGCAGGCTCAAAGGGCTAGATGGCCTACTCCTGCTCCTATTTCTTATGTTCTTAAAATGCTACTCACTTAACAAGTTTTACCAAAATATATATGCACAAAATTTGGTTTTTGATGCGAGATTATTATTAGACAAAATAAACTGAATTTTCACTTCCTTCCTATCTACAGTGAGTAGTATCAAATAAATTCATCCAGGACTAGTTCTCTGCTTCTTAATGGAGTTCAATCAGCCTCCTGCTGTGCATTAGCATTCTTGTGGGAGGCAATGTTAATTTCCAATGAACAATCTTCATATTTAATTGTCGATTCACTTTGGCTAGTTACTGCCACAAATGTGATGCTAATGATTCTTTTATACAAGACATGTTGGGATCAATGTCAACAGTTCCTGATGGCACATGGGGTGTTGCCTATTCTCAGCAGTGGCCAAGATTTCATTCAGATTTGTAACAAAGCACATGTATTTCGAAAGTAGGATTAATCACTTATGTTAAGTAGTGTTTTGAAAACACATCAATAAAACATTAAAATTTAGAGGAAAGAAACTAAATAAAAATAAAGAAAAACACTCAAAACCCATCTGATTTTAAAAATCCTATCTGCATAAATGCGTTAGGTTAAGGTACTCATATTTCTTCATTCCTTGGCCAACAGACATCCCTCAACTAATACATAAAACTGTGCCTAGTCAAAAGATGTGAACTCCTGTAATGCTGCAAAAACCAATGAGTACTGTGATGTTTCTGACATTGCAACAGTGACTGCAAACAGTGCAAAATTCTGCACTGTCTTTAAAGTGCAATGGGGTGTCCAGCAGTCTGAAAGGTACTACATAAATGAAAATCATTATTTTAGAATCAAATAAATTTCACATCCATCATTTTTGGTCACTGACACTACAATGCCTCATTCATTCTATATCTGTCAAAGTCTGATACCACTGAACTCCTAAAGATTATTTGCGGGGTAATCCTCATTTTTTTCATTGAGGATACTGGATTGAGACAATTTTTGATATTGCTAGATAACAATATCATTTGCCAGCAGTGTGTAACTGTGCAGCTGAATATTTGCAACTGCAGGTAGGTGGTAGATGTGCTCTTGCGATGCACCTTTGGACCTTTTGCTACCTTAAAGGTGCTATATAAATGCACGCTGTTACTGTTGACCATGTTGCCAAAGATGTTATTTACATGCTATTGTCTGACAAGACTGATTCTTCCACTGTTGCAGTTTTACAGAGATGAGCTTCTGCTGCTAAGATACTGCCACAAATTCAGCCAAGTGTATAAAAAATATTTCACGCTGATGCCCAGCATTTCAGAGATTGAGCAGGAGTTGTCCAGCTTTCTCTGTTGTGTGATGAAAGCCTGATACGCACAGAGACATATGAACCCAGCAATTCCTGTGCTCATCACATTTACAGACAAATGTAATCATGAGGCCACATGCGCCATTATGCCTGGTCAAAAGATGTGAACTCCTGTAACACTGCATAAATTAATTGGTACATTTTAGAATAAGAGGATGCTAACTAATCAAACTGATGTAGTGAAAATCATGCAGACTATAATGTTAAGAAACGTACACAGCTGGAGTTTATCTTAGAAACTGCATGTAACAGTGAGCTGGGACAATGTTCCTCGATCTCAAATCTGCTACTTACTGTTTATTAGCTAATGGATAAATGATGCACCTCAAAAATATTCACCTGGGCACTTTTGGACATGATGCAGGCAAAATATCAAATATGTCACAAGTTTACCATTAACATGCTTTTTCAAATGGCCAAAGGTTGATCTGTTAATTAACAGAAATTATTGACCCCTCCTTTCCCCAAAGAAAGGAAGGTTTTCAACCTGCATTATAGAAACTGTCAATTCCTATTTCCAGCCAGAATATTCAAGAAAACACAGGAAATGTGCTGTGATGTGAAACTCAATTCATGGTCATCCATTCATTATGAAGGAGACCATTATTGCATTCTCATTTCTCGTTTCCTCTCCCTCCAAAATCACATGCCATCAAAATCTTGCTCACCAAGGACATCTCTTGTTTGTTCATTCTTCTTCAGAGGGCCTGTGTTCACCTCAACCAGGGCAGGTGTAGCATCTATTTGTGGCTCTCCACAGCTCCGGAAGGAGCCCCTTAAATTACACTGAGATTACACACACCACCTTCAATCCAGCTGCTCGTTATTTCATTTCCATGATATGTCAACGAGCCAAAGTTTCTCCAGTTCCATTTCATGCCAAATTTGGCTTCTTAAAATATCAAAACATGAACACACAAAAACAACAGTGAGATGATGAAACAAAGAATCAAAATAAAACTGAGGTGAAAGTGAAACGTCAGCGGGGAGGAACACTCAGTGCTTCATTCACAGGATATTAATATCTCCTGCAATTATTTGTTTATTTACACTCAGCACTTCTGCCCAAAATAAAAAGGAGCTATCAAGATAAAAAGAAAATTATATATCTCAATCATCATGAAGCTCAAAACTATACAGGGCATTAATAAAGTCCTATCGCAAAGCAAAATAACATAATAGAAACAAATTGTATGTTAATCATGAAAGCGTAGCTCAAAGTTTCAGAACCATCTTGCTTAAATTTCCAGGTCTCAACACCTTTTGGCAGCATGGTGGCACAGTGGTTAACATTACCGCCTCACAGCTCCAGGGATCCAGGTTCGATTCCGGCCTTGGATGACCGTCTGTGCAGAGTCTGCACATTCTCCACGTGTCAGTTTTCTCCAGGTGCTCCGTTTTCCTCCCACAGTCCAAAGATGGGTAGGTTAGGTGGACTGGCCATGCTAAACTGTACCTTAGTGTCCCAAGATCTTAGGTTAGGGGGATTATGTGAGGATATAGGGATAGGGCCTGGGTAAGATATTCAGATGGAGAGTTGGGGCAGACTCGATGGGCCGAATGGCCTTGTTTTGCACCGTAGGGATAGTATGATTCCATGAGTGCATTATTCAATTTGTTCGATTTTCCAATTCATTAAGAAAAAACCTTCTCCAGCATTCATGAATGATTCCATGAAGACTGACATGGAATTAACAATATCAACATAGCAAAATCTTTATGAATTATGCTCTCAAAGGCCTTCAATAGTTTGTTTCAATCATATTGACATAGAAGGTTATAGTTTAATGTTGCACAAGGATTTTATAAACATACTGCATCTGAAAATGGTTTGCTGTTTAAAACAGATAATTGACCTACTTTAAGCTCCTTTATTTAAAAAATGTCTGCATCTGTATTCAGCTACCTCCAGCTTGGCTTATCTCTTCTGGCACCAATATCCGCCTGCTCTTTTTTTTGGCAAAACAGATTAAAATGCTTTCACGGACTGAGCAATTTGTATAAAATCACTGCAGCAGTCGCCAGCAGCAGAAATAAAATTTATTTCACTCACTCGCAATCTTTATATCATTCGTCTGCTCTGGGTCATTACCTGTCCGACTGGAAGCAGTGAAAGCTTCTGCACACAACAGAAATAATGCATTTGTACTCAGGGCAAGCGAGTTCTGCTGAGCTCCTTGCATTGTATTGCTGCTCGGTTGCTCATCAATTTAACAAATTTAATCTTTCAGAAGGACGGATTTGTAAAAATGAAAGTTGAATGATAAAAGGCACTATATAAATGGAAGTTATTTCCGGTCCACATTACTGAAGCCAACTTTAACACTGAGAATCTGTGTTAGGCTAACTACCCCAGTGCAGATTGTCCGACATTGTTTCATGTTACACTATGGAATGCTTTTACACACTGAGTTAAATGAAGGCAGACATTTTGAGAGTGTTGTGCACGTTTCCAGACAGCTTGTATTTAACATTCTCCAGTTTTATTCTGCGAGATCGCGGTGCAGTGAAATGCCATTTCTTAGGGCATTGATTTCTGAGTCTCATTATCAGTACCCTTAAGAAATAAATGGGTACAGTGACTACTGTTAGATCCTTTTCTCCATTTAATATCTAGAGATTCTTCCTTCCAATACCTCGGCAGCAAGATTTTGTAATTCCACTGGAAAAGCCAACATTTATTGCCCACCCCCAATTGCCTTGAGATGGCAACGGTGAGTGGTCTTCTTAAACTGCTGGTAGTCCCAAGCGGTATAGGTATATCCACATTGCAGCTAAGGTGGGAATTCCAGGATTTTACATAGAAACATAAAAAATAGGAGCAGGAATAGATCAATTGGCCTTTCAAGTCTTCTCCACCATTCATTATGGTCATGTTGATTGTTTCTTGCGAGCTATACAGACAAAGTATGGAGTACATAAGAGAAAAGGAAAGGACAGGGCACAGAGTCATAGTGTTACAGTTGTAGCTGGACGGTAGAGAAAGATCAGCTAAATATATGGTAGGTTCATTCAAAAGTCTGATGGCAGCAGGAGAGATGCTGTTCTTGAGTTGGTTGGCACGATCTCAGACTTTTGTATCTTTTTCTTTCCCAACTGACTACTTTTCCGAGGCAGCGGGAAATGTAGAGTGTCAATGGCTGGGAGGCTGATTTGAGTGATGGACTGGGATTCGCTATGACCCTTAGTGGTTTATTGAAGTCTTGGACAGAGCTGGAGCCATACCAAGCTGTGATATATCTGGAAAGAATGCTTTCTATGGCACATCTGTAAAAGTTGGTGAGAGTCGTGCTGGACATGCCAAATTTCCTTACTTTCCTGAGAAAGTAGAAGCATTGGTGAGCTTTCTTAACAATAGCACGGGCATGAAGGGACCAGGACAGGTTGTTCATGATCTGGGCATCACCTTGCCTTTGCTCAGATAAGACTCCTGCCATTTCTGTGTCCAAGTCTCCAATCCATCCATATCCTGTTGTATCCTCTGACAATCCTCAGCTGTATCAGCATCTCCACCAATCTTCGTGACATCCGCAAACCTACTCATCAGACTCCCCACATTTTCCTCCAGATCATTTATATATACTACAAACAACAGAGGTCCCAGTACTAATCCCTGCAGAACCACGAGCTGCAGATCTCCATTATGAAAAACACCCTTCCACTGCTACTTGCTGTCTCCTATAACCAAGCCAGTACTGTATCCATCTAGCCAGTCCACCCCAAATCCCGTAAGATTTTCGTTTTTATATCAGTCTGCCATGTGGGTCCTTGTCAAAAGCTTTCTGAAAGTTCAAATAAATCATACCCACTTGTTCCCCTTCATCAGTTCTTCTAGTTGCACCCTCAAAAGAATTCAGTAGATTTTTCAGGCATAATTTACCTTTTATAAATCCATGTTGACTCTGTTCAATCCTGCCAATGAACAAAGAACAAAAACAGCCCAGGAAACAGGCCCTTCGGCCCAACAAGCCCGCGCCGCCATTTTAACATTACCAGTCCCCCCCGCCCCCCCCCACCCATGACCCTTATCTATGCTTATGGCATTCCACACTGAGGGAAAACTAATTTAGGGACAATTAATTACCTCCAATCAGCCTAATAGCACATCTTTGGGGTGTGGGAGGAAACCGGAGCACCCAGAGGAAACCCACACAAGCACGGGGAGAATGTGAAAACTCCCACAGAAACCGGCCCAAATCCATGTGTCTGCACAGCAAACAGTGATAGTCACTGAGCTGTCATGTTGCCCAGCATCTGGTCCAGTTTAAGCGTACACTAACGACATGAAGTACTAGGCGACTCTCGAACATCTAAGAGCAGCCCTTGTACGGCCCATCGCGTGCATGCCACTCGTTGGACAACAAGGCGGACCAACTTAAAACCTGTGAATTAAAAGAGTACCATTCCAAAAGAGCATTAGTATCATTCCACATCCTTATACCTTACCAGGGATGTCCCAATGCTACTGAACCTTATTTAAAACAATCTCCAATACCTTCCCATCTCCAACCCACTCATGTGCCTGTCTAAGTAACTCTTAAACAACTCCAGCATGCCTGCCTCCACCACCTTGCTTGGCAGAGCATTCCATACCCCCACTACCCTCTGTGTGAAAAACCTCCCTCTAATATCCGTGTTATACCTCTCCCCCCTCACCCTAAGACCATGGCCCCTCGTACTGTGTTTCTAACATAGGAAATAGCTTACCACTGTTTACTGTATCTACACCCATCATAATCTTATATACTTCTATTAGATCCCCCCCTCAGTCGCTGTCTTTCAAGGGAAAACAGCCCCAGTTTGATCAATCTTTCCTCATAACCCAGTCCTTCCATACCAGGCAACATCCTGGTAAACCTCCTCTGCACTCTCTCCAGGGTCTCCACGTCCTTCCGGTAGTAAGGCGACCAGAACTGGATGCAGTACTCCAAATGCAGCCCTAACCAACGTTCTATACAACTGCAACATTAGACTCCAGCTCTTATACTCTATACCCCTTCCTATAAAGGCTAACATACCATAAGTTTTCTTCACAATCTTCTCCACTTGTACTGCCACCTTCAAAGACTTGTGCACTTGCACTCCCAGGTCCTGCTGCGTTTCTATACTCTTTATAGGCTTACCCTTTATCATACAACTCCCCCCTACCAGGGAAAATTCCGGCCAAAATGCATCACCTCACATTTATCCGGATTAAACTCCATTTGCCATATATCTGCCCAATATACCAGCCTGTCTATATCCCGTCGTATTGCCAGACACTGCTCCTCACTGCCCGCCAATCCAGCCATCTTACTGTCATCTGCAAATTTGCTGATCACACCACTTACTGTCTCTTCCAAGTCATTTATATATACTACAAAGAGAAGAGGTCCCAGTACTGAGCCCTGCGGCACAGCACTAGTGACAGACCTCCAGCTGGAAAAGGACCCTTCCACTACTATTCTCTGTCTCCTCTTAGCAAGCCAATTCTCAACCCATCTAGATACCTGGCCTTGTATTCCATGAGTATTAATCTTTGCAACCAACCTACCATGAGGGACTTTGTCAAACGCCTTACTGAAATCCATATAGACGACGTCAATGGCTCGTCCTTCGTTGACCATTTTTGTCACCTCCTCAAAAAATTCTACCAGATTCGTAAAGCAAGAGTTCCCCTTAACAAAGCCATGCTGCGTATCCCTAATCAGATCGCAACGCTGTAAGTGCTCATACATCCTATCCCTAAGAATCCTCTCCATCAACTTGCCCACCACTGAAGTCAAACTCACCGGCCTATAGTTACCAGGGTTATCCCTCCTACCCTTTTTAAACAACGGTACCACGTTCGCTATCCTCCAGTCCTCTGGGACCTCACCTGTGTCCAAAGAAGAGACAAAGATTTGCGTCAGAGGCTCAGCAATTTCATCTCTCGCCTCCCTAAGCAACCTAGGATAAATGCCATCGGGCCCCGGGGATTTATCAGTTTTAATGCTACCTGAAAACCCTAACACTTCTTCCCTCATAATGGATAGTTCCTTCAACTGGTCTACTGCTCCCTCGAAGACTGTACCAGACATCAAGCCCCTCTCCTTCGTGAATACCGACGTCAAGTATTCATTCAGGATCTCCCCCATTCCCTCGGACTCTAAGCACAATTCCCCTCCTCTGTCCCTGAGGGGACCGATTTTTTTCTCTAGCCAACCTTATGTTCCTGACATAGGAGTAAAACGCCTTTGGATTTTCCTTAATTCTATCTGCCAAAGCCATTTCATGCCCCTGTTTTGCCCTCCTAATTCCCCTTTTGAGATCCCTCCTACTCTCTCTGTACTCCTCCAACGCTCTCTCCGTTCCCAGTTGCTTAGACCTAACATACGTCTCTCGTTTCTTCCTGACCAAGTCCTCAATATCTCTAGTAATCCACGGCTCTCTAATCCTACCTTTCCCATCCTTCCTCTTAACCGGCACATGTCTTTCCTGCAACCATTTCAGTTTTCCCTTGAAAGACTCCCACATGCCTAACGCGGACTTGCCCTCAAACAGCCTATCCCAGTCTGTATCCCTAAGCTCCTGCCTAATCCGGCTGTATCTAGCCTTCCCCCAATTTAGCACCCTCCCCTTAGGACAGCACTCATCCTTTTCCATTAGTATCCTAAAGTAGACAGAGTTGTGGTCACTATTAGCCAAATGTTCACCCACTGCAACTTCAACCACCTGACCCGGCTCATTGCCCAGAATTAAATCCAGTGTAGCTCTCTCTCTAGTCGGGCTATCTACATACTGCTCCAAGGATCCTTCCAATACACATCTTACGAATTCCTCCCCATCCGAACCCCCGGCTCTAGGCACCTTCCAATCCACCCCAGGGAGATTAAAATCTCCCACTACAACAACCCTGTTCTTCCTACACTTATCCAAAATGTCTCTACATATACCCTCTTCCACTGCCCGCGGGCTGTCGGGCGGTCTGTAGTACACCCCTAGCATAGTAATCACTCCCTTCCTATTCCTCAACTCCACCCACAGAGACTCAATTCCTAACCCCTCTATATTATCCTCCCTCTGCTCCCTAACTAACAGTGCCACTCCCCCTCCTCTTTTCGACCCTCCTCTGTCGTGCCTAAAACACTTATACCCAGGAATATTTAGCTGCCAGTCCTGCCCTTCCTTTAACCACGTCTCCGTCACTGCCACCACATCTAAATTCCTCGCGAACATTCAGGCCAATGTTTTTCAAGTGCTCTGCAATTAAATCTTCTATAATGGACTCTAGCTTTTTCCCACTACCAACGTCAGGCTGACTGGTCTATAATTCCCTGTTTTCTCTCTGCCTCCTTTTTAAACAGAGGGTTACATCAGCTACCCTCTGATCCGTAAAAACTGTTTTAAGAGTCTTTAGAATTTTAGAAGATGATCAGTAATACATCCAATATTTCTAGGGCCACTTCCTCAAGTACTCTGGGATATAGATTATCAAGCTCTAGAGATTCATTTGCCTTCAATCCCAATTTCTCCAATAACATTTCCCTATTAATACTGATCTCCTTCAGTTCCTCCCTCTCACTGAACCGTGTTCTCCCCAGCATTTCTGGTATCTTATTTACGTCCTTTGTGAAGACATAAGCACTGTATCTATTTAGTTGGCCAGCCATTTCTTTGTTTCCTATTATAAATTCCCCTGTTTCTGTTTGTAAGGGGCCTGTATTTGTCTTCAACCTCTGGTGCTTCACATACCTACAAAAGCTTTTACAGTCAGCTTTTCTTTTGTGCTCCATTTTCCCCTCTTAAATCAATTCTTTTTTCCTTCTTTGCTGAATTTTAAACTGCTCCGAATCCTCAGGTCTGCTGTTTTTTTCTGTCCACTTTATACGCTACTTCTTAGGAGTGAACACGATCTCTAATTCCCCTTGTAAGCCATGGTCTGGTCACCTTTCCTTTTTTATTTTCGCACCAGACAGGAATGAATAATTGTTACAGTTCACCCATGCACTCTGAATGTTTGCCACTGCCCATCCACCATCGTCCCTTCGAATAATGTTTCCCAATCCATCATAGCCAATTAGCACCTCATCATCAGTTTCTTTTATTTAGATTCAGGACCCTAGTCTCAGAATCAACGTCACATTCCATTTTGAGGAAGAATTCTCTCATGTTATGGTGGCTCATCCCCAAGGGGTTACACACAATCAGACTGCCTTTCTTATTACACAATACTAACTCTAGAATGACTTGTTCTCTAGTTGGCTCCTCAACATATTGATCCAGAAAACTATCCTGTACACATTCCAGGAGTTCCTCTCTGTGGTATTGTCACTAATTTAATTAGCCCTATCTATATGCAGATTAAAACCACCCATAATTACAAATGTTCCTTTATCACGTGTCTTTCTAACTTCTGTTTAACACTGTCCCCAACATCATCACTACAGTTTCAGGATCTATCTACAACACCCACTAACCTTTTTTTGCCCCTTGGTGTTTCTCAGTTATAGGAAAGTGTTAAATTAAAAGCGGAGGAATTTAGAGTAGCTAAGAGTAGTGGGCGAGAAGAGGATTGGGAGAGGTTTAAATGTCAACAAAGATTGACAAAGAAGTTGATAAAGAAGGGTAGGAGAAACTATGAAGCTGGGCTAGCGCTTAATATAAAAAAGGATAGCAAGAGTTTTTATAAATATATAAAAAGGAAGAGGCTGGCTAGGGTGAATGTTGGTCCTTTAGAGGATGAGAAAGGGGACCGAGTGGTAGGGGATGAGGATATGGCTAAGGTATTGAATAACTTTTTTGTTTCTGTCTTCACGGAGTAGGACGTGAATAATTTGCCGGATGTTAGCGATGGAAAGGTGGTAGGACTGGAGGGTCTTAATGACATTACTGTTACTAGAGAGGCGGTGCTCGACAGACTGGAGGGGGCTGATTGTGGACAAGTCCCCAGGACCGGATGGAATGCATCCGAGGGTTCTGAAAGAAATGGCGGAGGTGATAGTGGATGCCTTGGTGGTTATTTTCCAGACGTCGCTGGATTCCGGGGAAGTGCCAGAGGATTGGAAAACGGCTAATGTTACACCGTTGTTTAAGAAGGGTGCCAGGCAAAAGGCGGAGAATTATAGGCCGGTTAGTTTAACGTCTGTGGTAGGTAAAATGTTAGAATCTGTCATTAAGGAGGAAATTGCGAGGCATCTTGAAGGGAATTGCTTGATAGAACAGACGCAGCACGGTTTCATTAAAGGGAAGTCGTGTCTGACAAATTTACTGGAGTTCTATGAGGATGTGTCTAGGGCGGTGGATAGAGGAGAGCCGGTGGATGTGGTCTTTCTAGATTTCCAGAAGGCGTTTGACAAAGTACCTCACAAGAGGTTATTGCAGAAGGTCGAGGGACATGGAGTTGGGGGTAGGGTGTTAGCGTGGATAGAGGACTGGTTGTCAGATAGGAGGCAGAGAGTGGGGGTCAACGGGTGCTATTCGGATTGGCGGATGGTGACTAGTGGAGTGCCCCAGGGGTTGGTGCTGGGGCCTCAGCTTTTTACCATTTATATAGATGATATGGAACTGAGCAGCGACAGATCAGCCATGATCTTATTGAATGGCGGGGCAGGCTCGAAGGGCTGGATGGCCTACTCCTGCTCCTATTTCTTATGTTCTTATCTGGAGGAGGGAACCGAGTGTAGGGTGTCGAAATTTGCTGATGACACCAAGATTGGGGGAACGGTAAATTGTGCGGAGGGTGTGGAGAGTCTGCAGAAGGATCTAGATAGGCTGGGCGAATGGGCCAGGAACTGGCAAATGGAATTTAATGTTGGCAAGTGTGAGGTGGTCCACTTTGGTAGGAAGAATGGTAGGAAGGATTATTACTTACGGGGCGAAAAACTGCAGCAGGCGACGGTGCAGAGGGACCTCGGGGTCCTTGTGCATGAGTCGCAAAAACCCAGCTTGCAGGTGCAGCAGGTGGTCAGGAAGGCGAATGGGATGCTGGCCTTCATAGCGAGGGGGATTGAATATAAAAGTAGGGAGGTCTTGCTGCAGCTGTATAGGGCATTGGTGAGGCCGCAGCTGGAGTACTGTGTGCAGTTTTGGGCGCCGCACCTGCACAAAGATATTTTGGCCTTGGAGGGAGTGCAGAGGAGGTTTACTAGGCTGATCCCGGAGTTGAGGGGGTTGAGCTATGAGGAGAGGCTGAATAAACTGGGCTTGTACTCGTTAGAGTTTAGAAGAATGAGGGGAGATCTCATTGAGACGTATAAGATGATGAATGGGATGGATAGGATAGAGGTGGAGAGACTCTTCCCGCTCAAAAAAGACAGTAGGACTAGGTGGCACAGCCTCAAGATAAAAGGGGGGCGGTTTAGAACGGAGTTGAGGAGGAACTTCTTCACTCAAAGGGTGGTGAATCTCTGGAATTCTCTGCCCGTTGAAGTGGTGGAGGCTGCCTCGCTAAATATTTTTAAGACGCGGGTTGATGGGTTTTTGATAAGAGAGGGGATTAAGGGTTATGGGGAGAAAGCGGGAAAGTGGAACTGAGCAGCGACAGATCAGCCATGATCTTATTGAATGGCAGGGCAGGCTCGAAGGGCTAGATGGCCTACTCCTCCTCCTATTTCTTATGTTCTTATGTTCTTATATAACCATATAGATTCCACATCGTTGGAGCTATCTTTCCTCACCATTGCATTTCTTTCCTCTTTAAACAGTAATACAACGCCACCACCTTTTCCTTTTTGTACATTCTTCCTAAACAATGAACATCACTGGATATTCCATTTTCATCCCTGGTCACCCTGCAGTCTCTGTAATCCAACCTCTATCATATCCCATTACATCTATTTGCATGATCAATTCATACACTTTATTGTAAATGTTCCGTGCATTAAGGCACAAAGTCTTAAGGTTCATCTTTCTAATGTTTCTTTCCCCATTCCCATATTTTTCACTGCAGCTCTGTTTTCATTCTAGCTCTTGATTTCTCTGCCCATCACTTTTCTTATTCCCTTTTCTGTATTTTGTTCATATCCTTGTTTCTCCCTCCTCTGCCTCCAAGCATCGATTCCAATCCTCCGGCCATTTTAGTTTAAGCCCTCCCAACCACTCTAGAAAATGCACCCCCTTAGAAAATCAGTCCCAGTTCTGCTTAGGTCCAACCCATCCAGCGTGTACTAGTCCCATTTCTCCAAGAAACAATCTCAATGTCATAGAGATCTGAAACTCTGCCCTCTCTTCACCCACGTATTCATCTATACATCCTGCTATTTATACTCTGACCAGTGACAGTGAAAGAGTAGCGCTATAGTTCCAAATTAGGATGGTGCATGGCTAATTTGAAAATTGTGACATTACCAGACATTTGTTGCCCTTGTCCTTCTAGGTGGTTTGGAAGGTGCTATCGAAATAATGTTGGTGAGTTCTGAGTGGAATAACTTAATCTGACAGAATGAGAAAGCTGAACAGGCATAACTGGAATGACAGTAAATCAGTGAAGTGTCTCTACGTTAATATCTGTAAGCCTACAGATGATAACTGAGCTCCATCACAGAACAGACTCAGAGACTTCTGCCTGTAGGGAGTTGTGCTAATAACTATTACAATGGCAGATGTTTAGGATCTTAGTTTACAACAGACATATAAGGCATGATATGATACATGTGCCAATGGTTTAGTACAGATGGGGCCAACAGTTCACTAAACAAATGTGGTGTGATAGTGAGCCATTCAGACCAGATAATTCCCAAATTCTATCCCTGTGTGTTTTAGGTAAGGCAACAGTAAGAGCTGCAAAAACTCTGGTGATCTCAGCATTCCTGGGACAGGGAAAGGGTGTGAATTTTGTTTCAACATTCCACTCCAGATTGTTATCCAATAGCTCACATTAAGGTGAGAACACGGGATGCCTTAAGATACAAGATCAGAACCCCAAGGTATATTACGAAGCCAGACTAGAACCCAACAAGTTTTCTATTTTGGCATAATGTGAGGAAAAGATGCTTTACTCCAGCAGTAATTCCGCTGTCCAATTAACAAAACCAGCTTTATTCATAACACAGGTTAAGTATAACTCTAACAAAATGAAAGTAAAAACTGTTTGACTCTTAACCACTGAACAATCTTAAAACATGATTAAAAAAAACTCCTATTAAGTTCCAAAAAGCAATATTTATCTTTGAATTTAACCCTGTTTAAAAAATAATAGGCACTCCAGGCATACTTGTTTTAACCTTTAGTAACAGCTTTGGAGCTTCCAGAGAGATTCTGTAGAAGGGGGGAGCGACAGGCAGCGAGAGCGAGAGGGAGAGGCAGCGAGAGCGAGAGGGAGAGGCAGCGAGAGCGAGAGGGAGAGGCAGCGAGAGCGAGAGGGAGAGGCAGCGAGAGCGAGAGGGAGAGGCAGCGAGAGCGAGAGGGAGAGGCAGCGAGAGCGAGAGGGAGAGGCAGCGAGAGCGAGAGGGAGAGGCAGCGAGAGCGAGAGGGAGAGGCAGCGAGAGCGAGAGGGAGAGGCAGCGAGAGCGAGAGGGAGAGGCAGCGAGAGCGAGAGGCAGCGAGAGCGAGAGCGAGAGGCAGCGACAGCGATAAAAGGAGCCAGAGTAGGCTGCTATCCTTAAACAACCCTCTCCAAAAATTGAACTCTGAAAACTATTCCTCTCTGCTACAAACCTAGCTCCTCCCATCTCTAATAATAGATGACTATATGACCCTGTACACTTACCTCACCTTTCCGCTGCTTTAATCAAGAAAACACTCTAAGCTTCTCTTCTTTGGTAGTCAAAAGCTCATTAAGCCTTCTGCTAATTAAATACTTTACATGCCTAAATTAGTAATTATCCTGCTTTCCTGCATCTGCTACATTTCTCGAGACAAACTGATTGCTTGTAACAAAACACTGCATTTTAATACGGTCCCACCATAAACATAAAATATATTCATAGCACAGTATCATCACACTTCTCAAGTTCCATAACTTGTCGATATTTCGTGTTGACGAGTGGAAGAATTAAATGGAAGGCATTGCTAGAAAATTACACAAGAAAAATGGAAATATATTTTGACATCAAGGAACCTGGAAGAAAGCAGATTCCAAAACAAACCCAAGTCATGCTACATATCTAGGCTTGTAGTTTTCTTTGCTGCCACAGCCTGTAAGCCAGACCCAATGATGCAATCTCTCTCATTATGCTGATATCAGACAATGCTCAAATATCCTTTCATTCTTATTAGAATATGATCAATCATAAAAATTGACATAAATGAACATAAAATAAAGCAAAGAGTCCAAACTCTTGATGAACATTCCATAGGTATGAAAACTGTGAACTCATTTAACCATCATTCGTGCACATCCAATTTACTGGTTGGATTTTCCTGTGGGCTTCAGGAACATTGACATCAGGACCAAAAAAGGGATCATGATCTTGCAAGACAAGCAGTGTAATATTCCAGGAGGTGGGGTTATGATGCTGAGAGTCAAACAAAAGACCTGGCAATTCTGCAGCCTGGGCAGCTCCAGTAGGAAGTCTGGGGCCCTGCTGAAGCAGGTCAGAGAGAGCTCCTCAACATTCTGAAGACTGCTGAAGCCAAGAGGGACATTGGAATGGAGGAGAAACAACTCCATAAGTTCACTGATAGGGTTGAATCTTCATCATTTGGGCATGGAGCTTCTGGTCCGCCACTCAGAAGATGCCTCAAACATGCTCACGGCTCAAGACATGGCTTGGAGTGGGAGCCCATCCAACATCACTAAGATACTACTACTGGTAAGGTGCTGCAAGGAAGGTTCATAGGCACGATAAAGGCTCATGAAGCTGAGGATGACATATAGGCATGGATCAAGGACTGGTTAACAGACAGGAAGCAGAAAGTGGGTACAAATGAGGCTTTTTCAAGTAGGTAGGCAATGAATACTGGCCAGCTACAACCATCAGTGCTGGGACCTCAGTTATCCTCTATTAAGCTACATTATTAATAAAATCTATATTAATGACTTGGACGAAGAGACAGAGAGCAATGTATCTCGGCTTGCTAATGATACAAAGCCAGGTGGAAAAATAAGCTGTGGAGAGGACAAAGAAAATCTATAAAGCGACAAAGCCAGGTGAAATGAATGAGTAACAAGATGGCAGACAGGGCATAACATAGAGACGCATGACATAATTCACTTTGGTTATAAGAATAGAAAAGCTGAATACCTTTTGAAAGGTGAGAAGCTTATAAGTGTTACTGTTCAAAGAAATTTGCATTGCTCATACAAGGAAAACAGAAAATTAGCATGCAGGTGTAGCAACTAGTGAGAAAGGCAAATTGCATGTTGCCCTTTACAGCAAGGTATTTGAGTACAGGAATAAAGAAGTTCTGCTACATTTGTACAGGGCTTTGGTGAGACCTCATCTGGAGCACTGTGTGCTGTTTTGCATCTCCATCTTTAAGAAAGGATGTAGGTGGTACAAGTTCACTAAATTGGTCCCTTGGGATGAGGTATTGTCCAATGATGGCAGACCAAATAAACTGGGCCTATATTCTCTGGAATGAAAAAGAATGAGAATCGATCTCAATGAAACAAAAGATTCTGAAGGAGGTTGACAGTGAGGATGTTGAGAGATTGTTTTCACCAATAGGAGAATCTAAAGTATGGGGTTACGCCCTCAGGATAAGGGGCCACTCATTTAGGACTAAGATGAGAAATTACTTCACTTAAGGGTTGTGGAATTTTGGAATTCTCTATCCTGGAGGATTGTAGATGCTCCATCGTTGAATAGGATGTCTAGGATAGATAGATGTTTGATCTCTCAGGGAAGTCAGGGATATGGGAAATTGATAGGAAGAGTGGTGTTGAAACTCATGATTCTGCAATGATTGTACTGCATGGCAGACCAGGCTCAATAGGCTAGGTGATCTCTCCTGCTCCTATTTCTTGTGCTCTTGTGTCTTAATTGGACTAACTAGCAGCTCACCTCAATTGAGAAATCAGATGACCCTGGTCCTATCTACACCTGGGTAAATCCCTGAGAGGCCCTGACACAGGTCCTGGCTATTTTCCTAGACCTCTTGCCTCCATGGGGCTGGGAAAATCAAGCCTTTTATGATTGAGAATCTGCAACTGGGGGAAGCCATTCAATTATTGTGATCTACATTAATGTTATGAAAATTCACTGAACGAGACAGGAATTGTATGAAATCTTTGAAATGGGTACAAATACCCAACTTATTCCAGGTTAAAATGCATACTGAAAGAGGTAAGACTTGAGACAGGGCAGGGCAGAATGCGAAAGTGAGCAAGAAGGAGCTAAACAAGTTTGTTCCACCACATATATTAAGCAGATGGAGTATTATCACTTATCACTAAGATCCTAAATGTCGGAAGAAATACTTCATATGGCTGGTCAGGCAATGCAACTAATTTAATACATTCAGTTATGTCAGTCTTCCTGAGTGGAAATGGACAAATTCCAAATCTACTCAACCTGGCACAGGAATCTAACATAAGAAGAAATCAGTGATCCACATGGTGCATAAAAACTTAATACATCAAATGCCTTCAGAGTACATGGACCAGATGGGCTACTCCATAGAATCCTTGAGGAAATAGCAGCAAGTTAATGTTTTAGCGATGCAGTTGATACAGGGGCTGCAGTTGAAACCTTTGAAACAGTGAATGTAACCTATATGATCAGAAAAAGACGAGAAAGGCTAATGTTCCACATTGACATTAATAATAAGGAAACTGAAGTTTTACTCGAGGCCATCGATATCCATCTGAGCTGCACAGAAATTACAATGGATACTCAGCATGGTCTTTGAAAACTGGGATTCAGTGAAGGGGTGAATCAATTAGCAAGCAAGATGCATCCATTCAATATGAATTAACTCCAGGTTCTGGATGACACTTGATGAAGTTCTATCTCTGAAGCTTATATAAAAGAAAATAAAGACAGAAAGAAAGAATCAATAGTGACATTACTGGCTGGACTAAAAGAAGATAATCATAAGGTGTTTTTTGTGTCGAGTCCTTTGATGAGGTTCTGTGTCCCTTGTAATAAATTGTCCACTTTGGCAGGAAGGAAAGAAAATCAAATATTATTCAAATGTGAGAAATTGCAGAACTCTACAATACAGGGGGACTGGGACATCCTAGCTCATCGATAAGATGTTAGTATGCAGGTACAGCAAGTGAAAATGGAATCATATACTGCAAGGGAAATGGAATATTAAAGTAGTGAGGTTTTGCTACAGTTGCACAGGGCATTGGTAAGATCGCATCTAGAGTACCATGTATAGTTTTGATCTCCTTACTTAAAAAGAATATAATTGCATAAGAAGTAGTTAAGATTCAGAGGCAGTTAAGATTCACTCAACTGATTCCTGGGATGAAGAGGATATCTTATGATGAAAGATCAGACAGGGTGATGCCTGTATCCATTCAAGTTTAGAAGAATGAGAGGTGATCCTCCAGACAGAACTTTACAGGGTAGGTTCACAGGTTAAAAGTAAAGGATCACCCATTTAAAACGGGGATGAGAATTTCTCTCTCTCAGGGAGTCATGAATCTGTGGAATTCTCTTTCCCAGAGAGCAGTAGAGGCTGGATCATTGAACATTTTGACGGCTGAGTTAGATAAGATTCTTGACTAAGAAAGGAGTCAATTGGTACAGGCAGCAAATTGGTAGGAGGATGGAGTTGAGGCGACAATTTAATCAGCCATGATCTTGTCAAATGGCAGAGCAGGCTCAAAGGGCCGAATAGCCGACTCCTGCCCCCAATTTATATGTTCAAACGCTAATTTCTGTATTTATTTTCATCCTGCTAATTAAGTGTAACAGCTGCTCTTTAAATTTAGTCTTTCACCAGCAAGGTCAGGCCGGACAGTTTTCCTGTTTACACATTTATTCCAAGGAAAAGCTTATTGTCATTAAGTCTCAGAAGCCTTGTAAGAGTTACTACTGACTTTGAGGAAGAATTGTTAAAGATATAGGGGCTTGATATCCAAGGTTTTACTCCCACAGATTTGGCGAAATAATTCAACAGTGCTCAAGAGCACCACACCTCTCTAGTCCAAGAGCCTTGGAAAAAACTGAGTGGGAACTAACTGAAATAAAAATCATTTATGCAAGGACAGCACACAATAGGTTCCATTTTTAACTTTCTAATGCAGTGTTAGATATATGTATACCCTATAAGAAGATATGCCTGAGAAATATCCATTTCCCTCAATTCAATTCTTTAGCTCCTTATTATGATTTCCTGCCTTGGCACCAAGCCTGTAAGCCTAACAGGACTGTCTGTCCTGGGAATGCCCAAAAGCCCCTTTATACCTTCACACGGAGTAATACAATCCTGATAAAATGGACAATGGGAGAAGATAGCGTGAACGACAAAGAAAATTCAATCTTTCTTCATGCAGGGAGGATTAGTGGAGAAAAGAAAGTTGTTCGAACTATCCTTGAATTTACAGGCAAAGCTAATTCATAAAGCAGGTGTGCTGACAGGAAATCACAAAACAGTGCAGCACAGGAGGCCGTTTGGCCTATAAAGTTTGCACCAGCTCTTTCAAAGACCAATCTAGTTAGTAGTAGTTCTTCCTTGCAATTGTGCTCTTCAAGTTCTCAATCATGTTGCCCGTTTCCTTTGCCAAGCAACTTTAATCTGTAATCCTTGTTTATTTACCCTTCGAATATTCAAAACAAGTTTCTCTAGATTTGCTCTATCTGAACTTTCCATGATTATAAGCAGATGAAATTTTAGCCTTCATTTCTCATGGGAACACAATTCCCACTTCTCCAATCTATACATCCCGGGAACCATCCATGTCATTCTGTTTTATATGCTTTTTGTGAAGTGTGGTGTCCACAATTGGACATACTACTCTACTCTGTTAAATATTCTGGATTTAATGATACAACAGCAATACACTTATGTTCATATGCAGTTCTAAAACATGTTAAAACAGTCTAGAATAGTGCACAAACTGTGACTCTCTTCCACATAGCTTCTGTTCCAGCCAATTCTCTTCAACAGATTGAACATTTGTTGTCTGGACATAATTATACTGGCACCGGCAAACAAAGAACAGCCCAGGAAACAGGCCCTTCAGCCCAACAAGCCCGCGCTGCCATTTTAACATTACCAGTCCCCCCCTCCACCCATGACCCTTATCTATGCTTATGGCATTCCACACTGAGGGAAAACTAATTTAGGGACAATTAATTACCTCCAATCAGCCTAATAGCACATCTTTGGGGTGTGGGAGGAAACCGGAGCACCCAGAGGAAACTCACGCAAGCACAGGGAGAATGCGCAAACTCCCACAGACACTAGTCCAAATCCATGTGTCTGCACAGCAAACAGTGATAGTCACTGAGCTGTCGTGTTGCCCAGCATCTGGTCCAGTTTAAGCGTACACTAACGACATGAAGCACTAGGCTATTCTCGAACATCCAAGAGCAGCCCTTGTACGACCCATCGCGTGTATGCCCCTCGTTGGACAACAAGGCGGACCAACTTAAAACTTGTGAATTAAAAGAGAAAAACATTACTATCATTCCACATCCTTATACATTACCAGGGATGTCCCAATGTTACTGAACCTTATTTAAAACAATCTCCAATATCTTCCCATCTCCAACCCACTCATGTGCCTGTCTAAGTAACTCTTAAACAACTCCAGCATGCCTGCCTCCACCACCTTGCTTGGCAGAGCATTCCATACCCCCACTACCCTCTGTGTGGAAAAACCTCCCTCTAATATCCGTGTTATACCTCTCCCCCTCACCCTAAGACCGTGGCCCCTCGTACCGTGTTTCTAACATAGGAAATAGCTTACCACTGTTTACTCTATCTATACCCTTCATAATCTTATATACCTCTATTAGATCCCCCCTCAGTCGCAGTCTTTCAAGGGAAAACAGCCCCAATTTGCTCAATCTTTCCTCATAACCGGGCAGCATCCTGGTAAACCTCCTCTGCATTCTCTCCAGGGTCTCCACGTCTTTCCAGTAGTAAGGTGACCAGAACTGGACGCAGTACTCCAAATGCGGCCTAACAACGTTCTATACAACTGCAACATTAGACTCCAGCTCTTATAGAACATAGAACATAGAACACTACAGCACAAACAGGCCCTTCGGCCCACGAGTTGCGCCGATCACATCAACACCTATCTATAACCCCCAATCCCATAAAACCCCATATACTCATCCAGAAGTCTTTTAAAAGACCCCAGCGAGTTCGCCTCCACCACCACTGATGGCAGCCGATTCCACTCACTCACCACCCTCTGAGTGAAAAACTTACCCCTAACATCACTTCTGTATTTTCCTCCCCGCACCTTAAATCTGTGTCCTCTCGTAGCGACCATTTCAACCCGGGGAAATAGCCTCTGAGAATCCACCCTATCCATTCCTCTCAACATTTTATAAACCTCTATCAGGTCGCCTCTCAACCTTCGTCTCTCCAGGGAAAAGAGACCCAGCTCCCTCAACCTAACTTCATAAGGCATGCCTCCCAGTCCAGGCAACATCCTTGTAAATCTCCTCTGTACCCTTTCAATAGCTTCTACGTCTTTCCTATAGTGAGGCGACCAGAACTGCGCACAGTACTCCAAATGAGGCCTGACAAGGGTCTTATAAAGTTGCAGCATTACCTCCCGACTCCTAAACTCAATCCCTCGATTAATGAAGGCCAGTACACCATACGCCTTCTTGACCACCTCTTCCACCTGCGAGGCCGATTTAAGAGTCCTGTGGACCCGGACCCCAAGATCCTTCTGCTCTTCAACACTACTAAGACTCCTGCCCTTGATAGTGTACTCATTCATCCCGTTGGTTCTGCCAAAATGGACGACTACGCATTTATCCGCGTTGAAGTCCATCTGCCACTTCTCCGCCCAGTCCTGCATCTTATTTATGTCCTGCTGCAACTTTTGACATCCTTCCAGACCATCCACAACACCACCGACCTTCGTGTCATCAGCGAACTTACTTACCCATCCCTCCACTTCCTCATCTAGGTCATTTATGAAAATGACAAACAGCAAGGGTCCTAGAACAGATCCCTGGGGCACTCCACTGGTGACTGACCTCCATTCAGAAAAAGACCCATCCACAACCACTCTCTGCCTTCTGCAGGCAAGCCAGTTCTGGATCCACAAGGCCAAAGCCCCTTGGATCCCATGCCCTCTCACCTTCTCAAGAAGTCTTGCATGGGGGACCTTATCAAACACCTTGCTGAAGTCCATGTACACCACGTCCACGGCACTTCCTTCGTCAATGTGTTCAGTCACATTATCAAAGAACTCAACTAGGCTTGTAAGGCACGACCTGCCCTTGACAAATCCATGCTGACTATTCCTGATCATGTCAAACCTCTCCAAATGCTCGTAGATCTTGTCCCTCAGAAGCCTCTCCATCAGCTTACCAACCACTGAGGTCAGACTCACCGGTCGGTAATTTCCCGGGCTATCTCTGTTCCCTTTCTTGAAAATAGGGACTACATCCGCAATCCTCCAATCTTCCGGAACCTCTCCCGTCTCCATTGACGACGCAAAGATCATCGCCAGGGGCTCTGCAATCACTTCCCTCGCCTCCCACGGTATCCTGGGGTATATCCCATCTGGTCCCGGCGACTTATCTATCTTGATAGAATTCAAAAGTTCTAACACATCCTCCACCTTAATATCCACAAACTCAATCTTTTCCATCTGCTGCAAATCCGTAGCAAAATCTCCCAGATCAGCTTCCACTGTGAATACTGAGGCAAAGTACTCATTGAGCACCTCTGCCATTTCTTCTGGTTCCACACAGACCTTTCCCCCTTCACCTTTTATAGGTCCTATCCCTTCTCTTCTCATCCTTTTACCTTTCACATATTTATAGAAGGCCTTGGGACTCTCCTTAATCTTACCCGCCTAGGTCTTCTCATGACTCCTTCTGGCTCTCCTAATTTCCCTTTTAAGCTCCTTTCTACAGTCCTTATACTCCTCAAGATCCTTAACCTCTCCTAGTTCCCTGAACCTTTTGTACACCTTCCCTTTCCTCCTGACTAGGTTCAACACAGCCTTCGTGCACCACGGTTCCCGCGACCTACCAAAACCCCCTTGTCTCATCGGAACGTTGTCATGCATAACTCCAGACAAACATTCCTTGAATATCCACCACCTTCCTTCGGTACTTTTCCCTAAGAACGCCTCCTTCCAGTTTATTTGTCCAAGTAACTTCCTGACTTCTTCGTATCTTCCCTTACTCCAGACAAACACCTTCCTAGCCTGCCTGATCCTATCTCGTTCCAATGCAATTGTGAAGGAGATAGAATTATGGTCACTATTATACTCTATACCCCTTCCTATAAAGGCTAACATACCATAAGCTTTCTTCACAACCTTCTCTACTTGTACTGCCACCTTCAAAGACTTGTGCACTTGCACCCCCAGGTCCCGCTGTGTTTCTATACTCTTTATACGTCTCCCGTTTATCATATAACTCCCCCCTACATTAATTCGGCCAAAATGCATCACCTCACATTTATCCGGATTAAACTCCATTTGCCATATATCTGCCCGATATACCTGCCTGTCTATATCCCGTCGTATTGCCAGACACTGCTCCTCACTGCCCGCCAATCCAGCCATCTTACTGTCATCTGCAAATTTGCTGATCACACCACTTACTCTCTCTTCCAAGTCATTTATATATACTACAAAAAGAGGTCCCAGTACTGAGCCCTGCGGCACACCACAAGTGACAGACCTCCAGCTAGAAAGGGATCCTTCCACTACTATTCTCTGTCTCCTCTTAGCAAGCCAATTCTCAACCCATCTAGATACCTGGCCTTGTATTCCATGAGTATTAATCTTTGCAACCAACCTACCATGAGGGACTTTGTCAAACGCCTTACTGAAATCCATATAGACGACGTCAATGGCTCGTCCTTCGTTGACCATTTTTGTCACCTCCTCAAAAAATTCTACCAGATTCGTAAGGCAAGACTTCCCCTTAACAAAGCCATGCTGCGTATCCCTAATCAGATCGCAACGCTGTAAGTGCTCATACATCCTATCCCTAAGAATCCTCTCCATCAACTTGCCCACCACTGAAGTCAAACTCACCGGCCTATAGTTACCAGGGTTATCCCTCCTACCCTTTTTAAACAACGGTACCACGTTCGCTATCCTCCAGTCCTCTGGGACCTCACCTGTGTCCAAAGAAGAGACAAAGATTTGCGTCAGAGGCTCAGCAATTTCATCTCTCGCCTCCCTAAGCAACCTAGGATAAATGCCATCGGGCCCCGGGGATTTATCAGTTTTAATGCTACCTGAAAACCCTAACACTTCTTCCCTCATAATGGATAGTTCCTTCAACTGGTCTACTGCTCCCTCGAAGACTGTACCAGACATCAAGCCCCTCTCCTTCGTGAATACCGACGCAAAGCATTCATTCAGGATCTCCCCCATTCCCTCGGACTCTAAGCACAATTCCCCTCCTCTGTCCCTGAGAGGACCGATTTTTCCTCTAGCCACCCTTATGTTCCTGACATAGGAGTAAAACGCCTTTGGATTTTCCTTAATTCTATCTGCCAGAGCCATTTCATGCCCCCTTTTCGCCCTCCTAACTCCCCTTTTGGGATCCCTCCTACTCTCTCTGTACTCCTCCAACGCTCTCTCCGTTCCCAGTTGCTTAGACCTAACATACGCCTCTCGTTTCTTCCTGACCAAGTCCTCAATATCTCTAGTAATCCACGGCTCTCTAATCCTACCTTTCCCATCCTTCCTCTTAACCGGCACATGTCTTTCCTGCAACCATTTCAGTTTTCCCTTGAAAGACTCCCACATGCCTAACGTGGACTTGCCCTCCAACAGTCTATCCCAGTCTGTATCCCTAAGCTCCTGCCTAATCCGGCTGTATCTAGCCTTCCCCCAATTTAGCACCCTCCTCTTAGGACAGCACTCATCCTTTTCCATCCTAAAGTAGTCATGATGTGGGTATGCCGGCGTTGGACTGGCGTAAACACAGTAAAAAGTCTGACAACACCAGGTTTTAGTCCAACCTATTTATTTGATAATATTCTCACAAGCTTTCGAGGGGTTACCCTCTTCGTCAGGTGACGAAGAGGGTAACCCCTCGAAAGCTTGTGAGAATATTATCAAATAAATAGGTTGGACTAAAACCTGGTGTTGTCAGACTTTTTACTATCCTAAAGTAGACAGAGTTGTGGTCACTATCAGCCAAATGTTCACCCACTGCAACTTCAACCACCTGACCCGGTTCATTGCCCAGAACTAAATCCAGTATAGCTCCCTCTCTAGTCGGGCTATCTACATACATACTGCTCCAAGGATCCTTCCAATACACATCTTACGAATTCCTCCCCGTCCGAACCCCCGGCTCTAGGCACCTTCCAATCCACCCCAGGGAGATTAAAATCTCCCACTACAACAACCCTGTTCTTCCTACACTTAGCCAAAATGTCTCTACATATACCCTCTTCCACTGCCCGCAGACTGTCGGGCGATCTGTAATACACCCCTAGCATAGTAACCGCTCCCTTCCTATTCCTCAACTCCACCCACAGAGACTCAATTCCTAACCCTCTATATTATTCTCCCTCTGCACTGCTGTGATGTGCTCCCTAACTAACAGCGCCACTCCCCCTCCTCTTTTCAACCCTCCTCTGTCATGCCTAAAACACTTATACCCAGGAATATTTAGCTGCCAGTCCTGCCCTTCCTTTAACCACGCCTCCGTCACTGCCACCACATCTAAATTCCTCGCGAACATTAAGGCCTTAAGTTCATCCGTTTTACCCGCCACACTCCTCACATTAAAACAGATGCACTGAAGACCTACAGGCCCACTCGGATCCTCCTGCTCCTGGAAGATTTTCCCATCATCTAGGCTTACCCTGTCACCCAACTCGCTCCCAATCCCTGTGCCTACTGAGCTATCTATCTCCTCCCCAACCCCTCTCCATATTAGTTTAAACCCTGCCGAAACACTCCAGCTAACCTCCCAGCTAAAATATTTGTGCCCTTCCCATTTAAATGTTCCCCATCCCACTTATACAGGTGCCCTTCCCTCACAAAGACTTCCCAATGGTCTACAAAAGTAAAACCCTCTGTCCTGCACCAATCCTTCAGCCATGCATTCAGCTGTAGGATCTCATTATTCTTAGCCCCGCTATTACTGGGCACTGGCAGCAGCCCAGAGAATGCCACCGTGGAGGCCCTGCACTTCAGCCTGGCCCCCAACTCCCTGAACTGCCTACGTATATCCCCCCTGCTCTTCCTTCCTACGTCCTTCTCTATGTGTATAATTACATCAGCTTGGGTCCCTTGGCCCTTCAAAATTCCCTCTACCCTCTCCGAAACATCCTGTACCCCTGCTCCAGGGAGGCAGACTACCATCCTGGAGTCCCGCGAAATGTCTAACAGTTTTGCATTTTTCTATAGCTTCCCCCTTACCTTCCCACCACCTCAACATCACTCTCAAATGAAGAGAGTCAATCATAACCTCAAACCATTAAGGAGATATATCACAAAATATTTACAGTGCAGCAGGAGACCATTCAGCCCAACAATTCCACACTGGTGCACTGAATCTTTGAAAAAGCATTCGATCTAGTCCCAGTCCCCTGCCTTATCCCCAAAACCTTACATATTCTTTCTCTTCAGAAAGCAGTTCAATTCACGCAGCTAATTTCTCATCTAAGTGCCTACTTTATTTTTTATTCCTGAGCTAGAATTTTGCTCACAATATGTTGTGTGGCACTGTATCAAATGTCTTTCCGTATACATCGCATCAACATCATTGCTTTTATCAACTTCTTGGTTACTGCCTCAAAAAAAAATGCCAGCAAGTTAGTTAAACATGATTTTCCATTAATGAATCCATGCAGGTTTTTCTTAATTATCCTGCATTTGTCTAAGTGATGATTCATTTTGCTCTGAACTCGTTTCCAGATGTTTCCTGCCACCAAACTGACTGACCTATGGTTGTCAACTTTATCCTGCATCCCTTTTTGAACAAGAGTGGAACATTCACAATTCTCTGGTCCTCTGGCACCATCCCTACATCTAAGAACAACTGGAAGATTATCAGCAGCCTTATCTATTTTAAGTAAAGATAACCTAACACCTGTTCCCTCTCAATTGTAAATTCCTTTAGTGTTGTAAATTCCTCTAGTGTACCAGTTACCTTCTCTTCTCACCTCTGCCTGGGTAGTTTCTTCTTCATTTATAGAGATAGATGCAAAATACTTGTTTAATCCAAATCAGCCCAATCTTCTTTTTCACCACCTTTTGTTTTGTTTATTTGCTTGTAGAACACCTTGGGGATTCCCTTTTAAATTAGCTGCCAGCCTCTTGCCATGCTCTCTTCCTGCTTTGCTTAATAGTTTTTTTACACTTCTTCTCTTGTCCTTTTATATTTAGTCTGATTCTCATATTCTGTCACTTTGTATCAAATAACGTTCAGACTTTTTAAAGATAAATCTGAGTCCTACTCATGGATGACGAATACAAGGACATAAGAAATAGGAGCAAGAATAGGGCATATGGTTCCTTGAGCCTGTTCCACCAGTTGATAATCTTCAACTTCAACTCTATTTTCCCACCAAACCCCCATATCTGTTAAAAATCTATAAATCTATAGATCTATCAATATGGATGAAATTTTCTGCTGGCAGGATTTTCTGCACCCATAGAAGTTAATAATCTTTGAATGGCTCACCAGATTTTCTAGCCCTAGCCCCAGTCCCAGTCCCTCCATAACCGGACCAAAAAATTCAGCCCTCTATGTCTTGAATATACCCAACAACTGAGCATCCACAGCTTTTTGGGAGAGAAATTTCAAACATTCAGAATTCTCTAAGTGAAGAAATTTCACTGATCTGAGTCCAAAATGAGTCAAATGAGTCCAAAGTGAATGTCCATTATCGTGGCAGCAGTCATGATTATTTCATTCCTCTACGTCCCTTGTATTTGAATTATGACAGCAAATAGAAGGCTGGTTATTGGGCGACAAAGGTATATCCATTCATGGCTTCATAGAGGCTTCCTCTGGGAACTCAACATGACTGGGAGAACAAAGGGAGGCCACAAAGACTAGGACCAGCAACTAGAAGAGGGTGGAAATGGGGGAGAGGGGGTGGGAATTCGGTCAACTGTTGCAGGCACAACTGTTGCCATAAAGCTGGGCATTGTTCGCATGACAGTGGAATACAAATCAATGACAACCTGCACTATGAGAAAGTCTGCAATCTTTG
Source organism: Carcharhinus amblyrhynchos (assembly GCF_965287045.1). Lineage (NCBI taxonomy): Eukaryota > Metazoa > Chordata > Chondrichthyes > Carcharhiniformes > Carcharhinidae > Carcharhinus > Carcharhinus amblyrhynchos. Next base: position 16,723,924 of record NC_137334.1, on the reverse strand, counting down.
CAAACTATTCTGCTTATTAGAGTAAACTTTGTATAGACAACCTCCCTAACATCCCTTGTGCAGCAAAGTGCAAAACGTTGCCAGTAGCAACTTGGAATTAGCCAGATGCATGAGTTAACAGTCATGGTCACCTTGACAGTCATATGAATGGCTGGCTCCTGGACGACAAAGGCTACTCACTCGTGACATGTTTTATGACTCCACTTTGGAACCCTCACATACATGCACAGTGGGCTAAAATGAGAACCAATGAACACTACAGAACGTACCACCAATGTCCTCAAGCAATGCTTCCGCTGGACTGCTTAGGAGGAGTCCGCAGTACTCAGCTCAGTATCAAGATTTGTACTTGTATGCTAGAAGCTATGAGGGAACAGCTTTGCCATCACCTGTCAGGACAGAAGCTGAGGAGCAGGAGGATGAGGAAGAGGAGAGGGACTAAGTGGAGGGAATGCAACGGGAAGTGGAGAACAGAAAGAGGAAAGAAGTTACAGACTAAATAGCCCAGTATAAAAATAATCAAATGTGCAATACCAGTAATCTTACCGACATCTGCCTAATTATGAGTAATCCTATGCCCCTTACTTTTCCTCTATCACTGACCATTAATTCATCTGTTTCTAAAAATAGAAAAATAAATATCACCAGAAAATGCAGATTCTAATCCAATGTTATGAGTCAACAAGCTGAGCTACCCATCCTACATCCAGGAAACAAAAGGATAAAAGTTAAAAATAGGATTTTAAAAATAAGATAAAGAAAATGATTTTTTTGAAATAATAAATTGAGATACTCTCACCCAGACTATACAGATGAAATTTTTGATGGTTTCATTCAATAGTTCACTTAATTACCTTCTTTCACCCAATTACGTGAATTAACAATTTTGACCCTTCAAATATGAACACAAATTTCCAAGTTCACAAAAAAGTATATTCAAAAACATTATTTCACAAAAAAATTACTTTTTACAATGAAATTACTTTTATTTATTTTAATGGGCTTGACTCTAGTTTAATTGGATTTACAATTTTTACTACATGATTTCTACTAATCATTGTAGATTGTAGACCAAGCCTCGGTGTCGCTCTCAAAACCCTCTGGGGAAATCACAGGTCTTTCACTTGGTATAGTATTCAGACAGATAGCTCTTGAGTAAGTCACTGATAGGTTGAGATTCAAGCATGTACTTGCGTAGGTTCCAGCAACTTCCAGTGTCAAAACCCTCATGTTAAGAAATATTTTCAGTGGATCAAAACCTATTGGTTTGGGTTTCTTCCTTCTACAGCTCCTTCCACGCCATACATTCTGATCGCTGCCAATCTGAATCTGGAATCGCCCACTGCAAAATGCTGAGCACACTTAAAATGAAACCAAATTCTCATTACGCCAAGCAAGGTAGTACCCAGAATCCACTCTGCGCATATCCCTGGCAATGTGACTAAAATCAGGAATTCATCACAGGAAGACCTGCAGCCACATATAACCATCAGTTCTGATGTAACACTACAATTTTCCAACAGGTTAGAACAAATAAGCACTGCTGATTTGGAAAGAAACCATATTTCAATTAATACACAATGTACGTTTTTGAATGAAACCAGTACAGTTTTTTTTTAGTTTATTAATGTCACAAGTAGGCTTATATTAACACTGCAATGAAGTTACTGTGAAAATCACAATGATGCCACACTCCAGCGCCTGTTTGGGTACACTGAGGGAGAATTTAGCATGGCCGATGAAACCTATTTCGTATGATCTAATGCATAGATTCAGCCTAGCTCCGTTTTTGCCATTTACCTCTGCAACTTGGAACCTATAATTTCCAAATTTATGCATTTCTTCTCATTCTTGGTGCTTAATTCTTTTGTTGTTGAGATGTTGATACTTTCATCGTACTAACTGTTAAGGCCCAAGCTGATGTTACTGCTGGACAAGTTAGATCCCAGAGTGAAGGAAGCTGACTTGATAGGTCCTAACTCTATTTTTGCTTAGATAAGTGGATGAACTTGAATAAAACAATAAAACACTTGTAAAACATGAAAAGATTAACAATAATACACTGTTCCTCCTGCACCTCAGCTATATCAACAGGGAAGTTCAGATTTGTAAGGATAACACAAGTTAAAAAAAATCTTATATTCTAACGTTCTCAGAAAGTGTACAGTTGATGTAAACCAAAAGGCAAACTATGATCAGACATAGCACACTCTGAAACCAAGTGACAGATGCTACCCAAAACAACTTTCTGTAGAACAAAGAACAAAGAACAACACAGCACGGGAAACAGGCCCTTCGGCCCAACGAGCCCGCGCCGCCGTCCTACTATCTCAGTGACCTATTCATGATTTTAGTCTACGCCTAACGTGCGAGGATCAGGGAGGTCCAATTTAGGGACAATTTTAGTACCCAATCAATCAGCCTAAAAGCACATCTTTGGGGGATGTGGGAGGAAACCGGAGCACCCGGAGGAAACCCACGCAACCACGGGGAGAACGTGCAAACTCCCACAGACACAGGCCCAAATCCATGTGTCCGCACAGCAACAGAGATAGTCTCTGAGCTGTCATGTTGCCCTCGAGATGGTCCAGTTTAAGCACACTAACGACATGAAGCAATAGGCAACTCCCGAAGCAACGTCCAAGAGCAGCCCACTACAACCTGCCGCCTGCATGCCCCTTGCTGGACTTAAATGCCTGTGGAGACAAAAAAATTCATTATTAAACAGGCAAAGACTAACATTCCTGAGGCAAAACATATTCCCAAGCCTACAATGTTCAGTAAGGCCTACTATATCCCCCTATATGTAGCCCGCTCATATGGCTGTCTAAGTGACTCTTAAACAACCCTAGCATGCCTGCTTCCACCACCTTACTCGGCAGTGCATTCCACACCCCCACTACCCTTTGCGTGAAAAACTGCCCTCTAATATTTGTCTTATACCTAGCCCCCCTCACCCTAAGCCCGTGACCCCTCGTTCTATCCATTTCTTGTAGCGGAAAAAGCTTACCACCATTTACTCTATCTATCCCCTTCATAATCTTATAAACCTCTATTAGATCCCCCCTCAGCCGACGTCTCTCAAGGGAAAACAGCCCAAGTTCATCCAATCTTTCCTCGTAAGACAGCCCTTCCATACCAGGCAACATCCTGGTAAATCTCCTCTGCACTCTCTCCAGGATCTCTACATCCTTCCGGTAGTACGGCGACCAGAACTGGACGCAGTACTCCAAGTGAGGCCTAACCAACGTTCTATACAACTGCAACATCAGACTCCTACTCTTATATTCTATACCTCTTCCTATGAAGGCTAACATACCATACGCTTTCCTCATCACATTCTGCACCTGTACCGACACCTTCAGGGACTTATGCACTTGCACCCCCAGGTCTCTCTGCGTATCTATACTCCGGATAGTTCTACCTTTTATCGTATAACTCCCCTCCACATTATTCCGGCCAAGGTGCATCACCTCGCATTTCTCCGGATTAAATTCCATTTGCCATCTATCTGCCCAATCTACCAGCCTGTCTATGTCCTGTTGCATTGCCAGGCACTGCTCCTCAGTACCCGCCAATCCAACCATCTTGGTGTCATCAGCAAATTTGCTGATCACACCACCTACCCCCTCTTCCAAGTCATTAATATATACCACAAATAGAAGAGGTCCAAGTACCGAGCCCTGCGGCACACCACTGGTGACAGGCCTCCAATTGGAAAAGGAGCCTTCCACTACTACTCGCTGTCTCCTCCTCCCAAGCCAGTTCTCCACCCATCTACATACCTGGCCTTGTATCCCATGAGCCTTCACCTTTTCTATCAGCCTACCATGAGGGACCTTGTCAAACGCCTTACTGAAATCCATATAGACAACATCAACGGCTTGTCCTTCGTCAACCATTTTTGTCACCTCTTCAAAAAATTCCACTAGATTCGTAAGGCATGACCTCCCTGTAACGAAGCCATGCTGCGTATCCCTGATCAGATTGCAGCGCTCCAGATGTTCATACATCCTATCCTTGAGGATCCTCTCCATTAGCTTGCCTATAACTGAAGTCAAGCTCACCGGCCTATAATTCCCTGGGTTATCCCTCTGACCCTTCTTAAACAACGGTACTACATTTGCAATGCGCCAATCCTCTGGGACCTCACCTGTGTCCAAAGAAGAGACAAAGATTTCTCATCAACTCCCCCACCCCTCAAAAACTCAGACGCTTGTCAGATGGTGAGCCAATTTGTCTCACTGGAACTCTGGCTATCACACTAGGGTCACCAAACACCATCCTCAATGAACACACCTTATAATCTTCTCCCAAACAACACTTCCTCTGTATGTTTTCACAAGAATCCATCTCCAGGATTTCAATCCTTTTGGCATTCCTCTGTCCTGGATCGTCACATGGATTCAAGTTTCCACGCAATCTCTCAGGTATCCGCCTTGCCAACAGAACACCTCTGCTTCACAGGTCACATTAAAGTATCATCAACCTTTTTATAACCTTGGATATCTGGTTTCTCACCTAGCCAACTTTAAATCTGGTTCCAGAAGCTGTCTCTTTAATTCAGAGCTCTTTCTCCACTTTTTACTTGAATTCCCTTGCATTGTAAGAACATAAGAACATAAGAAATAGGAGCAGGAGTAGGCCATCTAGCCCTTCGAGCCTGCCCCGCCATTCAATAAGATCATGGCTGATCTGTCGTGGCTCAGTTCCACCTTCCCGCCCTCTCCCCATAACCCTTAATCCCTTCTCTTATCAAAAACCCATCAACCCGCTTCTTAAAAATATTTAGCGAGGCAGCCTCCACCACTTCAACGGGCAGAGAATTCCAGAGATTCACCACCCTTTGAGTGAAGAAGTTCCTCCTCAACTCCGTTCTAAACCGCCTCCCCTTTATCTTGAGGCTGTGCCCCCTAGTCCTACTGTCTTTTTTGAGCGGGAAGAGTCTCTCCACCTCTATCCTATCCATCCCATTCATCATCTTATACGTCTCAATGAGATCTCCCCTCATTCTTCTAAACTCTAACGAGTACAAGCCTAGTTTATTCAGCCTCTCCTCATAGCTCAATCCCCTCAACTCCGGTATCAGCCTAGTAAACCTCCTCTGCACTCCCTCCAGGGCCAAAATATCCTTGCGCAGGTGCGGCGCCCAAAACTGCACACAGTACTCCAGCTGCGGCCTCACCAATGCCCTATACAGCTGCAGCAAGACCTCCCTACTTTTATATTCAATCCCCCTCGCTATGAAGGCCAGCATCCAATTCGCCTTCCTGACCACCTGCTGCACCTGCAAGCTGGGTTTTTGCGATTCATGCACAAGGACCCCGAGGTCCCTCTGCACCGTCGCCTGCTGCAGTTTTTCGCCACGTAAGTAATAGTCCTTCCTACCATTCTTCCTACCAAAGTGGACCACCTCACACTTGCCAACATTAAATTCCATTTGCCATTTCCTGGCCCATTCGCCCAGCCTATCTAGATCCTTCTGCAGACTCTCCACACCCTCCGCACAATTTGCCGTTCCCCCAATCTTGGTGTCATCAGCAAATTTCGACACCCTGCACTCGGTTCCCTCCTCCAGATCATCTATATAAATGGTAAATAGCTGAGGCCCCAGCACCGACCCCTGGGGCACCCCACTAGTCACCATCCGCCAATCCGAATAGCACCCATTGACCCCCACTCTCTGCCTCCTATTTGACAACCAATCCTCTATCCACGCTAACACCCTACCCCCAACTCCATGTCCCCTGACCTTCTGCAATAACCTCTTGTGAGGTACCTTGTCAAACGCCTTCTGAAAATCCAGAAAGACCACATCCACCGGCTCTCCTCTATCCACTGCCCTAGACACATCCTCATAGAACTCCAGTAAATTTGTCAGACACGACTTCCCTTTAATGAAACCGTGTTGCGTCCGCCCTATCAAGCAATTCCCTTCAAGATGCCTCGCAATTTCCTGCTTAATGATGGATTCTAACATTTTACCTACCACAGACGTTAAACTAACCGGCCTATAATTCCCCGCCTTTTGCCTGGCACCCTTCTTAAACAACGGCGTAACATTAGCCGTTTTCCAATCTTCCGGCACTTCCCCGGAATCCAGCGACGTCTGGAAAATAACCACCAAGGCATCCACTATCACCTCCGCCATTTCTTTCAGAACCCTCGGATGCATTCCATCCGGTCCTGGGGACTTGTCCACAATCAGCCCCTCCAGTCTGTCGAGCACCACCTCTCTAGTAACAGTAATGTCATTAAGACCCTCCATTCCTACCACCTTTCCATCGCTAACACCCGGCAAATTATTCACGTCCTCCTCCGTGAAGACAGAAACAAAAAAGTTATTCAAGACCTTCGCCATATCCCCATCCCCTACCACTAGCTCCCCTTTCTCATCCTCTAAAGGACCAACGTTCACCCTAGCCAGCCTCTTCCTTTTTATATATTTATAAAAACTCTTGCTATCCTTTTTTATATTAAGTGCTAGCCCAGTGTACCTTTTTCAAATTCCTATTTTCTCCCTTTTCACATCATAGTCTTCTTGGAACTCTCTTCTGTTGAATTCCCTGGTTTCCGAGACTTTCTTTTGTTCATTTAGGAAATTTGCTCTCTGCAGTTCCCTGTTTTGTGTCCTGTCTTCCTGGCACTAACTTACTAAAAGCTCTGGTTGTCTCAGTGTGGCATCTGGTTGCTGAGCAACAGCCTAGTTTTTTTTTAAACCATGTTTGCTCTAAAGTTGTAAACTCTCATTACAATGCAGATATCTGAATTAAACTGAAGTTATTAACCTTTTCAAATACAGAAATAAAAATTAAGCTTATTTAAAGTGACACTTTATTTCTAATACCCACAAATACAAATATAAATTACTTAAAACTACCTCTATTTCCTGACACAAAAAAAATTAAGATTGGAACAAATATTTGGACCTAACCCCCACCATGCTGCATTTAATCCAAATACGAAGACTGGTGATCAATTTTGTAAAGTACAATTATGCTGATTCAAGCTCAACAAAATAAACGTACGTCATTGAATGTCCAACAAAAAGTCACCAACCCAAAATATTACCTATTTCTCTCTCCACAAATGCTGTCTGTTCTAGTGCACTTTTTCTTAGTCAGATTTATAGTCTCTGAATATTTTGCTTTTAAGTGCCATTCCATAGGAATGATAATGAAAAAAATTGCATTTTACTGAAGTTTTTCATTATTTTTTCAGCACTAAGTAATAAACTCAATTTCCAAATTTTCAATTGTGGAAGAGTTATTAATCAATCTAAGCAGAAAAATAAGTATGCAACTGCACTACTTTGCTTTGGAGGAAGATAGTATCCGATACTGAAGTTATTGCTGATTCAGACCTTCGGTACAAAATTGAACAGTTCTGAAGGACATGTGGCATCTGTAGAATATGTGCTGGAATAAACATTAAGCAAAGAATTTCACTTCCTCTCCAATCCCAAACAGATTTTAGCAATTAAATACTCTGGCTCCAGCTTAAACTGAAACTTATCCAACTGCATCAAACCACTTCATCTGAATCACCACCAATCAGTCCACAGCTTTAAAACTCCCATTATTCACTATAGGTAATTGAACAAAACGTTTGTGGGGACAAATTTATAATAATAAATAGGGCAAGCTGATAAACTAAATGAGCAAGTTTTATACTATGTAGAAGAGATATTTAAATCCAATTTGACAATACTTCCTTATTCCTTTTATGACAGTTGATTTTTTAAAAGGACCAGCTTAAACCATGAAGCAGTGATGGTCTATAAGCTATTTTCACTGTGTAGCATAGGTTGTCATTTTCAGTAAGTGCACTGTTCTGTAGCACTGAGAAGCAGAACTACTGAATTGAACAGTCCAGATTGTCATTTAATACTGATATTTTTGTGCATCGGTCTGTGCTGCAATTGGAACCAAGTAACATCTGCATTAATTAACATTCATGCAGGGCCTTCTTAGTCACATCTCTAAGGGCAGCCTTTGTAGATTTTCAGCTACCTCTATCAAAAGGCTAGATAAACTGTCCCAGAAGAGACTGTGTACAGCAGGTCTTGTTGTTCTTTAATGCAAAGAGGTTGAAGAACATCTTAAGTACCAGCTTCGATCAATCTTATTGTACTTGAAGACGGCTAATCACCTCATTATTTACAGGTCCTGATCTGTAAGACTTTGCCTTTGCTTTTTTCAGGATTTTTAATTTAAAAAAATTAAATATCAAATGTGGGGTGTGAATAAGAACTGAACATCTGCAGTTAGAACAGTGCAATTTTTCAATGTTGCCCATCATTCCCCACTTAAATAGCTCACTAAGGTTTCTCCCAGATACTACAAAATCAGCTAAATGCATACTGAGCTCATCAGGAAGCATTTTATGAACTGCTGCTTTTCTTGCACTGATTAGGAAAGCAGTTACTAATTTTGGATTTTTTTCCTCCTTTGCAGCTGCTCTTCTGACATCCTAGTGACAACCCCACTGATTAATTGAGAAATCGCTCTGGTTGTGTTTGGACATGCACTACATAATGAATGCCCATGATACCTACTCTTTAAAAAAAATGCACATATTACATCGAGCTTATTTCAGTCCCACAATTATTCACTGCCTTTATAAATAGAAGTTTCATTCAGATTTCTGTCATAAGACATTTAGGCAGTCTGCCAATAAAAGAAATAGTCATTTATTGTTCTGAATTTGTCCTGCACAAGTCAGTGATTCTTAATTTCCCTTATTTTTTCTTCTCTTTACATCTCTACTTGGAAACATTAATCCTTGCAGGGCGTTTATCAACCAATTACATTGCAAGGCTTTCTTTCACCTGTTAAACAGCAAATGTGAATGCAACTTTATGTTAATGGTAACTTGTCTCCATCCATTTTGAGAAATCTCCCACAGTCCAGATGTTGGTTGAAGTCATTCATATTTCCCCAATGATTCAGACTTCAAAGTGAAACAATCATGCATGTAGTAGCTTGTGCCAACCAGCTACAATGTCCCCCACTGCCACCCCAGCAGAAGTTTTCACTCGTGAACTTGGGATGAAGTCAGGAGCAAGCTCAGCTGTGACTGCCCCTCACTGCACCTCAGTATATAATCTAACAGTCAGTATATAATCTAACAGGGTACTGGTGAGGCCGTAACTAGAGCTCACTGTCTAGATATGATGTAGAGATACTGGCGTTGGGCTGGGGTAAGCACAGTAAGAAGTCTCAAAACACCAGGTTAAAGTCCAACAGGTTAATTAGGTGGCACAAGCCACAAGCTTGCGCCAAATAAACCTGTTGGACTTCAGAACATAAGAAATAGGAGCAGGAGTAGGCCATTTAGCCCTTCGAGCCTGCCCCGCCATTCTATAAGATCATGGCTGATCAAAAGTGGATCAATTCCACTTAACAGCTCGCTCCCCATAAACCTTAATTCCCTTAGCAATCAGAAATCTATCTACCCGTGGCTTAAACAGATTCAACGAGGTAGCCTCCACCGCTTCAATGGGCAGAGAATTCCAGAGATTAACTACCCTCTGATAGAAGTTCCTCCTCAACTCGGTTCTAAACTGACCGCCCCCCCCTCTTATTTTCAGGCTGTGACCTCTAGTTCTGGTTTCCTTTCAGTGGAAAAAATCTCTCTACCTCTATCCTATCTAACCCCTTCATTATCTTATATGTCTCTACAAGATCACTCCTCAGCCTTCTAAACTCCAACGAGTATAGGCCCAATCTACTCAATCTCTCCTCATAAGTTAACCCCCCTCATCTCCAGTATCACCCTGGTGAACCTTCTCTGTACTCCCTCCAAGGCCAATATATCCTTTCGCAAATAAGGGGACCAAAATTGCACACAGTACTCTAGTTATGGCCTCACCAGTGCCCTGTACAGTTGCAGCAAGACCTCCCTACTTTTATATTCTATCTCCCTCGCGATAAAGGCCAACATTCCATTCGCCTTCTTGATCACCTGCTGCACCTGCAGACTGAGTTTTTGCAATTCATGCACAAGGACCCCCAGGTCCCTATGAACAGCAGCATGTTGTGATTTTTCACCATTTAAATAATATTCCATTTTACTTTTTTTCCCGAACTGGATAATCTCATTTGCCAACGTTTTACCCCATCTGCCAGATCCTCGCCCACTCACTCAGCCTATCCAAATCTCTCTGCACACTTTCCACGTCCTCCACACAATTCGCTTTCCCACTCATCTTCGTGTCATCAACAAACTTTGTTACCCTACACTCAGTCCTCTCCTCCAGATCGTCTATATATATGGTAAACAATTGAGGCCCCAGCACCAATCCCTGCGGCATGCCACTAGTCACCAAATGCCAACCAGAAAAGCACCCATTTATTCCAACTCTCTGCTTCCTGCTAGGCAACCAATCCTCAATCCACGCCAACACTTTACCCCCAATTCCGTGTACTCTAATCTTCTGCAACAACCTTTTGTGAGGCACCTTATCGAACACTTTCTGGAAATCTAAAAATACCACATCCACCAGTTCCCCTCTGTCAACCACACTAGTCACATCTTCATAAAAATCCAGTAACTTCATCTTTTAACCTGGTGTTGTGAGACTTCTTACCGTACATTAGGTATATCAGACAGAAAATCACCAACCGAATCGAACCTCAGTAGCATTCAAAATTTACAACAGAGGAAACGGGGATCAGAAAATTGGAGGCAAAAGGGAACTAATTTTTATATTATTCATCTTTTGACAGATTAAGAACATAAGAAATAGGAGCAGGAGTAGACCATCTAGCCCTTCGAGCCTGCCCCGCCATTCAATAAGATCATGGCTGATCTGAAGTGGATCAGTTCCACTTTCCCGCTTTCTCCCCATAACCCTTAATGCCCCTGTTTACCAGAAACCTATCTACCCGTGACTTAAATATATTCAGCAAGGTAGCCTCCACCACTTCAACGAGCAGAGAATTCCAGAGATTCACCACCCTTTGAGTGAAGAAGTTCCTCCTCAACTCTGATCTAAACTGCACCCCCCCCCCCTTATCTTGAGGCTGTGCCCTCCAGTCCTGCTATCCTTTCTAAGCGGAAAGAATCTCTCTACCTCTACCCTATCTATCCCCTTCACTATCTTATATGTCTCCATAAGATGCCCCCTCAGTCTTCTGAACGCCAATGAGTACAGACCCAGTCTATTCAGTCTCTCTTCATAGGCTAACCCCCTCATCTCCGGTATCAGCCTGATGAACCTTCTCTGCACTCCCTCCGAGGCCAATATATCCTTCCACAAGTGCGGCGACCAAAACTGCACACAGTACTCCAGCTGCGGCCTCACCATTACCCTGTACAGTTGCAGCAAGACCTCCCTGCTTTTATATTCTATCCCCCTCGCGATAAAGGCCAACATTCCATTTGCCTTCATGATCACCTGCTGCACTTACAGACTGGGTTTTTGCGATTTGTGCACAAGGACCCCCAGGTCCCTCTGCACCGTAGCATGCTGCAGCTTTTCGCCTTTTAAATAATAATCCCTCCTACTATTATTTCTACCAAAGTGGATAACCTCACACTTGCTAACATTATACTCTATCTGCCAGGTCTTCGCCCACTCGCTCAGCCTATCCAGATCTCTCTGCAGACTTTCCACACCCTCCACACAATTTGCTTTTCCACTCATCTTCGTGTCATCAGCAAATTTCATCACCCTTACACTCAGCCCCCTCCTCCAGATCATCTATGTAAATGGTAAACAGTTGAGGCGCCAGCACCGATCCCTGCGGCACTCCACTAATCACCAACT